>NW_011359123.1:1078671-1153214 GCF_000735185.1 Notothenia coriiceps | reverse complement strand
CCGGCCCTTCTCCGGCGCGGGGTATCCTCACTTCGGTGTCGTCTTTCATGAGGTCTCTGTGAACCAATCTTAAGTCTGGCCACTTGGCCTGAGACCAATTTGCCAATGGGAAGACCCTACCAGGAACAGCAAGGTCCAGACAAACACAGCGCCCCCAGGTTCATCAGGGGCACACAAAACCTCTCCTACCAACGGAGGTGCTGGTGTCTTCAGAGAGGGCGAATGAAACAGTTTTTGTAAATGTAATAATATGTCGATGTCAAATTAATGAGCAAAATAAAGAAAAATTTGGCGCTGGTAATATCAATATCGCATAAGTTTGGTTGTGCTTATACAAACTACACATACATTTCAAAAAACTTTCATGATACCAAAATTGTTAAGAACTGAGACACGTAACCATTGGGCTAACCGACATCTTGCTTCATGGTAAGGCTCATGCGAAGTCTTGAGGCACTCTTCGCAATTCGTGTCTCTGGGCAGCATGCACTCCTTTTGTGGGCGAGATAGCCGCGCTTCATTCATCTTCTTCCATATGTAGGTCCTGTCAAAAAAAATTATAATACCCGAACCTAAGAAAAAATACACACACTGACTTTTTCATTCGTCAGATCATACAGCAAGATACGTTTATCATGAAAATAAAAACAACACACCACACACAGCACACCAACACACCACACACACACACACACCCACACACAGCACACACAGCACACACACACACACACCACCACACACCACAACAGCACAGCAAACACACAGCACACCACCACACCGCACACCACATATCAAAGTAGGAAGTTTCAAATACCTCGCGTAATGGCGTTAGCCAGCCTCCAACTCCATGAGTGTCTATAGCCCCATCAAGCTTTGAAGGCCGCATTGGCGAGCGCAGAAGTCCCTCACATTTCTTGGGCAGAAAATCTCTTCCTCCTCCACTTCCGTCCGGCACACACACTACTGCGTGCTAATGTCTGCAGATGGCAAAACCCTGTTTGCCATAATTCTAAATGCATGCGCACTCAGAGTAGCAGGTTGCAAAGACAATTTTTGCCTGCGACTGGGAGGACCGCTGGTAAACCTTTGCGCTTTTGGCAGAAACAGAGGAAGATGGCACATGCAGTCACCGTGAGCTCGCTCTTCCAGTTTCAATGCGTTCGCCTTTAAAATATGCATTGTTTGTCGCGGCGGGCTGATTGACCACGGAACCCCGATTCAGCGGTCGATCTGAGGAGCCGTACTGAATGCTGCGCGCTTATTTTGTAAGACAAACTTCCCGTAGCAGAACATGAAAAACTGGTAGTTTTTTGTTTCTGTTTTCTAGTGATTTTATTTTTTGTTTTGAGAAGTAGAAAATGAAAATCATCCCGTTTTTTAAGTTTAGTAAATCCATTTTTGACCATGATAAAGGAAAACGCCTTGTATTTCAATTTTGGTTTTTCAATTTGTCGTTTTTTGTTTTTGAATATCCTTTTGTGAAAAGAAAATCCAATGACCAAAACATACACTGACCGATTTGAATGTAACCTGAGTTTTGCTGCTTATACGAAAACCTGTGATACCTTACAATACAAAATAAGTTGTTCTTACTCTATGCAGAACCTTTAGTTTGCAGTTGTCTGTTAATAAATAATAATTAAACCCCAGCTGAATAATGACCGGTAAATAATACCAACATTAAAAAAACAGCTGCTGTAATTTGCCAGAGGCTACAATGAGTTTTATTATGAGGAAGGAGTGAACATATCTTATTACCACCCTCCAACTGTTACATTAATCCTGCATGTCTGAATGTGGCTTTAAGATACATTAGTGTTACATGTTGCCTTATCCTAAACAACTATCAAGAAAGTCAAACACACATGTATGTCTAAAGAATTAAATACAAGTAACAAAACTGTGGTTGAAATCAAGCAAAATAAAAAAAAACAAGTTTCTTCAGTGCCAACTTTTCAGCTGAGAAAAAGTATTGAGATTTTTGAAACCTTCCAAATTGTTTGTTTTCATTTCTCAAAATCGCCATTAAAATAAATCAGCTAACAGTTTATTTAAGCAGTGTGTGTACAAAGGGATCTGCCAGGAGACAGTTTGCACACACAGTCCTGACGTGTGTTACCTGCATCTGGTTAACGCAGAGTATTCATATAGAGAGGAGGGATGAGCAGAGTCTTACTACCACCACAACACAAAGGCTTTAGAGATATAGTATCCATCAGAAGAAGAGTAATGAGGCTCGATCCGTTTCCCTGACGAGGGAACAGATCTTGAAGCAGATAACTAACGTGGATGAACTGTGTATTTATGGTAAGAGTTAACTTCACCTCCATGCTCGTTTAGTAAGAAGAAAGAGACAAAGAAAAAGAAAGAGAAATGTTGTGTAACTCACGGAGCAGGTTCTGCTGCATGGAGTCGGACCGGTACAAACTGACTGTGCTCTTCTTGAAAACGTTCTTCAGGAGCTGGGCCCTCTCCGTCAAACTACACACACACACACACACACACACAGAGAAATGGGCAGTGTTAGCAGCATGCTGAGCACCACAGGCAGATTTAATGAGCCATACGTCCAGCCTGTCCAGCACCTCCAGAGTGGATGGACCTGCCAACCGCTCTACCTGCTGGTACACTCGCCATGTGAGGCCGAAACAACTCTTCAGAACAAAGCGTGTGTGTAGGTGATATATTGGAAACAGCACGTTGGCCAGAAGGCATTCAAGTAACACCAATAAATTGTGTATATGAGTCCACATCAGTTTATGTGCAAAATGTGCAAAATCATCCATGTTTCTGTGGGTTTGTAGCGCCACATGTCTGTTTCTGTAAGTGTGTGTGAGTGTGAGTGTGAGTGTGAGTGTGAGTGTGTGTGTGTGTGTGTGTGTGTGTGTGTGTGTGTGTGTGTGTGCGCGCCTGCTGGGTCTGGGACAGTGGCCAGACTCGGATCACTTTCAGCGAGCAGGAGATCTCACACTGATCTGCTCCATGCTGATTCCTGCTGCAGGCATCGGGCCCCAGAGAGCAGAGCAGACCCGGTTCAACTAATCGTTTAAAAAATATATATATATGGATTTAATATAAAAGCTCTAAAATGATACATCCACTATTTGGAAGAAAAAACCCGGGGATATCTTCTCATCTGTCATGATTACTGACATTACAGTCAAACTGCTGCAATTTAGCAGCAATTTGAAGATGTATCTTTTCACAGAGGAATATCGTTGGCAGTGGAGTTCTGAGTATTTTGAGTAATCAGGGAGGTTACTATTCTTCCTCCAAGTTATTCTTGAGAATTTGCCAAAGATGCTTCATATTTTTTGGACTTAAATAACAATGGACAGGGCATCGACTCTGTAGCCGTGTGATGATTTTCACAGTGAGAGAGTTTACTTTGTAGCTCTCCCATTTCATGTCTCCACTATGACGGCATTGTGGGAAATGTTTTTAATCTGTGTTTTTGGGAATATACAGTATGCATTCTTTGCATCAATATTATACAGTATATAAGGGGAGGCGTGTGGTGCAGTGGGCTGTGCGTTGGTGTTCGGATCAGGGGGTCACAGGTTCAAACCCCACTGCAGTCAGCATGTCGTTGTGTCCCTGAGACACTTCACCCCAAAGTGCTCCTGTGGGGATTGTCCACAGTGTTGAGTATGTAAGTTGCTTTGGATAAAAGCGTCTAACAAGTGACATGTAATGTAATGTATATTCATTTGTCATCTATTTATTGACATTACGTTTCTTTAGGTAATATCATCCAAAACAATATTATATATCAATAATAACAAATATGTTTTTGTTTATAACTCCTCGTTGTGTAGTATGGTGTTTCTGTTTTGACTATTATGTTCTTGAGAATGTTCCTTGTTCTCATGTCTCTATTGGAAAAGACATCTTAATCTCAATGAGACTGTCTGATCAAATAAATATAATTTTAAATACATTTACAAAATAATATATTGTGAAAGTCCTACTTAAACGTATTTATTTCCAATATATATATTTAAAACAGGAAATAAGGATGACAAACTCATAATTCAGAGAATAAATGACTTTTTGTTTTCTACCTTCATGTTGTTGTAATTGTCTTCTACGCTCTATCAAACAGAAATCGTTTTTCGTCCGCATACAGACATAACATTATATCAATAAATCTAAAACCCTGGAACAAAGAGTGGTATCGTGATGTGTAACTGTACCTCTTTCCATGCACCACAGCTCCAGGGTCTTTGGACAAAGCTTCAAGCTCCTGCACCTCGTCCACCAGGGTCTTGAAACACACCTTCTTCACCCTGTTTATTAAACAATAGTGGAGTCAAATTCATTAATTTGACAGACAGTTCAACAGGATCAAACCTACATAGACTGACCCCACTGACTGATTCAAAAAGCTTTCAGAGCATCAGGGAATACAACTCTTAGCTTTGAAAATGGCTCCTGACATCTTAAATCTTCTGTGCGCTGATTTCAACCAGACACAGACATTTCCCATGGAGTATTTAGAGAAGCTAGACTTCCAACATCTTAGAGCAGGATTTTTCAAAAGGGGAGATAGGAGAGATTCTGGAGGAATTTCCGGTAAAGGATGTGTATTGGAGTGATGAGCGAGGAGAGCGCGGAGAACACTCACACTTTGTAGGCCACGTCAAAGACCAGCGAGGTGATTGGGATGAAGACCAGGCCCGTCCAGAAGACCCCCGAACTGAACATCATCTCCGCCTGACACACACACACACACACACACACACACACACACACACACACACACACACACACACACACACACACACACACACACACACACACACACACACACACACACACACACACACACACACACACAGGTAAAGGCAGACAATGCAGAGTTCAACACCTGATCAGATGACATGAAGAGCCCTTTAGAAGAAGACACACTTGATAAAGGACAGCTGTTACTGCCCTCTGTAGTGCCACATCATTTAAAACATACATGACAAAGGCAGCCCAAAACAAACAGTTATGTTGTGGAAATAAGGTGAAGATGGGCCTAAATATCTTGCTCATAGTGGGTTAAGCCCCCTTGACTAAATGATAGCATGTTTGTGTATGGACCTCCTCCTCACTGCTCCAGGGCAGAGGAAGTACCTGTGAAGTTTTTCCACACTGGTGTCTCGTTCACAGGAAAACAGATCAACTGTTTGTTGTGTTGAGAGCTGCTGTCAGTAACAACAGGAGACTCAGGGCTGGGATCTGAGCTGCTTTTAATGATACTTTTAATACAAAAGCCATCCACTGTATTTATGAACTGTAATGATATAAGTTTAAAAGGTGCAGGTTATTTTTATAATGTTTGTAGAGAATATCCACCGGAAGCCCAAAACGCATCATATCTGAAAACCATTAGCTAGTTGGCGAAGTATTTTGTGGTTGCTTTAAAATAAATACAAAAGCTCCATAGAGGAAAATCAAATGATAGGTAATTGCGATTGCGATGAAAATCAATTCTCAATGGTAGCTTTTCTAAAAAACTAAATGTATAACTAATTTGGAACTTATTTGCTATTTGCTATAACGTGACTCTTTAAATAAGGCTTGTTAAATTATGAACATGACCCCTGTTTCTTTGTTGACTACAGACTAATTGTTTGTCAATCAACAGAAAAGTAACCTGCAACTATTTAAAAAACCAAGTAAGTAATTTGGTATAATTGCATTGTGTTAATTAGCACATTTTTAGCATTTTAACACATTCACCTAAGATAGGAAACACCGTAAACATAATATGTGTTTAACATCAACATAATTAGCATAGTAGCATGCTAATGTTAGCATTTAGGATCATTATGCATGCGTTGGCTCGACAGAGAGTCTTGTTTCCTTTTTTTTTTTACATTTTATAGACCAAACTAATATTTATTAGAATAACTAACAGTTTAATCAATAATACAAAATGTTGTTTGTTGCAGGCTTAAGTCCTTTTAAGTGGAAAATAGTAGATACAAATCTGGAAAGTGGATTTTTTTGATAAAAGTGTCAACAACATTCTTATTTTTTGACCTAACGTTCACACAAAACTCCTCTGAGTAATAAACAATGAGCTTATGTTTTTATTTTTAAATCAGTATGGAAGAAATGTTCACATTAAGCTCGTGAGCAAAATAAATCTGCTGTGATCCTCACTGAGACAAATGTTTCTTGCTGGAAGGAAAACACATTCAGATGAGATTTATAACAAGTCAGGCATTTTAAGAAACTGCTTCTTCTTCGTACTCCTTCATTTGTAGGAGGAATATGCTTCATTAGTAGCAGCCAGTGGCCTGTGATGATTTAAATTAAAAATCACAAAGCGCTGTCAGTGTGGCTGTTGTTTTGGTTGCAGAGCGGAGGGGAGACAGCTGATCGTCTTGCTGGGGTGAAACGATGTTTGCTTTGGCTCGCTGCATTGAAACTATCTGTCATTAAATGTCGAAGTGCAAAACTCGCAAACTCCTGCTCCTTGCATTGTAATGTGCCACTTGTTTAAACTGCTGGGGCCCCTCGACAGTGCCCTTCCTGTAATGTGACACAGGCAGGGCCCTTAGGATGCACACACACATTCACACACACAAACACACACCGATCAGTGTCAAAACTATCAAAGCTCCAGGTTTGCTCAAATTAGCTAATCTGTTCGCCATTACCTGCAAATTGACTTTGATGTCTGACAAAACACTGGGGGAAGAGGAAACCCCAAATGAAAGGAAATCAAAAAGTATTTTTTTTCCTACAGTTTGAGATGGGACTCTGATGAATAGAGCCTCTCTGTCTCGCCCCGGAGGCCGAAAATGAATGAGATGAGGGGAAAATTGCATCGAAGCACGGGATATTTTCATGTCAATTTCTGAAATTACGCAGCCGTGGAAACATTTACTGTTTTCTTTTTGTCGTGAGGCAGTTTAATTATTTTCGTTTTCATCTAATGTATCATGCATTTTAATGGGAGCGTTTAACTTGTCTTGAGAGTCTTTTGAAAATAAACCAGGGATGTATACCGAGCATAGTAAATCAAAGTCAAGAGAGCTTGAAAAATAAACCATCTCAGTCTTTAACAAGTTAAAACTATAAACCATATTCATATCCCTGTGCATACCTCTGGGCCCAAAACGATGTATACTGTATACAGGACTGATACTTTAAACCTCAAGTTTATCACACAATTACATTTGGTACAATAACTTATTATAACTTAACTGTGAAATAGAAATACATTAACATAAGTAACAGCTTTGAAAGAAAAACTAGACCTAAAAAAGCTGCATAATTCATAGTTAGTACCTCTATTTGACGTCAATGCTTAAATATACAAACAAATCTATCCAATTACAATCAACACATGTTTGTCTCCAGGCATCTGGGCGGGCTCCAGGACTACGAGCAGGGCCAAAACTGTTGGTGGATGCGAGCAATGCTTCATACCAGGGGCCCCCTGGGAGCGGCACGGGGTGAGAGGGGTCCGAGGAGCGGGGCTGTATTTTTAGGACAAACTAATAAACTTGTCTGGCTGGACAGACAGTAGTGTCCGCTGGCATGGAGGGGTGTGTTTTCACAGGCCACTGACCCCCCCGTGGCCACACACACACACAGAGAGACAGACGGACTAGACACAACACTAGCGGACAGAAAGAATCATATGTGCTTATGTACACACACAAAATGACTTATAAACTGATGTTAGATGTTTCTTAGTGTCTCTACTCCTTTCAAAATGGTGGACTTGGTGGTCAAGAGGTTAGAGAGGTCAGATTATTGGTGGCCTATTGGTTAAAAAAGAATAGCATTCAAGTCTCTTTACCCATTATTCCTGTCTATTTCTACTACCCAACTACCGCATTTAAAAAAGGTGAAGCAATGAAGATATCCCTCTAAATCTGCGTCTCTAGAGACCCTGCCCTCTGCCTGGTTTTTATATTTTACTGTGATTGGGAGCTTTCTGGTCGTCAGCCTCTATAAAGACGCTGTGACCAAGTTCAAGATCATAAAACCGCATCCAAAAAGGAAGCTACTTACTTGGCGGACACAAAGCATTTTCAGTGCTTTGTCTGCCAAAATAAAAAAAGGCCAAGATTGCTGTAGCTTCCTCTAGGATGTGGTCTTATTAAAACAATCCACAACTAGCAAATGCTGCTCATGGTACCTTTTAAAAAATAAAAATAAAATAGAGAGAGGTGAATATCTAACCTTTCAACTCCTGGATAAATCTGGTGGGACATTGACCAAGCAACTTACTGTAGTCCCTAACTGCTGAAGGGAAGCTGCTCAGTGGCCAACACACTAGACTGTAAGTATACTGTGGGAAGATCTAAGGTACGAAGGAAGAACATAGATTGAATTGATAGAATTTAATTGAATGATCCTCCTTTAGAAGTATGTGGAAGGATACGAAGACCATACCAAATGTTTATTGTTTTCCTTTTCCACTAACACATGATCAAGGGAAGCTCACACATGTGCTGGTCATGTTTAAGAAAGCCTGTAGACTCAGCAGTTTAAATGATGTTCCTGCCTGCCATTGTAAATGTAAAGGTAATTCACCCCATCTTTAGTATGCTCTGGTTTCAGCCAGTTAGACTTAAGAAAAAAGTACTTTATAACACTTACGCAGCTGTATTCCTTTGACGCTAATATTCAAACATTCGCTTCCTGAATGCACAGAGCTTCTTTGTACAAACTTTTTTATTAGGTCAACTGAGAGTCTCCGCTGAATCCTGTCTCAGACTTGACTTTGGTCTGCATCTAGTCATGTTGATTATCCACTTGGCTGAATTTAGCTGGCTTAACCCAGACAACACTGTTAACGCTGGTCTCAAGAAGAGGAGGGAAATTGGAGGTGAAACCAAACATTTAGCTAAATAGGGCTGCAATCCTTGGACATTTCTGTGAATACTAAGCTTCTTTTTGATCAATAGCAAACACAGCACAGTCTAGCCAGACCAGATGACTGAGGTTGAAAGAAACAAGCATGCTCAGTAAAAGAAAAGAGCATTAAAAGCAGAAATGCGTAAGAAAGCAAAGAAAAGGGCAAAAAAGCAGCTTTGCTTGGACAAGGCAAATCCACAAATTCCCCAAATGTCATCGGCAGAGACAAATCAGCCAATAACCACCCCTGAAGAGGTCAATGTGTAAAACAAGCAAGGACTTTCTCAGCGGGGTCTTTCAACCACTCCATGCTCTCTGTGTGTCGCCTAACAAAGACAGCAAGACGTCCACTATGAAAACAGAGAAAAAAAGGTTTTACCTACATACCTCTAACTCGACAGCCACAACTACACACATGTGATTTACAGTATTTGTACAGCATATTAAACCTGTTTTTCTCACTTATAGTGTACACCATGTCCAGTTATTACACCCACCATGTGTTCTGTTGTTTATCAATCATTATCCAGGGGAGGCTGAACAGTTCTGGGTACAAGAGTTTAAAAAAAATCCTCCCATAGGACACGCTCATGGGTCTGAAAGAAGGACCAATAGGATTCCACAAGTACCACGGAGGGACTAAGTCAACAGCAGTGATGAACAGGGGTCAGTAAATCCATCACTGGGTCTTTCACAAGTTTATAAATCTGGAACTTTTTGTTCTCTCGAAGAGGAGTAGTGCTGCCTGCTGAAGGTCAACAATTTCAGAATTCATATCAATTTCTTTAGATCATTCATTTGAAAGACTACATGAAGAGAAAAGTATCCGTCACTAAAAGGCTGTTTGATGTTTTAGGAAATATTGGCAGCACATGAATTCATCATTTGTTATCTAACCCAGCCCTTTAAGGTGCACGGCATTCAACTATAATAAAACCTGTTGACAACTAAAGATGTCTTTAGTGAAGCACTTTGATGGATTACTTGTCTTTAGCTGAGTTTCAAGTTTCTCTTTAAGACGGTTCCAAACCAGTAACTGCCTGGAGGGTAATAAAACACAAAAAAACAATGGACCAAAACTTGCAAAATACTGCCATGATACTTTATGGAGTGCAACCAGAGCGGTGAAAGGATACGAGACATAAATCAGACTTACATGTGTGGCTTCTTGACAAGAATTACAGAACCTGAGGACTTTATAATTTGGCAACTGACTCCCTACAAGCAGCACATCATGTTACATGCTGCACATTGTAATAAATTACGTCTGTGTTCACTATAATTTACTTAACAAATTGACCAAACCAAGCAATTGAAACCTAGATGGATGAAGCTCCAAAATGGTGTCAACTTTTCAATTATAATTCTCTCACCTCTATCATTCCTGACTCTGGATAAAAAGACACATCCAGCCAGAAAATAGACTTTCAACCCAGTGGCAGATGGATAAGTGAAGATACATGAGATTTTTGTTGAAACGAGGCACATTGTGATGGATTCCTGTGCTTGTTTCACTAAGCTTTTTAAACTCAACTAAAGCTAAACGAAATAAATCCGAGTATAAACCATTCTTTCAAAATGCCTGTAAACTAATAATTTGATCTGTTTCTCTAGAAATGTTTTCATTCCTGCTCTTAATCTCATCAATTCCCCACAGGCTGACATAGATAGCCCCGAGTGTATTCCTGGCACGCTTCACATCAACAAACTTCTTGATAAAAGATTGTTTTATCGGAGAAAGGGTTTCTTATCACCGAGATGTAACTGTAGAAGAATCTGATGCACACTTTCAGAGTGTAAAAACCATGACCAAGAACTTGAGTTTGATTGAAAGCTGCTCCAAACTCACAGCAAAAATTGGAAAAGGGCAAAATGTGTATGTGAGAAGCAACGCGAGAGAGGGATAAACTGTACGGCAGGCAGCTGTGTTGATAGAAGAGGCAATTCAGCAGACAGCAGGTCAGTATGACAACGTCTACAAGAGACATCTCCTGAGGTGAAGCTAAGCCGCTTAGCGTGGCAGATTACACGGTTAGAGCAGAATAATCTCATATTTCCTTTTGATAAATGTGTCAGACTTTTACGAGGTGCAAGCGGGATGAGCCAGTTCTGGGAGTACCTGTGAAAAGAACAGTGTGATTATTTTTGTGGAGAGATCCTGCACCTGTCCTGTCAATCGTCCAAAGAATATTTAGCCTGACATTGATGAATGCGTTCACATGAAGCTCCGCACTGCTTAACGTCTCTTGTTAAAGGCGCTGATCAGGGTAGTGAGTGAGAGCAGAAACAGGAGGAGAAAGGAGTTCTGGTGTCTGTCATGTTGTTGGCCCTCGGGCGGTTTTTCGATTGGCAGTGGGGGAGAAGATGAGCATGAAGAGAACAAAGAGGAAAAAGCTGATGCAAAAAATAGATAGAAGGACTAAGAGCACACAAATATTTGAAGATTCAAGTACACATCCAGGAGGCCGGAGTGAAGTATGTGAGGCTGCATCAGGGTTCAGAGTTATCCTGCTCTTCAGAGGCCACAAGGTCTCTGATGCCTTCTCAGGTTTCGGAGAGATGTGTCCCTGTTTGATGATGTACTGGCATCCCTGAGTTGGGGCAGGGGCGTAGGGTTACCAACTGCCCACAGGACACCATTACTGTCTTCAGTCAAGTGCTGCAGGACATGGATGAAAGCACCAGGCTTCACAAACAGGGGGTAGAGTGAAGCTAATGTACCCACCGCCCCTGTGTGCGTGCGTGCGTGCGTGTGTGTGTGTGTGTGTCAATGTCTGTGCATGTATAGTAAGTTCTGTCATTTAAGTGCCCAGCCGTCATTGACTTAAAATGCTGGAAGTGTATACAATTAGACATACAGCAACACCTGCATTGTAAACACAGAATTTTGTATTCCGTTACCTCTTCTGTCCCAAATCGGCACTGACAGCTCTTTAAAAGGATTCAAACAGCAAGTTTGATAAGAAGTTTAAGACATTTACCTAAGTGTGGACTTCAAATGAATAGTTTGAAATCATAGGAAAAACTAACTTGCATGAATAGTGGCTGAATAGTAAATATGAAACAACAGTCAGCAGCTGGTTAGCTTATCTCAAAGCCTGGACACAGCTAGTCAGGCTGTGTCCAAAAGTAACAGCCCTGCACATTTAAAGCTCATTAATAAACATATTATACTGTAGCAAGCAGATTATGTTACCACAGCCTGTTTCCACTCTTCATGCAATGCTCAAGGAACCATCTACTAGCCGTCTACTTGTTTTGAAGAGGCATATAAAAGACTCATTAACTTCTTAACTCTGTGGATGAGCATATTTTCCAAGATGTTGAACTTCTGAACTTAAAGAGTGTTTCTATAGCCAATAGAAATGTACCTGATCATCACTGCGCACATGTTTTTTTGTAAAATTCTGTCTGCATAAGGCTGTACATTGTTGTGGTTTATCATGTCTAATTTAGGTCTTTACATAAACACCTATTTGCATAGTGAATACTGCACTGTTATTTAGTTAGAACTTAATAATACATGAGTTTTTCATACAAGATATCCCAGAAAAATATCTCTCTAGTGAGCTGCCGTTAGGCATATTCCCAACTAGGTTTCAAATCCTTTTACAATTATGTCTGACATTTGGATTATCTCATCTAATAGGAGCAGTCGTAGCCAGAAATGGTGAAACGTACTGAACTCCCGAAAGCCCTAACCCTGCAGTGAACTGTTACAATCTACACATTCACTGAATCCCCAAATGCCAGGAGCATTATCTCAAACAGGACACACACACAAACAGAATCCCTGATGGACGGATATTTTTCTTCCTCGGCATGCTGTGTGGTGCCAGCCTTTTTCTTTGAGCAGCCTCCTGCTGTGTTCTTGTTCCCTAATGAAAAGATGCCTCACTCTGCTCCCCAGAATGCACTGGGAAACGTCACCTGTGGTTAATAGGCTCTCATTAACCACCTGTGGAGACCCAGAGAGACAGTAGTCCCATTCACATGTAAACAACAACTCAAACAAGTAAACAGTGTAAAGAAGTAGAGGTGGCTTTTTTTGTTGATCTTTTATTAACATTTCATTAGTTTTTAAGTGCATCTTAAACTCAAATTCTGATCCTGGTGATTGCTGGGAAGATTTCTAAGACATCAGCGTGTGTGTATACCAAATCCTCTATTTGCTTAGCTTCCAGACTGCTTCACTGTTTCAATGTCACCTGCGGATACTCAGAGCCGAGGGAGAGCAGAGTAATGCAAACACTGGGCTAATTGGCCCAATTAAGTCATTATGCAACACAAGCCAGAGGTCTGACAGTTAACACCCATCTGGCTCTCCTTACAAAGACCTGTGTCAAGTTTAACTCAGAAATGTTCCCACCAGCATGTGTCTGCAGCAGAAAATGAAATATGAGGCGCTGCAGGTCAGTCAGTGATAGACGATCATATCAGCAGTTTCTTCAGCACCAGAGGAAGTTGTTGCTGTGAGACAGTGTGTGTGTGTGTGTGTGTGTGTGTGTGTGTGTGTGTGTGTGTGTGTGTGTGTGTGTGTGTGTGTGTGTGTGTGTGTGTAAGCATGTGGGTGCTTACCTCTCCTGACATGTCGGGAGCCAGAGGGATGAGGGGCCACAGGGAGGAGTAGATAGTGAAAAACACCACCCACAGGCCGATGCTCCCCCAGATGGCGATGTGACTGAACTGTGGGCGGAGAGTCAGAGGACAGTAAGGAAACAGAAATGATTTAAACTGAGTTAATTTACAGCAGATTTGAGCTGTATTCAAATGTTTATACAAAATGATATGCTTTACAATGAGTGGCTTTTAGCAACTTGGAGAAGTTTTGACTAGACTGCAATCTTTTTATTATTTTCTCAGTATCCCTTCACAATTTGCACATATTACATTCACACTCTACTTTGTTACATTTCAATAAATAAAAAATAACTACAACTACTTTGCACAATTGTATAATGACTAAAATATCCTATTTTTATATATTGGTCGTATAAGTTTGGTCTTTTAAAGTGTATTCTAACTGAATTCTTTATATTTGATATTGTGTATTCTATAGATATATAACTTTTTACTCTTGATAAGTATATATTTACAGTGTATTATTGAGTCATGTAACTCATGTGCAGATCAGATCTAAGCATATGTCTCAGAGTTTACAGTTACAGGCTCAGTGGGAAATGCAAGGATGTAAAAACGTCACAAGTATCAGCGGTCATATAAAGTGAAGGAACTGGAAAGAGTGGGCAGAAGTTTAGAGAGAAAGGATAGAGCCATCAGCCTACCATGGTCCAGGACGAGGTCTCGAGGCCGGCTTTAAGACAAACTGTGATGACCACAAACTGTAAAGACACAAATCACACTGACATTACACCAAGTCCCTCTGCAATACTAAAACCAGTCATGGTAAGTTCATCACACATGTTAGAATGTACATTAAATACATATTTGTGATACTGTGGAGTAAAAGAATTGGCCGACAAAGTAAAAGGCAGAAGAAAAGGCAGTTACATTGATGTTGATTCACACAAATGGGATGACACTTGGCTCAGAGACTAAACCGTTTAACACAGAAACAGCGCCTGTCAAGAAGATTGGTGCACTTACTGTGTAAACCATGTTGCCTAAGAGGAGATAGTCTGGAGTTCTTCCGTTGCCAAACACAGTATCTGTGAAGAAAATCAACAACAGAAGCTTTTAGGGTCAAAGCTGTCTCTTTTCAGCTCTTGGGTTTCATGCAGAGTTCCATTAGGTGATCCAAAGAGTAAACAGCCAGGCATGTAGGTTATTACTTTAGTACATCTCAGTGTGAACTCTGGTGTAAAATGCCCCATTAGAGACTTGGATTTAAGGCAGACACGGGAGTGTGAAGTTAAAACCACAGGCAAATGCTGCTTCCATTACCGCCCTTTGAGAGAGGCTGGAATGCCAATTTCGGTCTTTCCAACTAGAAGGAAGGAGTGTATCCGTGAAAATCCATCAGTAAGACTAAATTGGTGTGCATTAATCTTGGTCAGAAATAAATGTCCTGGCTAATACGTTGCTGAAATATAAAGAACATGACTGTTTTTCTGACAAAATGGATATTTATCCTGCAATTAAATCTGGTTCCAACCTAAACAGGACCAAATCTCTTAAACAGGGGTTAGAGGAATTTCCTAAATTAATAAAATGAAGATTACCTACACATTAAACTAGCTTCAAACTGCCCACGTGGGTTGAGGCTAAAACTAAAACATCAGCAGTGTACGACGGCCAGTAAAGAAAGAAAGAGAGGCTCCCGTTCCCTTTACTTCCGGCTGGTCACATGTCTTGTGTGCGCTGAGGCTTTGCTGACAGCCTGTCAGTCAGAGTGAAGGAGCTTGGCGCCTTTGTTTGGAGAGCAGGCACAGGCTTGTGTGGTCCTGCGGCCGGCCAAGACTTACCGGCTCAAAGATCCCTATTCTCTCTGCACTCGCACCCTGAAACCTGCATCTTAATGTGCACAAACATGCACAATTGACCTTAAACAGATAAATAAAGTTATCAAGAATTCATTTGACTATCATCGTGCAAAACGACGGATAGCTATTTGGATAAAACACCTGACAATCGATTGACAGTTTGAAAAAATAAATAAGTGCAAATAACTGAGTCCAAAAGCATTTCATCAGCTCGTTTGTGTGTATACATGAATAAATGCCTGTTAGTGTGTGTAGCTCTTGCCGGAGCACACAGATGTTTGTAATTCATGAGCGGGCAGTTGAAGAGAGAACTAATTAAGACAAAGTATGTGTGTTTGACTATCCTCCCTCTCCATCCAGAGTCCACCGAGGGCCTTGGCGGAGTCTCTGGGAGCTACTTACCATGCTGGAAGGCTTTAAGGGGGATCCAGAAGAGGATGACGGAGTGGAAGAGGCCGTTCAGACAATGGGCCCAGAAGACCTGCAAAAAAAAAGAGGGGAGAAGGATGGAGGCGAAGGAGGCAGAGGGGAGGAAGGGAGGGGTGGGGGGTTGGAGGCGGCAGGAGTTTCAAAGAAGAGAGAGGGAGACAGAGAGAAAAAAGCATGAGAAAAGGGTGTGGGGAGCTCCAGCCTTCCAAGTGACCCCTGACCCGGACCCTTTGTGGCAGCCCAGCGCTAGGCTAAGTGGCGGTTTTGTCGGGGCCTCCTCACTGAATGGCCACCCCGCTGACAGACACGTTGTATATCCTCTGTGTGTGTTATGGGGGAGAGAGAGGCCGCTGAGTGTGTGTACGAGTAATGAAAGGCAATAGGACAATGTCAGTGTGCAGGTTTTAACTTATTTTTTCCACAGAATCAAAGAAAAAACGCAGCGAGCATAAGAAACTGCAAAATACACGTCCTCACCTCGACGATAAGAACGTTATGCAACTTTGATATATGTGCTGCTAGTGTGAGGGTTTCCTCTCATTACATTTCATAAGGCTTTGGCTCTTTCATGTAAGGATTTTAACTGGTGTAGAAATAAATGACAGGAGTGTTTAAACAAGCAGAAATCAGTCTAGAAACACACACAGCGAGACTGACAGGCCTGACAGAGATTAAACTGTTTTCATGGTAATTATTAAGGGCCTGGAAAATCGTAGTGTGGACCACAGTCTGCGTGTGTGTCTGTGTGTGCAAGCATGCAGACTTTGGATGAGTCAATACTCCCACTCCAAAACCACCTTGTTTCAAATGTACTTTATGCAACACCAGAGCCAAACAAAACACAAATGGGCGATGTAGCATGAAACAGCCGTGAAATCTATTCTGCCAAAAACGGCTCCACATTTATGCCCCCTTTTCCTCCCTGTGCTGACCCAGACGACGCTGTTGCCCCTGAGAGCTGAGAATTCTTCAAACCCAGAGAGTGAATGGATAAAGGAGGAAAAATAAAAACTGAAAAAACATTACATTTTAATCTCTGGCCTCTTTTTAATCATCGGTTCTTGGCAGACAAGTTAAAGGCTCGCTTTCTTATAAACACTCTTTTCAACAACTTCAGCAAATCTGTCAGTAAAACATAAAACACAGCTTATTTGAGACACGTAAGAAAGACACACTGAGAGTCAACATTTCTTGGGATTTTTGCAGGTTTGAGTCATTTTAAAATAACTAATAGAACGGCTTTGGACTTTGGGGTGATTCCAAAATGGTGAAACAAGAGAAGAAAGGAAGGAGAGGGTACAGTGAAGGAGAAGTCTTCTTCCAAACTGTGAGTCTTTGTAATACACCTTAGCCTCTGTGGCTCGACCTACTCACCTTTGCTATCGACCAAACAAAGTCCCATAGCAGCCACCCCCCCTTCCTCCTCCCAACTCCCCCCCAGGATTACCTCACCCTCCCACTATGTACACAGAACCCACTGAGTGAAGAGTGGCCTAAACCAACCCCCACCACTTTATCTCAATTGTGGATTAAATGATCACTAATGTTACAATCACGTTTATGCCCATTAGCCTACTGTTGACAGGCTCTGCTCTCTCTCGCCCTCCTCCTCCTCAACTGTCCCATTCCCAAACACTGCAGGGACGCAAACAAAGTCGTTTCTTTCCTCAATAATGAATGCTAATGAAATCAATACATGTTCATAATCATTTGTCACAGTGGGATCCTCCCTTTCACCCTGCTCTCTTTCTTTTTGTGCATCCCAGCAAGTTACCAGGGGTCCCCTCCGAATGAATGCGCAGTCTGTCCTGTAGATATTCCGACCTTTGTGGAAGTACTAATTGAGGCAAAAAAGCTGGTAATTAATATCGAACCAAATATTTTCAATACTGCCCACTCCTTCCTTTTTCTTTTAGAGCCAGTTCAGTAATGGCGCTTTTCCACTGCAGGGCCTCGCACGGCTTAGTACGGTATAGTTAGGCCTTGGTAGGCCAGGCTCACTTTATGCTGCGTTTCCATTACGGCCCGTCTACACAGCAGCGTTAAAAAAATCTTCCAACGCTTCTGCCCATTGACTTTGAATGGGGTGACGTCACTTTGCCTCGCTTTTTGCCGAACTGCATTGTGGGGAAGCAAAGCGAAGATTTCCAGGATTTCCAGGATTCAAAAGTTGAGCAATGTTCAACTTTTGAAGCTGAGGTGGAAGCGTCGGCCAATCAAATCCCGTTTATGCAAATCTGACAGTACAAGCGCTAGCCAATCAAACCGCGTGCAAGCTGGGAGAGCCAGACCGCAGTTCATTTCCTCATATTCCAAACGAGAAATTACGGTAGCAAATCACCTGGTTCTTTACGACCAGTAACTATTTACTGGGATACAAACCGGAGGAACCAGGCATGGAGGGAGGTGGCAGAGACAGTGGGTGAAACTGGTAGGTTTTCACCTGTTTGGGGAGTTTATATATATGCTCGCATAAAATCCCCGGGGTTTTTTGCTTTGTATTTCGGGGGCGGGAGATTCATGTGATTGGTTGTTGGTCGCAAAAAATCCCCAAGCTTTCAGACACGCCCACCTCCAAGATTTTCAAGATTTTTTTAACGCTGCTGTGTGGACGGGCCGTTACAGTTTAGTAGCTGGGGCAGTAACTATAGTAACGCAGTGTAGGTGGAGCCGTGACGTCATCTTCAATGCAAACCACAAAACCAACATCAGCTGTTAGCTGTTAGCACTCAGAGCCCACAGCTCCTCATATCTGTTCAGAAACTAGACAAAAGTTAAACAAGTACAAACCACAGACTGTCTGTGTCATGGCGAATACAGTCGCTGGTATATTTATGTCTGTAGGCCGTTGTTGTGAGTGTGGACAGTCGGAGCATATACAACGTTAGCTTAGCCGATCTCCATTCAGGTTTTTCGCCTGCCGTTTGTCTGCAGACTTGTCAAAGCATTAATTCATGGTTTTTACTAACCAGTATCAGTATGTTGTTACTTCGGCATCATTTTGAAACGTGTATTACATTTAAATCACGGTAAAATATGTTCATTTTGTTGTGGTTGTAGCCCCCTTGCCAGCGATTCTCTCTGACCATTCAACAGTCGAGAGTGTTTACGTCACCAGTTTAGCATATGCAGCCCAGTTGTTGGCCCGGTAAGAACCTCGATTTTGGAGGGCCAGAAAAAAGCCCTGAGCCGGAACTACCCCTAGTGGAAAAGCAAAAGAAAACGTGCGAGGCCCAGCAGTGGAAAAGCACCATAAGAAGGGAGCTCAGAGGAAGAAATAAAAGAGTAAAACAGAGGGAAGAATGCAGTATAAGAGGTGATAATTGCTAGTAAACTGCTGAAATGACTACAACTACATCAAGAGGGGGTCAGGGTTTATTGGAGTGACTCAAGTGTCAGGTATATGTAATTAAAAGTGAATGGGTGGCATAGTTAAAGACACGCCTTGAGTTTTTAACACCCTCAGTCACTCCCTTCTCCCACCTCAACACAAGCAGCTTTAATTCACAAAGACAGTATCTGTTGTGTACAAAAGAGCCAGGCGTGCAGAAAGACAGGCTTCGAGGGGCCAAATTCCTGCTGGATTTTCTCGCCTCGCCTCGGGCCAGCTGCAAGGAAAATATCTCGGGAAAAGAGTGGACAAGCCAGCAAAAACAACCTGCTGACCTGGCCGAGTCATCATTTATGGGACTTGGAAAATGTGTCTCAAAGTAAATTGAGGTTCATTTGCTTCAGACACATTTTTCAGACCCTTATTTGGCAATGAGAAGTAATGAAGTCTTCAACAATATTAATGAAGGGAAAATCAATCCTACTTTAGAATTTAACTAAAAAAGGGGACGATTTAATGAGCCGTTGTGAGGACAAATGTCTGTCTGTTTAACTTATACATGAAGATAATGTATCCACAGAAAAACCATAGCTCTTATTTTGTGTAAAGTGTGTCCTTTTTGACACCAAAGGACCTCCATTTGGTCATCTTTCTCTAATTATGAAACACAATCCGGGCCATAACTAAGAGTGGATTTGATTACATTTACTCAACTAATTACCTTGATTGTGTTCATTTGTCATAAGTGAGTTAAAATCTGAAAGGTTTCTTTTTTTGTAATTCGACTAATTTCCCACAGCCGGGGGCCCGAAAGCTCACCAGGTGCCCCTTGTTCAAAGGCTACTTACAGCAGGGACCTGAGCTCCAACCCAACCTGTGGGCCTTTCCTGCATTTTGATGCCCCTCGCCTCCTTTTTTGTCTCTACGGCTGTTCTATAGTAAAAAAGCCCAATAAAGACTTTCAGTCCAGGGTGGTGTGTTTAAATTGCTTCTGTGTTTATAAAAAAAAAGTGACTGAAATGTTTTTGTTGTTAATAAACTAAGCTATTAATCAGTATATCATTGCCGCTGTTTACATTGGTGTCAGGAAACATTCAAATTATTTTTTTTTTTGGATGAATATGAAGGATTTGGCTTTTCGGCAGGTTGAAATGGGCTAGCCGTCTCCTTTTTTAAACTGGTTTGATTAGAAAAACTGTCATTTTTTAAGCAATTAAGTTGTCACTGCTCATTAAACTGAAGATGGAAACACAATTCACACATTCAGTGTGGTCCGACATGGGTTAAACTCAATCTGACAGCCTTGCTCTGAGAACAAAAAACGGCCTTACTTAAACAAATTGCATAATTTTCCGCGACAAACGCTGTCACACAATGACAGCACACTCTCTCTATTCCCTCCTTCCTTCGATTATTTCTGCTGCATCCCCCAACTCATCTGACCTTCCCTGCTCCTGAACGCCATGGCCAATCCGTATTTAATCCACCTCCATGCTGTGCTAACCAGGTCACCACGCCTGTGGGTCCAGGGCGAAAGAGGAGACATCTTTATTACCAGCGGGGGGAAAGCTAACGGACAGCCCCAGCTACCAGACAGAATAGGTCAAGCCAGGCCAAACCAGGGTCGGACTGGAGACCCACTGACTACAGCTGCCAGGTCACTGGGACCGGAGACGCGTCCTCAAAACAACACGACACGAACCTCTTCTGTCATTCATTTGATCTTAATTGGTCGTAAGAGCTCGCACATTTGACCTTCTCATTTGTGTGGCAGAGCACAAAATGAATTCTCAGTTTTAGAATATTGTTATATGATATAGTATTATATTTAATATGAAAATGGAGTGTTTGATTACACTAGATGAGCTGAATAAAATTACCAAAATGGCTGGTAATGTTGCTCGCAGACTAAAAGCACCAAAGCACGTTAGCAGAAATACAAAATATTAACTGAATACAAGTTCCTTACAAGTGAAGGAACACTGCCAATATTGCACTAGATTTATAGAAATGTTAGAAATCCATATCAAGTAATGATATTACTTTATCTAAATGGAGCAGGTATAAATATAACAAAATACTGCAACAAAAGGACAACAGTTATAATAATATTTAAAATCTGGTTGTGCACAAATAAAGTTGATAAACAAGTGTTACCTTGGTATTAAAGCCCATTGCATTCTGGGAGGTTTTGTAGAGTTCTGGGTATTTCAGCATGTTTTCTTTCCTGCAGGAACGCTCAAATATTCCCAGAGTGAGAGGAGGCAAAGCAGTGAAGATCTGTCAAAGAAAAGCACACACATGAGGAAACATTAGTGGTAAAAAGTAAAAGGTATTAAAAGAAACATATCTATGTAACCAATAACTTAAATCACTTTGCAATTTCACCTGTCTTCATAGCTGCCACCCTCTCCATATGTTACATTTATAGGAGAATTTGCTTCAATTTGTTCTCCACATTCCACATTCTTTATTTTAAATTATTGGAGACCATTGACCTTATAACCCTTAAGGGTTTCTTATTTCGGTTTGTCATGCTTCACGTCTTTTCATATGCAAAACCCAATGAACATCTGTGATACCCTTGACTTAGAAGCAGGTATTTAGGCTTGGCTAAAGTGTAATTTCTTAGTGGTGTTGTAATGTTGTTCTGTATTGCAGCTGCTGAGAGAGGAGTGATGGTATTGTGTAGCTGGGGGCTCAGTGGGTCAGTTGGTGTGAGTTCCCTGAAGCCCCATCTGGAGTGGGAGTCTACAGGCCTCAGTCTGCAGGACCAGCGGGTCACAGGACATGCTCCACTGGCCTCCTTTCTTATTCAGAGCCAGGCGCAGGAAGATCTCCATTGAGAGGCGGATTCAGCCCACTGCCTCCGACAGACTCCCACTGAGGCGGAGGAATTCCCTCAGTTTTGGATAAAGTAACCCTCTTCCCACCCCCCAAATACAGTACTGGATCTAAGCTGATGGTTTATTATGAAATGAATGTGAGAGTCAAAGCTGTGGAAATATCCTTCTCACTTGACAGTTTGTCCCTCCCATAAATTACTTCCTTTTGAGACCGATCAGGAATGTGATGCAATTTCACTTCACACGTCTCTGATTTTTTGTTTGTTGATTGAATCGAGTTGATTTTAATAAACAGTTTAAAGTTACATATCAACTCCTTATGGACTTAACGGCATGGTATTACATTTTAGACTTGCAGATGCACATGTTTGAGTTCTACTTAATTCATGTCAGATATGAAATATGAGTTCATTAGGAGTGGTCCTATTATAAAGCCCTGTGGGACGCCCTTCATCAGCAGCCCACTCTTTCCTATTCTTTTTATCATTCAAACGTAGCTGGCCTTACTAACGACACACTTTAGAGCAAGCAAATCTGTTGTTCTTTCGTATTCAGTACATAGTTCAGGGCACAGAGGGAATATGGTCTTGACAACAGGTCATAAATAATGGGAAACGTATTAAAGATGTTGATGACAAAGTCACGTAATAAAGGGATCAGTTTAAGGTTCACAACCACAAATCTGTGTTTTTCCAGAGAGCTTTGGGTTAAAAAAGGACCCATTAGAGAGTTAATTTTATTAGCACTTACCACATTGTATAAGCCGATGCACCAGCGTTCAAATAGGATCTGGCCTGAGAAACCATTGACAAATGCAAACCAGATCTAAGGGAGACAAAATCACAAGAAGAAGCAATAAGAACAGATGAACCAATGGTGTAGAAACAGATTCATATAATGACAGCTCTAAAATAGATTTTATATCAAACACTTAATATTTTTTATTAAAACACAAAGACAACTACGATGGTTTATCTCCCCTTCCCATTAGTGTAATATTAATCGGTGAGGCACTTAGTCATGAATTCAATACTGCAGTCTCCACAAGATGCTGTAAACAACACATCTCTGTAGTATTTTGAATTTCAGTAGACATTATGCTTTCCATTATTGATAGTGATGGTGAGACCAGCTCATTTTAAATACAGACAATCGGCTTTTTCATTAGATTTCATGTCAATAAAAAAAAAAACAGAAAAATGGAAATTATCCTAAATCAAATGCGGGTTTGTTTGAAGTGCTGACCTGTGATCAACGTGCCATTAGTTTAAGTTAGCCAGGTTTCAAATTCAGATAAAGCAGAGTGGGGCCAGAATAGAGCAAATAAGAAAAAGAATGAGAGTGGGAAAGCCTAGACCTCCAGATGCCACCTCCATGATACAAACTGCCTACTGGATTAACTACAGACATATATCAAGCCCACTATTTTCCTCCTTGATCTACCTGAAGACAAGTGGGTGACAGACGAGGTTAGTTATAGGAGCAGAGTCTGGGCTGTAGGACTCTGAAGGATGGAGACTGTGATATATTGTGTCAGGAGAGTGAGACAGAAGTAATGTAAACCATATGTTGGGTGGAGACGAGTCTTATCACATTGCCTGATTAGTTATACTTATCTGAACAAAACAATGCCTCTTAGATCAGGACACAAGCCAGGTATTGTAAATAAAC
This sequence comes from Notothenia coriiceps, assembly GCF_000735185.1. NCBI lineage: Eukaryota > Metazoa > Chordata > Actinopteri > Perciformes > Nototheniidae > Notothenia > Notothenia coriiceps. Next base: position 1,129,623 of record NW_011359123.1, on the reverse strand, counting down.
TATATTTAAAGCAAGTAGAGAAGTTAGGATAGAGTATCTAGTCTATAAAAATGGTAATTTGTTTTTAAATGCATTTGTCTGACACATTCTGCACTACTGGTATGCTGACAGTTAATCAAAGTTTGACACTTCGCGGTCCAGAACCAGCATATTACTCACGCCAGATCGGTCAAGGAAACATCAGGGGTGCTGTGTTTTTGCCATGGCCAAGCAAGCATTTCCTCGCTTCATTTAACTTCATTATGAAGGCATGAACTGCTACAAATTCTCAAATTGGGACAAAGCCTATGTGAGGGCCCCACCCGCCCGCTGCCACTCTCTACATGACCAATACCAATCTGCAACTGGCCCTTCCTATTTAATCGAGTAAGCATATGCATGAAAACAAATGTCTGTCCCGCTCCCTCCCCCCCACCCACCCTTCATTCCCTTGGTGAGGTTTGGGGGGGGTGGGTGCCTATAGACGAGGCCTGTGTTTGCCCCCAGACCCTGCCCTTCATCTCCCCTCTCTGCCACACCCACCCCTCACAGATCCAAGCCTGCTCTCCATCAGGTGCACTCTACCATGATGTTGTTTCTTTTATGTGAGGGGTCCTGTTTTTAAATTCACGTGGGATGTTCACCCAAAACTGGGACCATGTGGCTCTGTTAACATGAGAATCACAGGATGTACAGTACATCTGTTGGCAGTGCAAGAATAGTTTTTAGGTGTTTTGGGATCTTGGCTTGCAGGAAATACATTCAGATGCCGTTGCTATGGGTAATGTTAAGATGAAGCCCCAGCCATGAGGCAGGTTCAACCATTAGCGTGGCTCAAGCAACGGTAACGAGAAGCTAGCGAGTAGGTCAAACTGCTGAATTAATTACAGCTCTGCCCAATGAGGAGCTCTGGGCTGATATATTGTTGTGCTAAGTTAAAAAAGGCTCCTATTCATTGCATGTGGTAACTGCCTCTGTGTGAGTGTTTTGGCCTGGTCCTTGGGGTCCCAATAGCTCCTGTCTCTTTCTCCCTCTCCCATCTCTTGAGGGACAGATGCATTGATTTGCTCATTAGGGGAAGTACCAGGCAGGATTTTCTTCCCCTTTTCTTCTCCTCATTGAGTGCCACTCAGCGAAGGGGTGTGGCTGGCCTCTCTCCCCGACTGAACATCATGAAAACAGCAATGGAGGGAAGCGGGATTCAGAAAAGGGGGATTGGGCCGCGGCTTGCCGATAAGAAGACTTCGTGCATATTCATAAGCGAATCAAAAATCACTGATTCCATGAGCTGCTTCACAGCTCTGCGGGCTTGTCTAAAAGTGGCAATGGGTTGGAGGGTGGGGGGAGCGTGACATTTGTCCTTAACAATGTGAGCCCAGATACTCTTAAGCTTGGTACAGAGAATTGCAAATGGAATTCATACACAAAGCAAGCAAAGAATGTCAAGCGATATAAAGAGGGAGCTGATAAATATGCTGGAAATATGTGGAGCTACAAACACAAGCTGTCTCACAATGCCAGACACGGCCTCTGTGGCTTTATTCAGTGTGCAATGGTCGGCAAGCTCAGCAACTCTGAGCCGCACTGAATGAGCTTTCATGTAATTGCCTCATAAATGCCACTTGTCCATCAGCCCCCTCTGTCGCACCCTGGCAATGTGTCAATCAAACATGAGTGGCCAGCTGGATCGGTCATTTGAATAAAGTTGCTATGGCTTCTTCTGGAGAGGTCTCTTAGCTTAAATGTGACTGAAATTCATTATTTTTTTTAATTCTGTTCTTACGTTAATTGCGTATTATGTAAAAAAAGAAAAAGGGTTATGAATTCGGCTTGAAGCTCTGGGACACATTGTTTAAAAAGAGTAAAGATAACGATGTTTTGCAATTAGTGAAATAAGTCAATCTTTCAAGCGTGATCATGGTTAAAGTATTCTCTAACTGATAAGGAAAAAGGAACACAAACCATAATCAACAGCATGGGGAAATCCAAAAGAAACACTGAGGCAGTTCAAGCTGTCAGTCACTCATAGTCACCTTACATTGTGACTCACTATTAAACCTCAGAGACAGAATAGACCCTGAATGATCATACAACTATTCTAAGAGTCTCAGACTTAGTTCCCGTCTTCAACAATAGCTGTGGAATCTTTCACCCTCCTACTCCATGTCTCCTAAAAAGAACCAAAGACCCAGTGGAAGGAGAGGGAGACGAAAAGAGGCTTGAACACAGAGTCTCCCAGTCCTGGTATTCAAATTGTAACACACACTGTACCAGACAATGGTGCTGCGAACAAAAAAAGTTAAAATTCCCGTCGACATCCTTCCTTTTCTACTTGCAGGGTAGCCTGGGAGTCGACGAGAAAAACATGGAAGCACACAAGTAAACCTATTAGTGCAACAAATGCAGCTTTATACCCATACCCTGAGGTTGCTGGTGTGTTAGATGTCAGGGTCTTACAAAACAGGGACGTTTGAAATATTGAAGCAGCCTTAAAGTGGAGAAATGTCCTATTATCTACTTCAATCCCCTGAAGGAGCGCAGAGCATGGGGGAAGGGGGGTTATGTTTTCAGAGAGCAACAAAAGCTGTGCTAGAAAGAAGCTCGCCCTGCAGACAGAACTATTGATGTTAAGTTTAAATTGTAGGGAAACACCTGCTTTGAAAAGAGTATTGTGATGTTTTTCAAAGAGAAGCTGTATTTGGAAAAACAAAAAATCATAGAATAAGTATTGCAAAATATTTGAATGTTTTATAAAGGTTGTGGACATTTTGAATAGAAAACTGGAAGGCAGTCTTGAATTTATTCAATATAAACATAAGATGTTGTGCCACCTTTTAACGTGGTTAAAAACAGGGCCGAACATTTATGAATTCGACATTCGTGCACAGATGAAATGTCTTAAGTAATGTTTTTGCTGACAGAAAATTAAATTGGCTGCAAATCTAATTTTATTTTGGATCTGCAAATGTAACCTTATCTGGAAAAGGGTAGCATGATCAAACAGTTGCAGTTCCCATAACTGCAGTTATAACCTGAAAGGGAGCGACTGCCCTGTTTTACTTCAGGTCACAATAAGCCAGACATGCTGGAATTTAAAGAGTAGTCTACTGATTCTCCATGGCATATAAGTTAGAGTGAGACCAGAGGTCAAATGTTACAGAGAGAGGATGAACAAAAGAGAATTTTAAAGTGCTCATATTTCCAAGACAGGTTATTTGGTGCTGATGTGTTAAAGGTCCCATGTCATGCTTTTCTGCTTATTACCCGTCCCCTTGTGTTTTATGTAGCTTAGTCACAAACCCTCAAAGTACACCCTGTAGCGAGTAAAACTCTAACACAGAAAATACCTATATGCTGCCCAGAATGCCTCGTTGGAGATACTCTTTTTCCATTGTTTACTTCTTGGGTATAGTGACGTATTTCGGGTATAGTGACGTCACGTCCGCGGAGCCGTTAAGTTTGGACAAATCCGCGGACTTCCTCACACACACAAACAAACTCGGGGGGACGTTGCGAGGCTCGCTGCTGCGAGGAGCGGGACACACACTGGTGTGGGGTCGGTGAGACACCGCAGAACTCAGCCTGGGCACACACACAAACTCCCAGCCAGGCTGCGGGTGTGTGTGTGTTTCGCGCTGGGTTTCGCTGTGTGTCGCAGACGGCCACTGGGCTCACAGGGAGAGGGGGGGGAAGGAGCTCCAGCAATCCGTTTAGGACAGAGAGTGAATACACATACTATACAGAGATGCTGTATGAGAAACTTGTATGAGTTTGGAAAATTGCACAATATAAATGTATTTTAGTATACCTCAACAATGGAATTATGATCAGTAGAAATGGCCAAGACATAGGACCTTTAAAACCATAAGGGAAAAGAAGGGTCAGGGAGCACTTATGAATTGTGCTCATTTCAGTGTGTAAATCCATTGCTTTATATGGCTACCGGGGCCCCCCAAGTACATAAGAAGAGAGTATGTGTGTGTGTGTGTGTGTGTGTGTGTGTGTGTGTGTGTGTGTGTGTGTGTGTGTGTGTGTAGGGGGGGTTATTTCTTAAAATTAGCAATAATTTTTTCATTTTCTCTATAATCTTTTCCTAATTTCTTACCCCATTTGTTTTTGTTTGTATTGTGGGCAGTTTGGTAAAGCTAAACACAAATATCCCCACTGTGGACAATAAACTTTCTATGTAATCAACATTTTATTCTTATAAGCATATGCTTCCAGCTTTGCAAGGTATGCTGATGACATGCAGTAAAACAGTGTACAGTATGTGAAACCCTGATATATATTGTTGTGGGACATACACTCAGTAGGGATTTCTTAAGAGGATGCAAAGCCAAGCTGTATCCGTCAGTGAAGTGTACGGCCAGATGATCAAAACATCGGAGCACTCCCTATGATAAAGCTGCTGCTGATAGGAAGCACTTAAACTGTCTGCCCATTCTTGGTTATGGCTCTGAACCGGCAATCAGTACTGGCTCTGGTATCTGTCAAAGGCTATCAAAACTACCGCACAGCAACAGAACAATGTTGGGAGCACCATGTGTTTGAACCCCCGTAACCATCGGCCATTGATGTACAATATACACAGTGGAGCTGGGTGCTATGAAGACACATTTATTGCCTGCTCATAATTGTCCGTGTGAAGTACCATCCATGGATCCTCAGTGCAGTACGATGTTTTAATTGATTGTCTTAACATCATGTTAATGGCATTCCCTAGAAATCCATCGTTCAATGTGAAATCATTGTCATATTTGAGGTTTTGTGTTCTACCTAAACCTTGGAAAACCATTCTTTGTTAGTAGTAGGATGGCCCATCATAGTGTTTACTGACTTAAATTCAGTATATTTATATCGTGCATTTGATATAGACACTCTCTAGATATATAATATGCACTGTTGATATGTATATATTTAGTGTTGATGTTTAATTCATGTGCAATGCCTTGTGTACATGTTGCTATGACAAAAGAAACAATCTAATTGGGATTCATAAAGTAAATCTAATATTTAATACTAATCAAATCTAAACCGTTTGCAAAATTAACATATATTTAAAGTGAAAAAAACTGTGATTTCCATTTAACCATCTGCATTTTATTTGGTAGCATGTCCATTCAACACAGTACAAAATAATATCCTACTAATAATGTAATCCGAGGGCAGCAATGGACAGGGGTAGCGCTGCTAGCATGGCTCCATGATTATGCAGGTGAATTCGGTGGATTAATATTCCAAGGATCCAATAACTGGCAAGGTTTTGGGAAAGGCAGACTTCCAGTTACGTAGGTTTAGTTTTTCCCCTTCATTAGTGTGAGTGTGCGTCTTTGAGTGTGTTTCGGTATTTTCTGTCTTGTGATTCAAAACTCAAACTATTGGCCCAGGATCTGCACCAACTGGCAGGTAGTGTGAAGGGCCAGTCAGCAGAAATACAAACATGGAAACTCTAACAAGAAACCTTTGCCTTTACACCTAATCATGTCATGGGGAAACATCTCAATGCTTTGCATTCAGAGCCTTTGGAGCTGCTGTGCGAGACTTACCTCAATGATGTAGAGGACAATATTCTTGTAGAAGCAGTAGAGGATGCACTTGGCTACACGGTTGTAATTCCAGGCTCCATGGACGAGCAGCAGGTTCTTCAAGTATTTGAACTGTGTGGGAGGAAAATGACAAGATAAATGAATAACAAAAGTCTGAGTAGAGAACACTGTCTGATGGTTTCTCATAATCACAGATCAGAGCTGGAACAGTGAATCAGAAAGCAGCAGTGTTATGTCCTCCAGCAGCAGAGAGGACTGATGAGGCATTGTGGCCAAAAACTCTCACTAACACATTCCAGAAATGTCAAGTTAAAGATTGGAAGATCAAGCTTTGAGTTGCTGAAAATGGAGTTCATATGGGGGTATTAGTCTCCTGGGGCTCAGCATAATAGTTAAATGGTTTAATAATAATGGCAACGTTTAGGGACTGTGGTGAAATTACCATTTCACTGCAATTTCTGGCTGATAAGTGTGATTACATTGGAGCAGAACCTCGAGGCAAGTGTCTCATCCATGTTGCCAGCTAATGACTCGAAGGAAGCAGGCGATCTACACTGCATCGTCTTTCCATCACACAGTATGAGAGGTTCTGTCTCAGAGTAGGAGGTAAGATGAGTCAAATTACATTTTTGGGAAAACACTATTTTGTTTATTTGAAGTTCTTCTTGTCTTTCAGCAACACCACAGTATGTTCCGGTTAAATGGCAGCACATTGACGACCCCCAGTTGGTCTGACCCCTCGAATGGTCGGATCAAACATCAGTTACCACAAACCTGCGCTGCTGACGGATTGAGAGCAGAGGGGCTTCAGCCCAAAGCCTCTTCACTCTCCACTTGCTTTAACAGATAACTCCAAGCTTTCAAGTAAAACATCTTTAAAACAATCTGCCTAATAATCTACAGCAGCATAGAGCTCTACTGAAACTCTCAAGAACATGAATATAAACCATGTACAGGAATGGAAAAACATGTTATACAACTTCAAAGAATTGATTTCAGTTTGAAGTCTGCAAATTAAAGTTATTGTATCATTACGCCAATATATTGAAAACACCATTGGATGTCTGGAGGTGTAATTTAATTACATGCTGGTAAAAAAGCTAAATGGATTCTAAGAGGCCACCTATCTTTGGAACACATGCACTTTTACATGTCATGCCCATTGAAGAGGGCACTTAAGACAAACCCGAGTCTCTCGAATGGTAATTGCGTGCTGAAGCACAGAGAGCGTTCTGTGTTTTAGCCAACATTTGGTATGCCATAGTCTCGTGCTATAATAGAAACATGATGTACAGAGTGGCGTGCGGTGGAGAAACCAGGCTCTTGTTGCTTACGGGTATCACATATCTTAGCAGAGTTTTAGACAAACTGGTTATGAGGATAAAAGCAAGTATTTGAGCAACATTTTGCTGGGATCTGTTTCTGTGTGGTTGGGTTGCGAGTTGGGTGTCACCAGATGCTTGTTTTACAGGTGTTACTTCTTCACTCTATAAGCTAATGCCCTAGCAGACATTTGACCTATTGTTACCCAGAACAATGTACCAAGCTATCAGTTACACGTGTTATACTTGAGAAGACAATGACAGACAGAATCTGAGTATTGGGAGATAGAAATGGGCACTGGTTTCAATGTACTGCTGCAAATTGAGGGCATGCCCCTGCAGCTTAAGTTTAAATTCATGTTTTAAAACTGCAAAAGTCTTGAAATCTTATCTTTTGCTATTTTCTATATGATGTTTATACTTGCCTACATACTGAGCATGCTTAGCTGCATACTAAGCATACTTGAAGCTTTGCTGGCACTGCTTAATTACTTACAAATAAAAGTTTCACAAGTATATCCAGCACTGTTTAGCTATTTACATATTGAAAATGGTCTTCTGTTAATCTAGTCTGAATACATTTTGCAGTAATCAAAGAAATGATGAGACATTGAGTGGCATGGTTATCTCTGACCCTCTCTGATCGCCTGAAGCCATCCTGTTGGTAGTCAGTTACACAAAGCTGTCACATATGTTTTTCATTTTAAATCTAAACAATAACTTGTTATGTTCCCATTTGAAATGCCTATATATTCCATCTTCCAATACAAATGAGGAAACGACATAGTTCATATTTATGTGTTTTCTCACTAAACTCACCTGGGCAATAGAGTAGTCGGAGGAGTTTGCGGCTTGCAGACCCTCGTTGCCCGAGATTCCTACGCCGACATGAGCCGTCTGAATCATTCCAACGTCGTTAGCACCGTCACCGATGGCCAGCGTGATCACCTTCACCTGTTTCTTTACCATCTCCACCACCTCGGACTTCTGAAGAGGAGATACTCTGTAAAAAAAAAAAAGAACAGTATTCAACACATTTTTAAACAATGGGTATTTTGACATTTTTTCAGATGGCATTCTTGAGATTGGTGTTTGAAAAAACGTTGTATAATTGTCGGCAGAGGTGTGCAGACAGTCATGTCTAACTGTGTGAACACTTTAAGAATAAGCTTTTTGTGCGTAATATTTATTTGATCATTACAAACGAGCAGATGCCTGGGTAGCGATGAGAAGCCTGTTTGAATCTGCTGTTTTTCTATCCCTATTATAGCCAACATTAAAATAAATGAACTGTTTCTTGAGTTTAGCCCTGTACTTATTTCTTAACATATTACACTCAAGGATCAGTTAGTTCAAGTCATTATTTTTTACTTTTTGGATAAAGTCCTCTGTGTAAAAAACGACTACATTGTAGTGTCATAGTACAATAAAACCATACAACTCCAAAGAAGATGAATATTTTTTAAGAGGTAAAATACAAAAAATAAAGGTGGCATAAAAAGGACAGTTTGGGGAACCGTGCACTGCTATTTAAAATAAATAAATCTGCTGCTGTTTCTCCTTCCTCTAAGAGAGCCTGAAAGACCTTTCCTTCTGGGTCCATTAAGTAGAGCCAATTATAAGGTGATGGTTTGGAAATAATTTATAACTTCATTTATGAGGCTTCAACCTTGACTTTGAGTCCTCACTGACTGCAAAGTCTGTATTCTTCCATACAGCTTCCTCTCATAGCACCAGAGGTTCAGGGGTATTCTCCAGAGATGATGTCGTAAACTGCATGTCTGTCTTAAGCTGTGAAATTGTTAATGTTTATCTTTTCCGTGGTTTAAGAGGCTTCATTCATCCCGTGGTGTCTCTCGGTGCCCACAGAGTTTGCACAAGGCAAAGGCAGGTAGGGGTAGGAGGGGGGGAAGTCAATAAGAATGTTGATGCAATGTACCGAGTCATAAGGTTTGCTGTTGTTCTGAAAACTTGGTGCTGATTTCTGGCCTCAGACGCCGTCATGGTTGCTTAAGTACTTAAGTACTTCCTATTATTTATGTGGCCTGGGCAGTTCAACAGTGTACCTGCATAAAGTTGAAAGTTGCCATTTAAATTTATAACCACACACTTTTTAAACTGCTGCCATAAAATACTCACTGGCCAATCGACCTTTGTGGCAAATACATAATACTTTACAGTTTAACCACTCAACTTTCATCTGAATTTAATTCATTTTAAGCAAAAAAAATAAAAAAAATAAAGACTTGCTTTCTGCTTCTTATTTGTGAGCAGTTGTCTTCATTTAATACTATAATAAAATCTGTGGGTCTGGGGCTATCGGTCTGAACATTTGATGACATCGTAAAGTGGAACATTTAAGAATGTTCAGTCTCTACATACATATGTTTTTTGATGTGCTGCTTGAAAGTGGACACTTGGCAATGACTTCTCCTTGTGAGTAGTGTGCAGTACAGTGTGATACTTGAACACACATTTTGTGTGGTTTATTTAAGTTGCAGAAACAGATTGGGTACATAAAGTCTTTGTAGCAGGAAAATCGTTTTTCATTTTGGTCAGAAGAGTTTATTGTTCATTTAATTGTTTAAAGAATAAATCTTACCTGCAGCAAATGACAGCTTTACAGGACAGGGCGAGGTCCAGGAAGTACTGTCGCACTCCGAATGTGAGCGCGTATTTCAGAGTCGTCCCGTCAATAATGAGAGCAAAGTCGTTCTCCTTGTAGAGGGCATCTCCCAGGACTCCACAGTGGTGGCTCAGCGTTTCCCTCGTTCTCTGTGTAATGGAAAACAAGTCATAAATATAAGTTTAATTAGTGTAATAAGTCATCATCATTTAAAGCCTTCTGTGTTAGACTTGCAAGAAGAGATATATTCAAATATTATACAATTGTTATGATATTGGTCTGGCATCAAGGCTGCATAACAGATTCATAATATGTGTTGAAATTGAGATGATTTATGGAGTATAAGAACATGTCAAATAAACTTGTAAAACCATTGAATGTTTTTGTTAGTTAGTTGTATTTTCTTGTTTTTGATTGACACATGATGACTGTTAATCCAAGATATGAGAAGCCTAGAGAATGAGAAGGATTGATACTGAACCACAGTAAAATGCATTGCTGTTACATTGTAGAAGATTTGATCTGCTGTAGTGGGACATGCAACAAATGTATTCCCCTAAATTCCTCCAATGCTTGTTTCACCTCAGTTACTAGTGGCATTCATCGAAAAACAGGAAATATTCACCTCGTTCTCTCTCACATTAGAGTTCAATATATTTCTTGCTAATCCCAAACTGCTGCGGAACAGCTGCTCTAGAAATGTTTGATATTTATTATGTTTCCCATGCTCAGACCTTCTCCATGAGGTGATAACACAGACGAGTTCTGAGAATGGATCAGGTTTGCTTATACAGTATATACAGCTATGATGATGAGTGATGGTGAAAAGCCGTAAATATTAAACTGACAAGAGCATTTACTGTCCTGTTGGATGGAGGCATGTGGAGTGGATGGATGCAAGGGTGAGATCATCATTGAATTCATCATTCAATCATTTTCACCACAGATGGTGAAGCCATAATGAAAAAACTATTTCTGTGTGCAACCATTTTCTGAGGGACAAGTGTTTTTCGAATAACCTGAAGATTATTTTCCAGATTATTGCTTGGTGATTAAAATGTCAGAAGGTAAGGAAATATGCAATCTCAGCTCCAAGGTGATGAACGTAAATGTCTTGTTTTGTCGGAGCAAAATATTACGATTTTCAGTTTGATAATAAATATAACTAAGAAAAACAGGAAATCGTCATATTTGAGCAGCTGGAGAAAATCATTCCTTTAAATAAAAATGTACTTTAACAATTAAGACAAAATCCAAAATAGTTGGAGTTTATTTTTCTGTAGATTGACTTATCGATTATTTGAATAATCGCTGCAGCTCTATGCATGAAATGTTTTAATTTAATACGTTTATTTTGACAAAAGAAGTCAAAAAAAATATCTTCAGAAATAACCTGGCTTCATAAGTACAGAAATATAACAGAGGCCCCTTCTTGCAATGGAATGATATCTGTAATGCTTTACAGGTGTACACAGTTACATGACTCAAAATTGGCAGAAGCAAACAATGATACAATGCAGGATATCAAACCTAATATGACATGCAGACGCTCAAACAGCTGTAATCATTAATGTCGGCCATTAGCATTACTGAAGGAGGAGGGGGGTCCGGCTTGGTGCTGAGGTCAGATATGTCAGAGCAGTCCGATTGTACCACAGGGACCAGGCAACATTGGCTTGGCATAACAAAACTCTGAAACCCCAGCTTAAAGGAAATATTTGGAGACGGGCTTTACGTTACACAAAGCGAGAGAAGCAGAGTGAGAGACACGCACAGAAAGAGATGATGGATTAACAGAGGAGAGAAACTGAGCAAGAGGATACAAGCAGAAAGCAGCTGCGAGGACTTAACCAGCCCTGTTGGGGTCTGTAAAACAGCAAGGGACGGAGAGCAGTGTGTGTGTGTGTGTGTGTGTGTGTGTGTGTGTGTGTGTGTGTGTGTGTGTGTGTGTGTGTGTGTGTGTGTGTGCACAATTCAAGCTCTGATATCTATATTCCATCGCAAAGCAAAAAATGTAAACTTTACATGATGCTTTTAAGAGACATCTGTGTGTGTGTATGTGTGTGTGTGTGTGTATACCATATGTAGGAGGAAGATCACACTTTGCTCAGAGCACATACTATTAATCACATGCGATAAGCAAAGTTTACCATTTCCTCAAGTAGGATGGCCATTTAGTCCCTAATTTCCACCGAGGAATGTTAGCACTAATGCTACATGTCTCCTCCTAAAGCCTCTTTGTTATGGCTATAATGAGCAGTTTTGCCGATGTGACTAGCTAGTGTTTGGCTTTAGATTGGGTATGTGCTGTCCATTCAGAAATCCACAAGAGCTTCCCATTAAGACTGAGCTCTATTGTTGACATAGACACTTGTGATTTAGCCTACAGGACGTGACACTCGCGATGTGGAATCTGGGCATTTGTATGGATGTAATGTCCTCATCTTTATTAGACTTCTAAAGCCACCCACAAAAGAGACCTTGGACCTCAGTTACAAATGTACTTGTTTGTTACTTTGCTGAACTACAGCTCACCACAGTAAGTGAGTGTTTAGGCTGTAAATCATCATTTTCCAAACCAAAATTCCCAAGCAGCTTGTTTTCATTATTTGTATACAAGTTAAACACATACAAAAACATACAAAAATGTAAATAATGTGTGACTGTGTTTCATAAAGATTAATAGATAAACACTCAACAAGCGCTGTTAGCTCTCCACATTATTAAAGAGGCTGACTGGAAGACAGAGCTATTCGAAATGATATAACCGTACCTTTGAGACTAAGTTTCACTCGGGGAATTGCATTTTCTAGTGAGATTTATTACAGCACATGACTTAAACTTTGTCCAGCCTTTGATAAGCATTTATAAACACAACGAAGAGGGAAGACATGCTGCAATGACTCTCTCTCACAGCACAAGAGCACAGAGAATTACAGCCCTGCTTCCTGCTCCTCTGTGGCTCCTCAGTGCTGGAGGAGAGCTTTCTAACAAACTGCCTTGTGTAAGCATCTGTTCAACCACAGGAGAATGAGAGCTGACATTTCAAAGCGCCGGTCCGCATGCCTCATGAATGCACCGAGCCCAGATTTCTACCTAAACTTCATTTATCACGCTTAACGACTGGCTGACGTGAGTGAAGGCCGTCCGTCATGCCTCTGACTCCCAAAATTGGGTAGGTGTGTCAGGGCCTTAAAGATCACAACGTCCAAACTACTAAAAATACAGTAATCATATAATAGGTGCTAAATTGTAAATAAGTCATATCAATTAAATAAAAAAAACTGATTAAAATATGTCAAAATATGAATAACTCGTAAAGTTGTATTGATTCGAGTCTTGGCCTCTGATGCACCTTTGTTGTTTCGTTGTTGAATTAGCAAACACAGATGTGAATTGGAAATTTAAAAAGTGAGTAGAAATGACTTTAAATCATTTATCTACTGTAGAGTATGGAGTTTCTATTTATAGTCAGCTGTTCTGAAAAGGCTGAAAGATGCAGGCATGAGGCAAATGACAATCAGGTTACATTGTTTTAGCATTGAAGTTGATGGATTGCATGACTGACCCAAGAGAAACGGTTTGTGATGTTTGGACAAGAAGAGGCAAAAGTCCTAGTAAAACATTTTTGAAAATAATTGTGAGCATTGTTTCGCTTGGTTGGTTTGGTTTTTGGTTTTGTCAGCAATACATTGAATAAATACTCACATCAAGAGTGTCTTCATTGACCACAAGCATGCCCATGTTCTTGGTCAGTAGTCTGCAGGAATGTCCTATAAAGAAATAAAGAAAACAGGAAAGAAGCCAGTTTAGAAAAGTTGAAAGGACTGGAAAGTAAGCATTCAAGCAGGAAGTACTTTAAATGAATTCAATAACTACATCAAATTCTATTACTCCTTTGAGGTAGCTAACTTTACTGATCGGGGCCAAAACCCCTTGCACACACACCGATTGAATACATAAAAAGACAGACAAATGATCTAAATCAAAGAAATAAAGGACAAAACAGTACGTTGCAAAACGTTTTAAAGGTCACCAATTAAAATGTTACAGCTCAAAGCCAGTGTCTCAGGACATGACTAATGAGTTTGGTTTGCAAGAGTTTGTCAGTTTCCTGTTTTAATAGGCAGTTACAACTCGGAGTTACCCAACATGGCTCCCTGGGGAGCACTCCCTCAGCTCTTGCCCGGGACAGATGCTCTGGGTCACCAGCAAGGTGGTAGAGGGAGCCTCCGATCGGGGAAAACAGAAATGTTTCTCCAACCATGAGTGAAGCCTTCAGTTTAGACCCTTGGCTATGAAAAGGTTGCCATCTGTGGCATAACCACACACATATTTGTGGGCTTCAACACTTTGCTTCTGTCTGGAAGGGGATTTTCGTTTCTCTAAGGCAGTTACCACAAAGCCCATGTTTTGTGAATACATGGGTGGCATTTTCTGTGAGTGTAACTGAGATAAGATTATGCAGAAAATACAAAAACACACACAGTATTCACAGAGGGGGCCTTGCACGAGGAAATGAGAGGGTTTCACCTCCAGAGTCAAAACCAAACAAGGTCAGGTTCTGGCAGATTGTTTTCTTAAGTGCAAAGGGGCAAACGTCCAAAAATGTGCCAATGTGAGGAAAAATGTCTCCCCATCTCAACACTGCCTTCCCCCTCGTCAGTTCCTGCCACAGCCCTTCCGCTTAATGTGTTTACCTTAAGCTCATTTGACTGCCCTTTTTAATTTCACCAGAGAAAGTTGAATTCCTAGCCTTGCTCCATCTCAGCGGAACTAAACACTGCTCCCACAGGACTTGAGGAATGTGTAACAGGGACACTCCGATCACAGAGAACTTAAAAGTTGCCATAGGGGCGACATTAAATTAAAGACAAAAGGTTTAGTAACAGAGGGAAATCTTCATTTTGAGAGGAAGAACCTCAAAAAAGGAATGCTCATGGTGAAATAGGTGAGAAGGTATATTTGTGTAGGAAATAAGGGGTGTGTCTTTCTGCCAGGGATGATGCATCCTCTTGCCAAATGTAATATCATTTAAGCATTTCTTTATGTGCTTTTTATTTGTGACGCCTTCATAAAATTGTATAGTGTTTCCCGACAAGCCGAGTACGGGCACTTTCCTTTCACCAAATTCTGGTTCTGAACTTTCCTAAGAATTAAGTACATTTAAATCCCACTAACAAACAACTCGCAGCTTCAGAGCAAACATGGCTCTTTCCCCGGAGCCACTGAGCCGGAGTAGTTGTATATTATTTAATGACAGTTCAGGATTAGGGGCAAACTGAAGCATGACAGTCTTTACAGCCTTAAAAAAAACACGCATTCTTTAAATATCATTTTATTAGTAAAAGTATTAAACTCAACTGCATGTGTGCCAAATATTCTGTGCCAAGAGTGAAATTTGGGTGGTTCGGGCCACCTTGAAATGTAGAATAATCTCAATGTGATGGGCCAAATTCACCAGTTAAACGTGGCAAAACGTGCACCATTAACCCTGGCAATGGGGATCGTCTTTCAGTGAGGAAAATAGTAAAAACAAAGTCAATATTGAGCTGAGGTTTTACAGAGCAACTTAGTCAAATGGCGGTCCTGTAAAAATACTTCCAGCGAGCATGTGCTTCTGCATAGCTCCCGCACATCTGGGCACGGTGGGCACAAAGGGCTGATTCAGGCAGGCCACAGTGGTAGGTAGGTAGAGCAACAACGGAGGTACTTTTCGTATCTATTTATCTGGACTCTGTGTTCAAATGTTGGCTGTGTTCAATGTGAATCAAGCACATCTAAGAGCGGCAACACCATTAAGGAGACTAAACTGGAACTGGTGGACCAGAGTTCCCCTTTCTGATAACATCTGCAGGGCTAAAACCCTCTGGGGGAGCCAGATACGTGAGAGCTGCCTCCCTGTGTACATATGCATGTTATTTATTTCATGTCGGTGCAGTAAGCTCATACATCATCTAGCGTTCTGCGACAGATGCTTTTGCTAGATATGTGTGACAGAGAAGCATTCAGCTTGTCAGTAGTTTGTCTCGCCGGGTGAAGAATGACACAGGGTGCTGACTGGGCTACCTGTAAGAAGCTGGCATGCAATCTATCACAACACGGATCAGGTTCAACGGGGTTTTTTCCATTTGGTTCGAGACCAAGTACACAAGCAGTGCATGTCATGATGCAGACTTATTAATGAAAGCAAGTGTGTGCAGACAGTGTTAAATGCACTATACCAATTTAATACATGGAAGTCAGTTTATATTTGTCTTTTTCGTTTAGCTTTGAGATTTATTTTTTCTAACAGAAAACCTGCGTTGCCAACTGCAGATGGGAGGTTTGAGAGAAGTGGGCATTTCGGAGCCAGGAGTCTAATTAGTAAACATTTTAGTTGTATTATGGGAAATGTAGCATCTACTGTTCTTGGCTCTTGACCCAAACCGGTGTCTAAAAGTCATGTCATGTCATCTAGTGAGTCTCAACTTTACAGCAGTGCGTGTGACTCTCACCAATGTTAATAGCTGTTTCCTGTTTGTCCCCTGTCAGGATCCAGATCTTGATGTCCGCCTTCATCAGAGTCTCGATGGTTTCTGGCACTTTATCCTGGAGCTTGTCTTCGATGGCGGTGGCCCCGAGCAGCTGCAGGTTCTACAGCAGAAATGAGTAGAGAAACAGAAAATAAGTCTATAAAAAAAAGCCAGCACATGGTGAAAGCGGAGGAAAGGCCTTTAGATCGTCATGTGTCAGAGAAACATGTGCGCCCGGATTGTGTCACTCGTTCAGGCATGTTTTCCCCTTCATCAGCTGCTCTTGTTTATCACCCAGGAAAACCACCACGGGCTTAAGGGGTTTTCGTTACTGAGTGTGTTTTCATCTGCAGACACGATTTCTCCCTCACAAAAAACACCCACAAAAAACGGTTGGTGTTTTTCCCAGGAACCTCGGTGGTTATGTGGAGCTGGTTGTGGGCTCATATGGGCCAACGATTTGACGAGACCCAGGGGTGGAGGGGAGACAGGAGCCAGCAGCAGAGGAAAGGCAGGGGAAGCTCTTTAAGTTGTGACCTGAGCCGTGCTGCCCGTACATCTGTAGCTCTGTCCTCTATAATCATTTTTGAACCACTGAGCACGGAAAACATTGCCTGAGGAAGAACACGACTATAGCTGATGAGACCTCATTTGCGTGTTTGATGTGAGTTGTTCTCTTGTTCCTGTGGTTGTTTTTAAAAAGGCACTCTTTGTGGCTTATGAAGAACTTGGATGAGGATTTTAACCTTAAAACCAGGGTGGGACCGTAACAATCAGTGAATAGCCAAAGGGCGGTAGATTCTCTCTTGGGTTTTAAGAAAATAAGTTTAACTTTGCTAACTGAGGCTGCAGTGTAGCAACTTGTATCAGATGGCCGTCTGATGGTCTTCCCGGAAAGAGTCTGTCTAGTTCCTGGAAGTTGGCTTAGCTATAGTGCAGAAATAATCCATTTAAGCTTGAAGAAATCAGAAAGGTTCATGAGAAACGTTTCCTTCAAAGTCTTACTTCACATGTACTTACTAAGGAAGCACATACTGTAATAATATACGAGGGTAGGAAATAGTAAATATGATTATTATACCAATTTATATTAGTGACAACCATCTATAATAATTCATAATTATATTTAATTGAAGGATTAGGTCATAATAAAGCATAGTTCTCTCAGTTTAATCAATAACAAAGAAAAGTCATGTTTTGTATCACTAACTAGTTCCTATTCAGGCTGAGCAAGATGCACTTCATCACATCCTGACATGTCATTACTCTCATTGGAGCATTTTGTGTATGAGATGATGAAGGAGCAACTTCAGATGACTTTAAACTGCCAAGTGTTTTATCTTTTACATTTCACTGCAACTCCATTGTGCCCCCTTGTGGGGTTACTGTATGCATTTCTAAATATGGAAGGCCATGAACCCTAAACCCTGTTAGCATCAGTGCCACATTAAGCAATGCACATTACATTTTCCTCTCTGAAAGCTTTTATGTTTTTTTCATGATTGATTAGCTCCATTTGTTTTGGGCAGGCAGGAGCAGTCATGAGGAACGTGCCAAGTGGTTGATTAACGACTGTGGCTTCCTGTGTTGACCACCACTTCCACAAAGACCCACCTCACAGAAAACAAATTCCACCTGCTGGTGAACCCGATCTTTTAAAAACGTTTTTTTCCACTATTCCACGTGTGATCGCACTGACCCCAATAGCTAGCCGTATCTTTCTTAAGATGAACTGAAGCCAATGAAAAATGTGTTTTGTATGCAAACCAGAACAAGGAAAATCACCCCTCAAAAAAAGCAGGATGCCGGGATTAGCAGGAAGCCATGGCATCAGGAACTGACACCACACAAACCTTCTCTATCAGCTCGTAGCTCTCCTCCAGCTTCAGGGCTCTGTTCTGCAGGGAGGTGCCGGCTCGGTGTAAGATCTCCAGCCACTGCTGATAGGACGACTCACTGACGTCTGCCACCGCAAAGCACAGAGTGCGCAGTCCTGTAAGAGGAAAACAGACTCAATACACCTGGGTAAATGTCATGACTTTACATTATAAAACTGAGATTTAATGACCAGATTAAACTCTACATGTATGTAGTTCAGAGAGATCTGTGCATTCAAACTGTTGGTGATCTCTAATCTGTACTTTTTAAGCCCCTCTATACAATAAATACTACATTTAAAGCTATTTTTAGCATGACCTAACTCAACAGCTAACACAATATATATAAATAACCAGATTATATTCAGATAAATACATGAAATTCAAATATCTTTGTTCATATCTAGATTCTATGTTCAACGCATATAACAGATATGTGCTTATTCATAGGTCATTGTTTTTGCCAGAGAGAAAGGAAGTCATATCTTATTCAAGCCTCTCAAAATAACAGCTACTGAAGATCTTCACACTCTGTCCTGGATGCTATTTTTAGCCGACATCAAATATTCCCAATGACATCATTTTGCTGGTGTCTCACAAGGGGGCAGTATGGACACAGAACAAAAAGGAGGGTCTGATGCAGTTTCTTTCAGCTCCACTGCGTACGTTTAACACAGCTTCATCATACTCATGTAGGGTTTCATACAGTAATGACATAGGAGGATAGGCTCTATGGAAACAACTTCTATTGCTGCAGCTGATGATCCAGTGGTGATAATAAGGGAGGAATACAGAAGTGTATACTGTAGATTTGAAGCATCCTATGGTGTTTAACTTTTGGCAGACAGGGGGCGATGTGAGTCCACTCACCCTCGGTAGCAAACTGTTCCAGGTGTTTCAATGTGATCTCTTTGTACCTCGAGCTGTCTGCCAGGCGGTCATAGATCACGGTGTCCTGAAGGGGAAACACACACTCATTGGTTATTGACACCCCGAGTGGAAGGAAAGGAACCTCCTGGACTAAAGCACACATGTGTGTTTCAGCTAGAATCCAGCTCTCTCTGTTCTCAGTTGCCCTTTCATCTCCTAATCAGATTTGCTTGAAAAAGCTTTTTATACTGAAATAATCATGCGCTTAAAAAGCTGTGAGGGAACAAGGGGGTGAATCGATACTCGACAAACGTATCTGGATCCTGAAATGGATCAACTATTCTGCTAGGAATGTGTTTTAATAACATAAAAAAATCTAATCATTAACAAGACTAACTCATAACAGAATATAGAGCAACGTATTACCCTAAAATGTCAATTGCACCAAAAAGATGATGTTATACTGAATGTATTTGTACAAATGAGGGATAAGGCTGGTCGGATATTTGCTAGTAGCCGAGCACCTTCCTGTAAATGTTTGTATAATCTTTATTTCGCAGAGATACCCATGTGTGAAATATGGTGATCTAGCTTTATGCTTCTGAGCCTTCGACACTAGGGTTGGTGTGAGTGTGTGTGTGTGTGTGTGTGTGTGTGTGTGTGTGTGTGTGTGTGTGTGTGTGTGTGTGTGTGTGTGTGTGTGTGTGTGTGTGTGTGCGCGTGCTGTAATGGTGATGGGCTGTCATGCGTTGCCATGGAGAGAGACAGACACTCACAGCTCCTTTGCAGTAGAGGCGGATCTTCCCAGATGGAGTGCGCATGATGACTGACATCCTCTTCCTCGTGCTGTGAGAGAAAAAGGCGAGAAAGGGAGAAGAAGGGTGGGTTAATGAGAGAGAGCAATGGAATCGCATTATAGGGTGTTACAGCCACTATAGCAAATTATCACGTACGGTTTCGAGCGAGCAAATGTCTGCTGAATATAGAAATCACACTACGGTCACACTATTAATTAGTAGAAATCATTCGAGCAAAAGGAAGATGATGAACTCTGATCTTCTTCAAGGATCATACATTTACACCTTTGAAAACAATATAGCTGTTATCAGTAGTTTACCTTGTAAACTCCAGCACATGAAGGAGTTCGTACTTCTCCTCTGTCCCGGGCTGAATCCAAAGAGAAACACGTGTTAACATACTGAAAAATAGGCCACTTCTCATCCTCACTCAGGGAACTCATCTGCAAGCCACTCTCCTCAAATCAGCCTTAATTATACCTTAAATGTGTTTATCAGCTGCATGCACTGGGCCGATGGAGGCAGAATAACAAGGTCAAATTAAATTAACTTCCTCAGTTGTAGAGACCGCGAAGTACAAGACGGAGTGATTGAATAGATGCTGAGAGCTTAAGAAGGCCTAATAAAGGTTAAGTTGGACAAACATCTTAGAGACAAGATGTTCTCAGCAGAAGAACAAATCATTTGAAAATGGCCTTGGCCTTTCTGCCTCCGCCTCTTTGAGTGCAATCATCAGGTTAGCCAATTAAGGAAACAGCAGGATGAGTGACCGGATCTCTGGAGAGGACGCACGCAGCAGCAGCAGCTCAGGATGTAATCAAATGTAATGTTCAGCATTTTCCATTTTCATTTTCTAAAGACTGTTTTTTTAAATGTATGAACAAAATAAAAACAATTTCCAAGAGAAATATTTAAGTAACTGTCCAGGGACACTACAACTTCATGTTCAATTAGTTTGATGTGCATTGTGGTTTATAAGCATGTATGTAAAACTGCTTCTATAAATGTCACTAATGTTCTTGTTTGAATTCTTACGTGATGTGCTTGAAGACTCCGTATTCATTATTTATTCAACTCTCTTTGTTATCTCTGCTATTACTGCATTTGTGCTGCTGCTGCAACAACTGAATTTCCCCTCTGAAGGATCAATAAAGCTTTCTCTTATCAGATCTCATGTAGATGGAGCAGCACGCGGTTAGCTTAGCTTAGCTTAGCATACAGACCGGAGCTAGCCTAGATCTATCATAAGAAAAGGCTCTAAAATGAAAGTAATGTCTGGTTCGATGAACCCTTACAAAAGTGCAAGTGTAAAAACAATTGACTTTTCACTGGGGGTCGTCTGTAGTACAACTTGGTGAGGTGCAACTTCTACAAGTGTAAACTTTTATAATATTCCTTTGATAAATAATCATAAGAAAATGTCAAAACTAAAGCTGTATTGTTAAGCAGAGCACATCCTAATGTTTGTCTCTCCTGTGTTTTATGTCTGAACATTATGCATATTTCAAAGCTTATGAACTGGTAAAGAAATGACATTTGTGGAAAGAACTATCCATCAATGACAGAAAAAAGCTTAAAGTATAAAGCAAGTACCTAAAATGTCAGCAAATACCCTTGTTATTAGTGTCACACATTTATCAGAGAATAGATAGTCTCTGTTTCTGTTTGAGGTCATACTACAGGGTCATGATACTCATATTAAAGATGAAGTGGAGCCATCCATCAGTACCAATAGCTTGCATGCCTTTCATTCAACTTGCAGAGCCCAACTTACCATTTGCACAATCACGCTGTCTGGGGTTCGACCAGAAAACACAAAGCCAAGGGTTTGTGCTGCTCTCACCAGTGCTCCTTCATCTTTAAAGAAAAACAAAACCCACACTGTTTCAGATAAACACACAAAACCGTCTCAAGATAACCTGGAATTTGAACATTAGAAATAATAACCATGTATACATTTCACAAATATAACTAGAAGTCTCAAAACATGTCCACAATGAGGGCAGTGACAGAGCTGTGGACCAGCTTGCATGAGGATGCTGCAGGGCGAGAAAAAAGCTTTCTGCTTGTTTTTTACAGTTCACTTAACCACCCTTGTCTTTGCAGCTATTCCCCGCTCTACTCCAAACCTCAAAGCTCCATAAGACCATGATTATGTTAAGCAATCAGGCAACAAAAAGTCATCTCTCTTATCAAGAGCAAAATGTTAGATGAAGAGAATCAGCAGTGCTTTGTGCGGTTATTGTAATGCCCTTTTAATCAATCGATATTCTTGCCCACTAATGTACTGATGTAGCCAGAAACATTAGTACACTTATTTTATTTAGTTGTGTTTGATAATATACTGAAAGGCGTGTCAATCAATTCGGCAATAACATAAGCTTCAGAGGCTGTCTTTTTTATTGTTTCCCATGAGAATACCTTCTTTGTTTACATTTGGATCAAAGATCTGAGCCTTAAAGCATACTGACAATTTCAGACTTCATTAGGAAGGAACTCATTTTAAGGAAATGTACAAAGTGCTGCTAGGGGCAACCACTGTGTCTAAGTGGTGAAGCCATTGTGCAAATGCTTTAACCTGCAGTCATTCTCGTAAAACACGAAAGCACCACTATGTAGAGTTGCAGTTGTTGTTTGACCTTCTCAAACACCAATGGTTTTGTGGAAAGGAAACACGTTAAAGTGGTAGATGTCTCACTCCTGCATGTGAGAGAGACTGAGGGATCAAAGTGAGGCTCGAAGAATCAAAGTGACACACACCATGCTTTCTGTAAACAGGATATTTGATTTTCTAATGCAACCCCTGGCTCTCCTGCACTGATGACTAGAAAAAAGGCTTAATGAACTACAGCTACACATAGGCTGTAGTGATTGATCCATTTGCAAAGAGGTCACTAGATGGACAATTCAACATATCAAGGACACATGACCATTGATGGAAAGCACCTTGAATCAAAATTAGAGAGCTGCAAGCAATTTAAGTATTGCAATTTATGGACATGTAGATTCCCTTTAACTTAGCCACCTAGCAGCAAGAAAAGTAACAGCTAATCATGACATGGAGAACAATCTGCAGTGCTTTATTAGCAATAGTTTCGCATGATTGTAACTAACAAGCCCTCAGCTTCAAATCTAAAAATGTAATTCTGATTAGCTGCTTCATATCAAAATACCTAGTTTTAGTCATGAACACTTGAAAAGTCTCTGCAAAGAAAAATCCCAAATGATAAAGTGTGTGCAAATATGAATCGTCAAGCTGCATTCCACTAGCTGTGCTCTGGAGGTGTGATCTACCTGGAGATGCAGCCTGGTAAGTGATTTTTCCATCGATGCGCTCGGGGACTGCAGTGTGACAGATGGCCATCATGGTCATGAACTCCAGGATGACAGCAGCTGTAGGCTACAGAAAGAGAAAGGGCACTTTGACTTTTAATGTTCTTTAACAAAACATGTCACAACAAAACAGAAACATAACCACTTCGAGAGATACTGTAGAAAGAGAGAGCACTGATAGACCGTGTATGTATGGACTGTAGATTTGTGTAAAAGTCCTAGCATTTGTTGAAACCTTTTAGTGGCATGAGGTTTACTACATCAGGAGGGTTCAGTCCAACCTATGTAGTAGATAAAGTAATCCACAAATCAAACATTTGGAATTGTTTGGAAATACTGTTGAGCTTACTTTCAGACTAACATCTCCATGCAATGTTGCAGAGAGCCAAACCACAAGTGCTGGAAATGTAAAGCTAGCTCTTGTTTCAGACCATAACACAGGCAATGTCATCATTAGTGTTGTTCATCAGGCTGGGAAGGCACACTGCGTATCTTTGTGTGGTTTGCAACCACTGACAATATTTAGAAAATATGTAAACTAAAAAACTAAAGAGTACCATAAATCCCAAACAGTTTATATTAGCAAGGCAGGTAACAGCAAAACAAATGAGAAAAGTGAATAACCTATGAACAACTGTTTAAATAAAACTAATTAGTTCACTTCAGTGAAAAAAAGTGTATTCTCCATGCCTATCATACCAAAAGCTCAACTGATCAACTTCAAACCTGTCTCTCTGGTACAAATTCAGTATTTTCATTCAGGAGTAAATAACCTTAAACTAAAGATCTGTCTTAATTTCCATTAACTCAAATTGTTCAAAGCCACCTTCCGGTTTGTCAGTTTTTGAAACACATGTGGCTCCACTGTTCAGCAGTAAAGGTTCGGCCAGACTAATGACTGCTGGTCACAAGCCAGAAGGATCCCACGCACAGACATCTGCTCATGCATGTGCGTGCAATATAAACTTGTTTTGGTTAATGAAAAAAAGGCCTAACCTGTACACTGAGGGCATTTTACATTAATATGGGGAAACGTATGACTAACTAGCCCAGGGGAAGGCTCGGACAGGCATCTGCTGAGGCTCCTGTCTGAGTCTGGAGGACCACCAGCTTCTGGTCGGTGAGGCAGATACCAGCTAGCTTCAGGGCTACGCTGGACTTGAACCATACAGCAAACAGCAATCGGGCTGCTGTAGGTTGTTAAAAATGTGTTCAATAGCAAGATAAGCTCATGTTATTAGCTCACCAACATTATAAACACCAGATGAACCAATGGTGACGTAAAGACTCTACAGCAGATGTAACAAAAAAATGCCATGTTATGTATTGTTGACTGCTCATTACTCAAAAACATCTGCTGTTTTCCTCTCTTCTCCAAAAAGATCTGTGTACACACGCACATGGTATTGTTACATTTGCTCTTTCTGTTGGCCATGGCAACTCTGATGAGAGAGAGGTATGTTAATGGGAACAAAGGAGAAAATGAATGGAGGGGGGGGCAAATCAAAGGGCCGGCTGTAAAGGAAAGCACACGGAGTCTATTACAGTCCATGTGGCTGTGAGAGCCCCTCTGCTTTCTAGCAGCATGCTAATCTGGTCTGGGTTGACAGGTATCCTCTGAAGGACATGTCAGAGTGTGTGTATGTGTGTGTGTGTGTGTGTGTGTGTGTGTGTGTGTGTGTGTGTGTGTGTGTGTGTGTTTGTTTTAGAAATAGTCCAGCGGCCAGCCCATAAAACTCTAGTAAAACCAAAACCTGTTGTGTTTTAGCCTTGGAGAGTGTCAGATTAGCAGTCTCCCCCTGATTTGCTAATGCTAAGTTAACATAACTGTCTCCTGGATCCAGCTTCATTAAATGGACACAGATAGGAGTGGTATTGATCAACTCGCCTGACTCAGCAAAACAAAATAGTTAACATATTTCCCAAAGGTTAGGGTTATGGTGTGAGGAACGCATGAGGGTCCTCACAAGTATGTAACACACACATGATTGCTAACCAGATAACCTCAGCAGAGAGTGCAGGGCACGTTGTGAGCGTTGCTCTTATGGCACAATTAGAAGTGACAGCTAATACGGTGCTGCCAGCCGTCACCCCCACTGACTGTTGGGTAATCTTTGCCAGGGTAACAGTGACAGACACTCATCACTTCAGACGTGGCCAGTGTGGAAAAAGTTGAAGGGTCAAGAGAAAATGAAGCACAGTGCCCGGGCCAGACGAGCGAGCGAGTAAACAAACACCCACGGAGCTGCTGGAGCTCTGCGGGCGGAGAACATGTCCAGTGACTCAAGAGAACATGAAAAGCACCAGGGGGGATGTTTATTTTTGTCAGCACTGTTAATTCCCCTCTCCCCCTCAATACTGTATCAACAAGACTCCTACGAATAGCCTGCGGCTAGGGCTGCTCAATTAATCGTATTTTAATCGCGATTACGATTATGGGTTGCAACGATTACGAAAACAACGTAATCTAAATAAAACGATAATTTTTTTATTATTACTTTTTTTTTTTTTGGTTTTTCAGTTGAATTATACTTAAAATGTCAGGGTAATCAACTGTTAAAAACATACTGTTCACATTTTTTTCTCCGATAAATGGATGTTTTCAAAGTCAACTAATAATCGCAATTACAATTATTGACCCAAATAATCGAGATTATGATTTTTGCCATAATCGAGCAGCCCTACCTGCGGCAACACAAAAGTGTTGTTAATGATAAGGATTAGTAATGTTTAAGTAGGATGTACGCTGAAGGCCATAAGGACAAAGTGTGAGAACCTGTGAGAACCTGTGAGAACGTAAGGTGTTAAATGAAATGTATGGGTTTGTGGAGCATCTATGTGGCACACAAGGGAGAGGGAAGCATTGATAGCTTGAAAGTTGTAGATTATGTCGTAGTGTTATCGTATTCAAGTAGATACGAAAGAATAGTGCAACATTGACTTCCTGGAGTCCTGTCATCCCAGGAAAAGACTCTAGGAAGTTACTGCGGCAAACCAGGATGTAACCCGGAATTTATCGTTTTACGCACCGCGCTCCCCTCCCTGCAGAGCCTACTGTAAACAACAGGAAGTGCATAAGTAGAGCGAGGAGGGTAATAAGGACCCCCACCACCCTCATGTAGTATGGATGTGCTGTTACATTTCAAACACTGAGAGAATGAGGACGAGCTTCTTCCCACAGGCTTTCAGAGCCTTAAACAATGCAATGCAAACTCTCTCGAAGGAAAATTCACTCAAGGACATTCATGTATATATTAGACTGTAGGCAACATGGAATAATTCCATTCATGTATACACTAAAGCCAATGTATCTGTGCTTTTCAGATTACCTTTAATTCAATCCATGACTTTTAACCAGGTTTACTATTGTGAATATATTTTGCTCACTTTATTATATTCCCTCAAGTTTATTTTTTCTGTATTTTTGCACACTGTTTAGGAGTTTGATGCAACATTTCACTCTAAGTTCTGTATATGTTACCAAAGAAATCTTTAGCCAGATTGCCATTTCCTCCTGTTTTCAGTTGTTATGCTAAGCAGCTGCTGGCTGTAGCTTCATATTTATAGCAGCAACACAAGTGAAATGTATCTTATTCTCTGCAATAAAGCGTAAAAGAGTTTTTCCCTGAAAGTCTTATTATTCCTTCATTAGTGGGCCATTATTGAGTCACACATATTACATTTCATATTATATGACAGCATCAGGACAGAAGCCTTTATAGAAGGTGACTAGAAGAAGGGAAAGACTATGACTCACCAAAGTGCTACAATATTCAGACATCATCAAATGTTCATCAGCACAACAAATAAATAATAGGAAGAAATCATTACGATGGATTTAGAGAGGGTGCTGTTTCCAAACAGTGGTTGGTTATGCAGTATAATTAGCAGTGTGCACGGGGCTATCAATATGAAACTAAAGCAGAATCCAGACAAACTCAATGTGTGGAGAGATTGCGCTGTCATAACAAAGCAAACATCAGTGGGATTACTCCTTTCCCTGGGCGGTGCTACTGTATGTAATTAGATGTGACATTTTGCCTCCCCCACGCTGTTCTGCAG
Source organism: Notothenia coriiceps (assembly GCF_000735185.1). Lineage (NCBI taxonomy): Eukaryota > Metazoa > Chordata > Actinopteri > Perciformes > Nototheniidae > Notothenia > Notothenia coriiceps. Next base: position 1,102,696 of record NW_011359123.1, on the reverse strand, counting down.
CTGAGTGACTCAAGCAGCCAATCAATCACAGTGTTCACCCATTTCATTACCACAGGTGGCTTTTACTGCTAAAGTCCTGTGACAGATTTCTAATGCACGTACCCAGTTTTAATCAAAAGACACAACTGCTATACATTTTATTTTCTGATGTTCTTTTTGAGCAGTCTTCATATTCATACATTCACACTAATGTAATCACTCTGCAGCAGTTCAGTTCCCCACAGTGGATAAGCAAATAGGCAACTCTTTATCCTGTCAGAATAATTAGGTTGTTTACCTGCCTGTGTTTACAATGCTCGTTAATTAAATAGTAATCTACCCCTCAGTTGGATTTTAATCGAACAGATATTAAAGAGTTAATTTATATGTCCAAACATGTCATTTTGATAGAAGTAAAATGACTTAAATTAAGCATGCCATTACCATCATAGCATTTTAATAATAATAATAAATTATTTTTCTATAGCGCTTTTCTTGAACCCAAGTAAAATTAATTTAAATTTTAAAATGAAAATGTTCACCACACATAAAGACAAGTCCACTAAAGTCCACTTTAGTTGACAAGATGTCCTTACACAACCGCACACCATTACACAATCCTTCTTAGTTTTGTGCTAAACAGAAAGCAGCCATCACACGGGTGGGGGGGGGACCTTGACATTACTTACGTGATTACTTTGGAGGTTTTCCAGTAAGCTCGGGTCATTAAATCCCTCCTCCTCCGATGAGTTGGTGCTGTGGCTGGAAAGAAGAGACAGGAAAGTCAAAAAGACAGAACACACTGGAATACTTAATAACTCTGACACCCAACTGGAACGTCTTGCTGTGATACAAGATTAGTAAAGCACATTTAATTCATTTGCACTGTTGTCAGGGCATACTCCGACATCAACAATGCTTATGACAACGGCCGTTTTTAAGAAAAGTCCAACTATTTAACGTCTCTTCCAAGTACAATAATAGGCATGACATTAGAGTTCCTTCTTTTGGAACCTCAATAGAATATGGTAAAAAAAATTCCAACACATTTTAAGCAAATGCTCTATAATGATGTTGTCCTCACTGTGCAGCCTGCCAAACAAGAGCACACAGTATTCCCGCCCACAACTTGAAGATGAAACTGCAACTAACATCTATCGTTATTCTGTCTCCAGCTGTATGTGACGTATCAAATTGTTAATTTCATCTGGCGAACATGAAACAAAACTATCTTATATGACAAGAAAAGCATCAAATCTAAACCCGGAACCAGGGAATTCCTGAAAAAAATATGGAAGCTATTTACTGCTTATCGGAAATAGTTACTAAATAATATACGTTAATCATCCCAATATTATCTCAGCTCAAGATGAGACCACAATACTGATCTGAAACTGGTGTTGACCAGTACTGTCTGCCAACATTATTGACGTTTGATAAGGAAAGTATCAATGCAGACAGAATGCAAATGCAGGTTCCCCCTGGGTTTTAGTCATATGATGTACAATGCAGGCAGATGCAGGATCATCCTGAAATGGGACATTATTATTTCACGATGCAAAAAGAATCCACAGCCATTTGTGTTCCTCTTTAAATATATATATATATCATTTGCTTTCCCTTCAGTCATTCCCATGAATAACAAATGGTGTTCCCCTACTTTATAAATGAAACAATGCAAGAGGAATTGTGAACTGTACGCAGTTCCTCTTGCATTGTTTCATTTATAAAGTAGGGGAACAACACAGCAGGCTGAATTTCTGGCAGCTAATAAACACCATATTACTCATACAGGAATCAAATCCTAGTAAATCACTGGAAATAAAGTAGTCTCATATTTGTCCCAGAAATTATTTGTGTTATTGGCAAGATGCAAAATAGTTCAATATTTTTCAATCCATTAGGAATAAAGCATAAGAAAATATGATACAATCTTTCATCAAAAACAGAGTCATGCTGAACTGGAACAAGATTTGAGGTTGCAGACATTTTTCATTGAAAAAATAAAAATATGTTTTTTTCTCCATTAAATTGTAACTAGCGGCTCGCTTGCCGTCCAGCAGGGATCGATTAATGATTCTGTGATAAAAAGAGTCCTATAGCTCAGGCAGACAGCAGATTTGTACGTGGCACTGGGGCTTGATGGAAATGTTACCGAGGCTGCCATTAGTCTTTATAATCCCACAGGGTACACTGTTCGGATCCCTAAGAGCCAAACAGCCAGTAATACTTCCATCTACTGAACCGCCGAGAGGTTTGAGAGGAAAGAAATAAAGGAGAAACACAGCAAGGTCATAAACAACAAGGCTGCAGGTGATTTTGCGTTACACCTTTGTAGATTCACTAGAGAAGAGGGAAATGTATCCCACTTTATTAATGCTTTATTAGAATATGTCAAGAAGAAATCAGCAATTAAAGACTGCATTTGCTCCACGTGCGTATTATAAAAATATACTGAGGGAGGATGTTTTTTCTGTATCACAAACTGTGAAATAGCTTTTCTGAATAAAGCATGTTAGCAGCCTTAAAGAGCCCTATACGAATATGAAAGTGAAAACAGACAGGCAGAAAATCTATGGAGTCATTATTATTGTGTATAAGCCTTGTACAGGGAAGGGGGCCCTAAGCTTTCTCCTTCTGCAGCAGGAGCTCAGTAAGTCGATTGTCTTGATAACATTTCTTAGGCTAGGAGCTCGATGTGGAGAGCGGTCAGCTATTGATTATCTGCCAGCACGCAGAGGTCCTGTCACCATGGGAACAAGGGTGCTGGCTGTTCACAGTAAACAGCTGGGGAATGGTTGCTGATCAAACCTGTTGTGCTTTCCTGTAAGAAATACATTTACAACTAACCTGTGTCGAGATGAAAGTGTTTGCTTGGAATGATTAATGACTGTTTTTGTGTTTGTTTTGTAACTATCATCAAGCAACAAACCACTACTTCTCCTTTGTCCTATGTCCCTAAAGTGTTTTGAGTACAAATAAAGCCTTTAACTCAGCAACCTTTAGTATATTTAACAGTTGTTTCAGGGAGAATAAAAAGCAGCCCAAAGAGACATGCCTTCGTGGAAGCTGGCAACTTCCTTTAAAGAAGCAAGATTCAACATTTGTTATAATAGGCACTTACAAATAGGCCACAATCCCCCATGCAGAATGGATGAGACACGCCCATGCTGTTACTGCAGATCTCCACACTGTAGCAGACGCATCTCAGAAAGGACTGTGTGAATGTGTGTGTTTGTACGTGCAAGAGAGAGAATATGTGGGAGTGTAGCTACCACCTCCAAAGTTAGTTTGATGTTAACTGAGAAGGAGAGTGTGCTGCACAGCTTCAGCCTCAACACAACAACCTGCAAAGACTTATACCTGCTAAATGTAGTGCCGGTTAGGATGCCACAAAATGTAACCACTCAGAATCCAATACTTATTCTCATACCGACAGTATATATATATATATATATATATACACACACTGGTATTGAACATTTGTTCTTTCACATCAACAGATATTCACAGTGAATCAAGAGCCACAGTCACATACAACACGTCCAAAGTGTACTCAAAGCACAAAGAGGTACACACATTGAGGTATTGTGTTCAACGTCACGTGTTCCACAAGGCAAGGCAGCACTAATACATCACAGAGGCCAGGAGTGAATACAACTCATTATACACCCATTCATCTTACCAGTCGTCCTCAGCAAAACTACCATCCTCAGCCTCAGGGAAGTGGCTGTTGGAGAAAAGATTTAGCTTGTTGACAAAGACGATTGTTAACATGTGTGAATGAACACACGCCGGGATTGGGTTATGGGTGGATTATGAGTTGGAGGTGTAATGATGTGGTCGGATGCCGGGATAGGCTGAGGTGTTGTAGTTAGTTTGATATCAATGATAATAGCAGATCCTCTAACCATTTATACATACTCTCATGTCTGTATGCTAGGAACTGGTTAGCTTAGCACAAAGACTAGAAACAGATGGAAACAAGCTGAGTTTCAAATCGCACGCTTACATATTATTGAGGCATGACTAGGTATGACGTATGAGTATGTATTGAATCCTGACTGCATAGTATGTGAATTTTATGTATGCAAGAATTTTTGAATGTATACAAGATTAGCAAGAACTTCTGAGTATGAGCTTTCTAAACTTACTAATTATCCAACAGTGGACTGGGAGGCAGACAGTTTTAATAGATTGAAAGAGATTGAATATTTACAAATGGTGACCAGTGACTTGATGATAGAGTTAAGAGGAAAAATGTAATAGAGAAAACATGGACATCGTAAAAAATATTTAATAACTTAAGTTTGCCTCAAAATAATACTGGAAAGTATTTAATTGAGTGGAAGAGGTAACTGAATTACTAATAATTTTGTATTCAACGGTAGCTGGAACTGGTAAGGTCTTGATCCATGCAGTCGTGATACAGATGCGCCATGCGGCTCGAGTTCACTTCATTGTGAATGGTTTCCTGGTTATGGCAGACTTGATTATTAATTTAGTAAGCAGTATGAAGTAGAAACAGATTGAGTATGTAGTTTGCAGCATGGTTGTATGCAGTACTTTAAAATAAGATTTCAGAAAATAGCCTCAAGTGTAAAATACTCCTGTAAAAAATGTCAAAACAACAGCCAGAATAAACTAGAGGAAATGAATGAATATTTGGGAAAAATCATATTATAGTAGAATAGTAAGCTTCCCTCTTCCCTTCATCATCAGGCCACACAGGAGCTACAGCTGCATGAATGTGAGAATACTGTGTTTAATGTCAAGGCCACCAATAACACTGCTATAAAAAAAGGGCATGTTTGAAAGTAAATGTGGTCAGAGTGCACACTGCTCTAAAATGAGGCAACACATTATTTTGACATCTCTGTTCTGGCAGACTAGCTGCAGTGCAGCATTTCGTTAACTGTAAGGAGTGGACGGACCAGGCGATGTGCTCCGCTGAACATTACGGCTCTCCTTTTCATTCCAACTCGCTTTGATTCATGCTGTGAGCCTGTTCACTCCTGTACCTTCAGCAAGGCAACATTTAGGTTGTGTGAATCACCAAAAAAAACATCAGTCTGCGTACGGCCTGCACAGTATTAAACATAAGAATCAACTGCATCCAATGAATAGATTTAACTTGGTTTATTTACCACAACCACTGTAAACATATTTTTCTGAGGTTTGTCACTTGAGTACTTTTTTTAAATCAATAAACTTTATTAACTGACAAACTAATCTAATCTAATCTTCTGCGAGCCTCTCTAACCTAAACGGTATCTCTACTTGGATTTTAGTCTTCGAGCCAGTGGAATTAATTAAAGTTTACACCCTTGGGGTTTGCTTTATTAATTACAGCAGCACTTCATTTTGTGGTGAGGAACACATGCAGGCGGCAGTGTCGGGGGGGCTTTGTGCGTGTGTTGCCGTCATATTACAAGTCATGCCACAAAATAAGTGGCACGTGCCTTTGTTTTGTATTCATTTTAACTCAAATGATATTTTTGGGGCAAAACGATATCCTACTATCATTGAAGTAAAGTCATGTCATTTTAAATCTGTCCTAAATAAATGTAGAAGCATTGCAGTGCATTCATCCTAGAGGTAGAGCTGTTACTGATATGAGAATTAAGGGATGAACGAAGCAAGAACTCCCAACTTTCATAAGTGACATATTTCACGATTAACCTCAGGCAAGCAGACAAGTGCCTTTCGTCAAGTCGAACATCTAAGTGTGCAAACAGAATCAAGCACGCCAAGCTGTTACATACAACACTCATTAATTCACTGTAAGTGTATATCATTAAATATATGTCCGATAAACTGTAAAGCCAAGACCTAATTAAGAACTTACAGAAATAGCGTTGTTTTGGGAACAATGACCCCGCTCACTACAATTATAAATAAGAATATAAATATGATTTTTGGAATAACACCGTTTCAATTGTAATGGTCTCTAATATACTGATTGGTAATAATATGTCATGATTATGGCAGGCAGTGGCTCAGTCAGTAGGGGTTTGGACTGGGAGCCGTAGGGTCGCCGGTTCAAGTCCCTGGGTAGGTCCCAGTTCACCTCCTGCCCTGCCGTGGTGCCCTTGAGCAAGTCACCAGACATCCCCCTTCCCCCCTCACTCCCATTGCTCCCCGGGCACTGTACAATAGCTGCTCCTAGTACTAGACTCCTGGTACTAGGATGGGTTAAATGCAGAGAACAAATGTCACTGTGTGTGCTGTGTGACCATTTAAGAGGGTTTCATCCCTCCCATTCTATGAAGAGAATGACAACTGAATAAAATCAACATTTAGAAATTCTGAAACAGTTTTTTTGAAGACTAAAGTTAAAAATCATAATGAAATTCCAACTCAAACCTGCAAACATGAACATGCCAAGAAACGAATTTGTATATATTCTACGAAGGAAGAGTTAAGTTAATGAAAGCAACTGAATGTATTACATATTAACTGTGGACAGTTTTTGTATCTTACAGTTCCAACTCCAGTTTTCATTAAACCTAGAGAAGGAAGAGGCCAAAATATAGCATCGTCAAAAGGCTCGTCTCATTAGAACCTGCCTTTTTCTCTGCTGCTATGAAACACTCATCCATATTTATCAGTTACATAAGAGGGAGTCCTCGTTTCAAAACATCTCTACTTGGGTGAAGGAGAGAGAGACTGCTGCCTAACTTCAATCTTTGCTGAAAAGGAGTGTCTGGAGTGTGTTGGCCCAATAAAATACCCATTAAAAAAGGCATGAAAAAAGAAACATGGAAAGGAAACAAACAACTCGATACCAAAAATAAGAGCACAGCCTTGGTTCAACAGCAATAGTTTAAAAAAAGAAAGAGATGTCGGCAATACGTTTTCACGAACATTATTCCTACTTAAAATGACTTGTATTTGATCCTTGGATTGACAATGAGAAGTTTAGAATAGCAATCATACCATAATGAGAGCTTTGTCACAGAGAACTCCAGATAAGATTCCCCCATTTGTCCTTCAGCCTGCACTTCATCAATCAAGCTTTTAATTGAATCCTAATGGGATTAATCATGTACTGTCACGCCAGCACTTGCTTTGGTTCTGTGAAGATCTGCTCTCCCACTTGTTTTGCATCCACTGAGACTAATTATCCTAGTACTGAAATACAATGAGAGTATTTCCAAGGGAGAAATAATACCTTAAGGTCTGATTTAGTGAAATGTTTAAAAGTAATAGAATATGGATTTACGTCAGTGGAGCTGAGGGAAAAAGTGAATTTGGTTTAATTCTTATTTTTAGGGCTGTACCCGAATATTCAACTATTCGAATATTCGTTCGTTGACCAACAATTCGGGTTTCAATTTCATTATTCGGATATTCGTTTTTTATTTTATTTTTCTAAATGTATGCTATTAATAAAGGCGAATTGCCATATTCTTATACTATATTTATACTTTTGAATTGCACTGTTAAAATGCGGAAATATATACAATCTCAGCCTGTGATCCTGACATCGCGTTCACTCACAGTCACGAACGCAAACGGCACGCTTCACCTCGCTTCACCTCGTTTCACCCACAAAATGCCGAAGACTTCAGCTGTGTGGGACCATTTTAAATTGGACGACGGTAAGAAGACTATGTGCCAAATATGCGATAAGAAACTGGCCTACCACGGTGGCACAACAACTCTGAAAAGTCACCTGGATGCTGTAAGTAGTAGCCTAGCTTAGCTTAGCTGTTGTCAAGTTGCCACGATGAAGCTGCTTTATCCGCCGTTTAAACAGTAACTTTACACATGATAAAAACGTGCACTTACTTTGCTTGGAATATAGTTGCAAGCAAGCAACCGAATTGTTTTTTCATATTAGTTTTTTTAATTGTATCCGAATAGTGAAAATAATAGGAGTAATGTGGGAACATCTGGGGCTAAGGCATTATTGGCATAAAGTTGAGTAGCTCAGCCTAATAATAACTTGTGTCCATAGCCATCATCATCCTCAACAATACAGCAGACCCTACAGTTACCCTACAGAGGACACATTTAGTTTTAATGTTTGCGAGTACTGAGACAATAAATAAATATAAATCGTAATAGTATGCTCTTTCTGCGCTTCTGCTTAACAGCGTGTTGTCAGGTGTCTCGGGTTCGGAGCGTGTTATGAAACCTTTTTGAAAAAAATATCTTTTTGAAAAAAATGTTATTAAAAAAAAATACATATCTCTCCGCACCGAATATTCGCTGCTGATTACTACCGAATATCCGGAGCCCGAAAAATGGTATTCAGGACAGCCCTACTTATTTTTAGGAGATACTGTAAGCGGCTGTTCTTGTTTCTCACGTCCGTCAAGAGTTCCAGTTCTGTAGGGAAAATGCTTTAACATACAGCCAGTTTTCACAACCACCTCCAACGTGACAAACAATGGACGAAACCCTACGTAGGAGAGAGTAAAGTGCCTTCGCTTCCAAATGTCTGTCCGCCTGTTATTTATAGTTTATGTTGAGAGGAGCACTGATGCAGCTGCTAATGAGAAGGAAAGGGAGGAGAGAGAGACGCCAGCTGCACTGTGATGCACAGTCGGCGTTTAATGAAGGTGATGGGAGAGGCAAGGAATAATCAAAAAGCGAAGAAAGGGGAACGTACCCATAGGCCACACCGGCGACGGTGCACTTCTTGAACTGCATCACGTTGCAGGTCAGGGTCCCCGTCTTGTCAGTGAAAATGTATTTCACCTGTATGGGTAAAAAGAGAGAATACAACTTAATTTATTTCCTTCTAAAAAGGTATTTATAGTGAGAATTGGCATAAAGTGAAGTATTATTTGAGCAGCATAGTGTACCTGGCCTAGTTCTTCATTCAGGTTAGAGGTGCGAGCCTGGGCCGGTGTGTTGGTGGGCTCATAAAGCATATCGGTGTCCTTAGAGCAAATCACAAAGACATTGAAATGCACAGTAGCAGTACAGTACATAAAAGCAGACATTTTTTTAAAAACAGCAACAGTCCCCACAATCTGTTTTCCCCTGCAGAAAATGCAAGAACTGCCCTTAATGTTGCCAAGAAATTCCTTGCTATGACTTTAATTTAACATTTAATGAATAAAGGAGACCCAAAATAACTTTGTGCAAAAAAAAAACCTCAGCAGATATATTTGGTGGGCTGACCTAGTTGCGAAAGATATAAGACCAAAGATATTCTAGGTGCTCACTCAGATGTTTCACGTCAGTCAGGTTTCAGAGTGTTCCTGCTTTTGTGCATGCTGCTTACAAAAGTGACTTTTTAATGCATGCCTCTATGTTTGCATGAATGTTAACATAGACATGCCTGTAAACATGTGAGTGCTTCTATATGATAGTTTACTTAAGTTACAATACAGACTATAGCTTTAACTCACCCAGTTGATGAAAAAGGCTTGGATGAACTTGATAACCTCCAGTGTGACCAGGAGACTGATGGGAATCAGGTTGTTGAAGAGGATGATAAAGGTGAGGAAGTTAAGGCCAAAGTTAGCCGCTCCGCCATCTATCAAAGGACGAGTTTTGGACAAAGGGAAGTGATACACGGGAGACTCATCAGTGCTGGTCCATTCATATCAGTTAGTTCAATGAAAAGGCCCAAAGCTACTTCCAGCCAATGATCGACATTATCCCAATCCACAGAATGTTTCGGGCTAACATCGTGCATTAGCTGGAATTAGCCATTTCTTCCACCCAACCTCATCTTCTTACGACTCGACCGAATAACAGTCCAATTTAATGTCCTGAAGATTCAAAGTAGCGTACAGGGATTGAAGTATTTCTAATGTCATTAGTGTCACAGCAGCAGCCTTGGCATCCAGCATGATCCAGGCAATGAATTCCACAAAGCACTATGCAAAATGATGCTGGTCCCCCCCAATGCCCCAAACAATTGGCAATGATCAACATGTAACCCCACTGACATCAAACATGAAAACAGGAGGGATGTGATTTACCTTTCCTCAGCTTGCAGGAGGTGCAAATGTTACTTTCCTCAACCCAAGCCTTGATCTTAGCAATGTGGTTGAGAGGGACAGCCCTTCCCCATGACAGAACGATTGCAAAACAAAAAACTGGATGGCAGAATGGAAGCTACTGCTACTGGTACAACGACACACATAGGAGGGAGTACTTTTTCAGAAGTGGGGAGGAAGACAAACATATTGGATGCTCTCAAGACAAAGGAGGGAGATTCAGTCCATAGCACATTCTCAACCAACAAGGAGTGGAAAAGAGGGGGTGGATTATGCCAGCAAAAAAGTTTGGGTGTTAATGAAGATCACTACGTCACCTCCTGTCGCTAAATTCTAGTAGCCAGCTTGTTATTTGATGTTAGGCAAGATTTGTGAGGTCAGATGAGACAGGGATACTGCGTGGGATCAGTAGAGAGCCATTAAGATAAATAGAAATCAAAGCAAACCAGGACATGCACAAGTCACAAAAGTGCAAAAGTGCACCTGATGTCGTCTCTTAAATATATGTCACTGTAATGTAAGAGCAAAATGAATATATAAGATTTTCTAACCAACATTACAATACTTTTGTAACTAATTCACAGTACCGTAGTTTGGACTGTAAATTGTTATGGTTTCATTAACCGGGAAGAATTTGTTTTCTGTTTGGTGTGACACATGTACATTACAGTGAGAATACCACACCACCTCAACAAAAGAAACGTTACCATGCCGTCGGTTGAGACATCAGCAGTTTAAAACAGAGATAGTCAGCATAAAGTCAATGATATGGTGATAAATGCACAACTACCTAGAAAAAACTGTAGCAGGTGGCACGAATGCATAACAAATGAACATTCATCATTTTTGCCCTCAATCTGCATGGAGTTTAGTTGTCACTATGTATAGGCTTAATGCCGGGGATGACCTGTGTCAGCACTCTGCAGCGGGTCAAAGTCAAATGAATTACTCACGGGGCGTGCATAATCGCAGGCCTGTGTGACATACAAGCTTGGTGACGCGCAGCGGGCTAACGTTGACTCTTCTGTTCCTGTCTGCTTCCAAATGTTGGTAAGTGAGTGAAATTAGAGCAATTTAGTGATTAAAGTAAATATGATGTTTAAGATTTGACAATCTCCCCACCTCTCTCTTTTGTCACTGGTTGGATAATGTGCACTGGACAGAGTCTCAACAACTCCTTATGGAAGTACAATCAGTCTCAAGATGGAGGCCTGCCTTATGACTTACACTCCCCTCATCAGAGTCTTAGAGGGAGTTTAAGATGTGGGTTTTAATGCCACTGAGGACAATGTTAAAACCCTTTACGAGACCAATAGAAGCCAATGCAACATTCCGTAGAAAGGGACAGTGTAAGTCGTAGTGCAAGCTGAAATTGACCAGGGCACAACCTCTCCTACACAGGCCTATCGGGGTACAGAGTAATGGCCAGAGTGTCACGATAAGCACTTTGCACACCAGGTTCAGAGCTTCACCACAACAGACATACTGCAACAGAAACCGAGCAGCCCATGTATTTAGTTTTGTGTAAATAGTATCTTGAAATTGTATGGAATTGTCTGGCGAATTCATGTTAAACTAAACAGGTTTTCACCTCTCCGCCTCACTCTCCCTCTCTGTCTGTCTGTCTGTCATTAGAAAACTCCACACAAGAAAAGGCAGCGACAGAGGCATTTAGAAAATGTCAGCTCTTGCCCCTTGGGTTGCACCACATGATGTGTTCGAGCAATAAACACGTATAAGCCTCCTGCTAGGAAAAGCTTCCCGAGTACCTCATCTCCCTGGCAGTAAAAGTAAATGTTGCTATTCATTTCTCGGAAATTAAGGGGGAAAAAAAATAAGATGAGGGTCTGAAGCTTGGAAACTGCAAAGTGTTTAACGTGGCACAAAAGAATGGAGGAAAAGTGAGACACTGTTTGCATCAGGCACTGAAAATAACTAGACGAAGGTATAAGAGAGCTGGAGGGGAAAAACCTATTGTTGGATCCCTGGTATGTGCTTGTCCGTGGCATGGGCCCATACAAAGTAGGGCAACCATATAGGGGGCGAGGGTAGGGGGCTTCATTTGCTTAGCAAAGGCAGAGCTTCAGTAAGGGGTTAGTAAGGGAGGGTCATTCACGGATGGCCAAGGCTTTTAAATGGTTGTTACCTGGAGCTGTTAAAAAAACGACAACAAAGAAAACAACAAAATCAAACAGAACATTAGAAAGGAACAAAAAAGTACAGCAGCGCAGTGATATTCAACCATTTCTGTTTTCACTCATTCACAACACATCTATGCATGTCACAGCTGTCTTTTCTCAGTTAACAGGGAATTCACTTATTCCCCACATTGCCACATATTTCACTTGTAATGCGAAACATAGTTTAACTGAGGCAACATAAAAACGACACAACACATACCAGCATTTAGGAACTTAAAATGACAAAGGAATAAGCTGATATGGACAAGTGAGACAAATTATGTGGAGTAAGAGCAGCAGCGTGGGCTGTGGAGACTCTTACAGTTGAGATCCATGTACCAGGCATCGTTGCCGTACTGGTACTTCCAGATGGTCTGGCCGATGGAGCAGAGCAGAGAGATGGCCAGCAGGCAGCCGAACAGCACCAGGATCTGGAAGTTGGTGATACGCTCCACGTTGGACAGCTTCAGAGGAGGCCGAGTGGAATTCTGGGTAATATATGACAATTGAGTTATGTTAAAAGAATATCATAATAATTAAGAAGTAAAACCGATGGTGATGTTCTCTACATCGGCTTTCAAAACAACGCGAGATAAAGTGAGGTAAGGTGACCGCTTTTAACACAGTGATTAGGAACATGACATTTTTGGTGGTGACGCACATGCATTGTAGCGTGGTTTTTAAGTATTTATTTGCACAAAATAAGTAAGTCCGCACCAAAATGATGAACAATGAATAACATTAAGAATACAGCAGTTCACCAGACTGAGCTTTGTCAGGTTAATTCATCTTTAACCCTAATATGACCCTCACAAAGCTTTACAGTACCTGCATGAGCTTGGTGTCATGTCCGGTGTAGACCACCACACCGTGCACCCACTGAGTGTTCCTCAGCTGGGCTCCTCTCAGTAAGATCTGGTCTGGACCCAGTGGGATTGTACTGCAGTAAAGAAACACAGCATTGTCATTAGTACACAGAGAAATAAGCTCATACAAGTTGGTCTGATGGTAAAGACATTAATAATGACAATTCATTATCTTATTTTTGCAAGACAACAAACAACAAGCCTTCCAATATGACCTTAAATCAATGAGTGCTGACCTTACATACGATCACTGCTTTTACATAAACCTTTCTGAATCCTTACTGATGAATATGCCATTTCTAAAAAATAATAAAAATTGTATCACCAAAGAATCTATACTGACAGATATTACACAACAACGTGTGTTGTGATGCTGTGAAAGACTTGTTATTGTCCATTATATTTATAGACACAGTCAGCATTACAAATGTGTCACCCAATTACAATTAAAATGCATTTTCTCATTTAGAGTATAACTCTTAATTATACATTTGAATCTGTGTGTACATGTAGTAATTGGAAAAAAGTATTTGAAAAAGATTTCCAATCAATATGAAAACACAGCTCATCAAAGGATACACAAAGTGCTCCTGGTAACAATGCCCTTTCAGAAAAGTGTCCCAAACTCCTTGAATGGAGCCATCAATAATAAAAGCAGGCATACAGCAAATTACTCATTTTCAGTACAATGGAAAATCCTCAAAATAAATATCTCACTACATTACACTGAGGCAGGTGCTTTCATTTGTTTAGCAGACATACTAAAGAATCCCTTAAACCTCATAATGCGCGCTCTGCTCCTGGCTAATGGTTTATTGAGTTGGTAAGAGGGGCAGAGAGCCAGGCATGGAGCTCTGCGACTGGGCCCACCTGTGTCCTTCGAGGCGGAGGTTCCCAACAAACTCGTACAGATGACGGTTCGGGCTCTCACACTCCATTTTCCCAGAGAGACGCATCAGGCTTTCAATGTCCCGTATGTCTGAGGTCACTCGGAGACCCTGTTGAAGTAATTAGAGCAGTGTTTTCATTTTTAATCAATGTGTGTATCGTTAACTTCTCAGAATATAACACTTCTTCCTCATTGTAGGGGCAGTAACTTGTATGAGAAATAAGAAAATAGACAATCACCTGTCGGATTTTAAGGTTTGTTTCTCCATCCAGGTTAGATGTTTCAATGTAGCACATTCCCTGTGGTTCACTGTAGAGGAGGGAGAGGATATAGACACTTGGAGTAGTGATACAAGATGAGTGCTGCTATTTATTCAAATATTACAATATATCTATCCTTAGCTGTTCAAAATGATCTATATAATATTGTATCAATATAATAAACTACTGATTATTTAACAATCATAACTTCTCACTTTCACTTTTAATTTCAGCTGAATTTCAACAGAATATTTATATAAGACTAGATTACTGCAAGCAAAGATGCTGCATGTCAGCCTGAAGGCCACTCAGGTACAAAAAGCAGAAGTTACCCACTTAATGTACACTAAATACAAGATTAAAGAAATGATTAGCTGCTACCCTAGAGGTGAACCGTCTTAAATACACTGCTAAGGGACAGGAAGAGGGGACGGTGCCAGAGGAGGGATTTGTCAGCGAGGAAGCATGCCGAGCACAACAAATGGCCTCTGACAGACTCTGGGCACGGGGACAGAGAGGGAGAGCATAACGGTGCTTAAGGTGAGCTGGGCCTCTGGTTAGCTGCTCTCTTTATAGAGTGATTTATTCATACCCAAGGCTGGTCCAAACACAAGCAGGGTGAAAAGGAAAAGGAAAAGGAGATCTGGACACTGAAGCCCTACTGCAGTCAATAAGAGGTTTGGAATCAGGCCCTATTACCCATGAAACGAGAGCTTTGTTTCATGTAAATGAGCAGAAGTCTGAAGCCATGGCCAGGAAATGAATTATAAATCTACTTTGAATTCAAAGACTATTTTCAACTTCATATCTTGTAAAGTGACAACATGCATACTGTCACATGAGAACACAAAATGACTTTGTTGCATGCAGGGTGCCATACAAGCCATGCAAAGGGTAAGAATGTGGAAAATCTGTTCACACTCAATAAAAAGGATGTGAAAAAAGGATGTGAAAAAAGGAGCATGAACTTCTGTGTCGTAATACTAGAGGTCTCCATTCACTCTGAGCACACACATTAAAAAGGGTCTACTGTGGTTGGGTCTTTTAAGAATACAACATAATAAAATGGCTATATAAACCAACACTAGTATGGCTGCCAAACCACGATGTAGAGGAAAAGTAGAAACAAGGGAAGGAACACTCATTGACTGTGGCACTGTGACAATATCTGGTTGTTGCCAGAATGACAACGGGTTCTTTCTTTCCTCTAGTCTGTAAAATAAAGTGTATTTTATAGAGAGAAGCGCGAAGATGTCTCGTCACACTTGGTACACACACTCCCCATCTCTCCCATGACTGTGAATGTTGTGAATGTTGCTGGTTTTCTGACCTGGACGACAGTATGACGAGGTCAGCCGGCAGGTGATCCCCGTTTGAAGCTCTGAGTACTTCCCCAACGGCCACCTGATTTGACCAACCACGCACCAGCAGGGGGCGAGAGAGGAGGTGGGGCAGTTGTTCCACAGGGGNGGGGGGGGGGGGTAAGAAAGAAAGAAAGATATCTTAAGAAATTTACATTTGACATTCTCTTAAAGAGGGATAAAGAATCGATGTTAGTTTAATAGCAGGACCAAATCTTTTTTTGAAAAGGTGAAGGAGGTAGGTGTGTTGACATGTCTGATCCATCCTAATTCAATATCACATTACCAGCCTCCCACCTAGAGAAATTATGGTTGTCACAACAAGATACGAAAGTACAATTAGTGGAATGAAAAAGTTGTGTATAACGAAAGGTTCTGATTTTAGTTCCCATGCAGGATTGTAGACACTTGGCTCGTTTTATGGTCCAACCATCACTTCTTAAGGAAGAGCTGAGAGAGCAAGGGCAAGAGAAGAAGGGCGGAGTTTCCACAGTGTGGCATTAGGTTGGACTCCTATACCTGGACGACACATTGACAGCATCCGCAGGAACTAAATCACCGCCATTTACTTTAATAATATTGCCCACTTCAACCTGTGAAAATAAATTGGTTACTGCTGTGCACTGCCTATACAACTGCAAAAAACACACAGCTGGTGAGAGAAATGTAAGGCAGTGAACAAAGTACAAACACCGCAGGAGTCTTCTTTAAGTTAATGATCAACCTTGCATAACAGGTGCAAGCACTTAGCATACAACTACAGGCTCACCAATGCTATACAAGATGTCTGTTATATTCCTACATGTATAAGGTAACATTTAACATCTATTAACTATTAAGCGTCTTTGAGTTGTGAAAAGCGCTATATAAATAAAAAGTATTATTATTATTATGAAGAATTGTGCATGAACAATCTCAGATGAATGGCAGCAGTGACATGCTGAATAATGACATAACTGAAGATCAAAGAGAAGGACATCATAATGTGTTTTGTCAAAAATAAGTGAGCTTACGCAGGAAGGACCTGTGTAAAAAACTCATCTGAGTTATCATGTCACTCAAATCAAATTTACAATGCAAGTTTATAAAAGCAGGGAGTACAAACGTTATGAACAATAATTAAACATCTTGTTTTCTACAATGTAAAAATGTAATACAGCTGAAAAATAGGGTAACATGAAATCATCACTATCATCTAATAATGAATTATGATGTAGGTGTTTGTTGAAGACTAAACAGAAGAGAGATCATGTTGGCATCATTCAAGCTGCCCTGAAAGGAACTTGGAGAAGTTTGGGAGAGAAGCTGCTTTTACAATATGCATGATGAAGATGTAAAACACTTTCATTATTTAAAGCTACCCTTTTTAGAGAGTAGTTCTGTATATATAAAGACGAGGAACATTCACATTCCAGCAAGAAACTCCCTGATTTTCTCCTTGCATGAACCAAGTCAATGCATCAATACTTTATTGTGTTAGTTACAGAAACCCTGCGTCATTGCCTCTGATGCTAAAAAGTTCTATTTAAAACAGTTAAGATTCAATTACTGTAACAATGAATACCCCCTAAACCTCATTATGTAGCATTTATCATGGACTGCAGCCTATATCTCATTTGATTTTATTATAGCATGCTGAATTGTGTATTAAAGGGCCCATGTCATGCTTTTCTGGTTAGTACCCGTCCACTTGTGTTTTCTGTAGCTTTTTATGCATGTAAACGGTCTGCAGAGTCAAAAACCCTCAAAGTACACCCTGTAGCGAGTAAAACTCTAACACAGAAAAGACCTGTCTATGCTGCCCCAGAACGCCTCGTTGGAGATTTCTCTTTTTTCATTGTTTACTTCTTGGGTATAGTGACGTATTTCGGGTATAGTGACGTCCGCTGTTACGTTTGATGATCAGTAGAAACGGCCATGACATGGGACCTTTAATATGTGATGTAGTGCTCATGTTCTATTTTGTATTCATCTTGATGTATGACATATTTTTGCTTTTATAAAATAGTGCGATTTCCAGTCAAGCTTTGGAGCTAGCAACATGTTTACACAGACACCACATCTCCTGCTGTTCAGTTAGTTGTCAAGAACAAATCAACAAATGCTTCATGTAATGTTTTTTTTCTTTTTTCTGCTGTCTCATATCCTCGACAGCAGAAAGGGAAATGAATCTTATATTTCACTGCCACAGGCTGATTGCACCCTCTGGATGAAGCAATATTTCTGTAATGCCTGGTGTTTTTTTCCTTCTAAAATTATTTCATTATGGGGAGAACGAGGAAGCTTGTCTTTGTCCTCTAGCAACGCCTCCTAATCACAACGCCCACATGGGAACGAGGGGTTAATTGGCGGCTGGATATTAAAGGGGTCAGGGGGGAGGTGTTTGCACATGTGTGTGTACAGTATGTGTACACTCATTTTCTCTAATTGACAACAGCACACTAGATGGAAAATGTGCTCGAGATGAGAAACATGTGGGCTGGTGAAATTGACCATTAGTGACACATTGTGGGTAAATACCTTCTCCCAGTGCACGATCTCCCAGGCACCGTTCCTCAGAACTGTGGTGAGAAAAGAGAGAGAGAGAGAGAGAGAGAGAGAGAGAGAGAAAGAGAGAGAGAGAAAGTTACAGCAAGAGACAAAGAGGGCAAGGAAAATGAGAGGCATGGTCCAGTGAGAGATCAGATTTATGAAGGATTGAAGGAGAACTAGTAAACCAACAATACACAGGTTTTTATATTACATATATATATAAATATAAAAGAAGAAAATGTTTTCAATACCTTGACATTCCTTTCTGTTGACAATACCATCAGCATTGTGTCGTTTCTGTAAGGAAAAAAAACACAATTTATCCTCTAATATACATGAAATAAAAAAGCAACAACAAACATACAATTGAGCTGAAACAACAAGAAAATAATCAGAAAAAGACCAACAGCTTTATGTTAATAAAAGCCTCAACGTATCCACCTTTTAAAGAAGACAAGGCCTCTTTAAAGGCTGACACCACAGCACCACGTACTACGAAGTGGAAAGAGGAAGTCTAACGAAAAGTAACACTTCTCACTGACTGCCGAGTTATGTGAACACTCTTAGAAGGACTATACGGTCCATTTCCACAGACTCACATTATGCAGTAAAACATTTGAGTAATGCCGTTGTCCAATCACTCCTACAGTACCATGATAGCATGTCGTGGCCCAGCTAGAACCCCCAATCATCTTAAACATGTTCATGCCCTAATCTGCCCTTTATAACAAAAAATGGTATTCACTGTTGCTGTGCGATATTCAATTTATCAGATCTTTCACAGGAACAAACAGCATTCAATAATATGACATAATATATACAGTATATCTCAAAAGGCTCGCAACATGGTCAACAACAGGTCACCAAACTGAAAGAGCATTCATTTGCTGGAACCACATGCAAACATATGCGTGTGTGGAAAATGAAGTGGTCCTTGATCATAGCTGTCAACAACAATTTAAATGCAAAACATTATGATAAATATATTCAGGCCTTTCAGTCTGTTGGCCATTTTGAGATGTGTATATATAATGAGATGTTTATTAATGGTGTTTGTGCTGCAAGAAGGATTGATCAAAACTCTGCACAGCAACAGTCAACAAAAGGAGCCCAGCGATGTAGCTTTTTAACATGACACTTCAGCTTACAATGAAACTTCTTTCACTGCTGTAGATAAAGTTCAAATGGAACATCTACAATTCAACACAATGGAGCAAACTCCATCTGCGGATGAAGATCACGTGGTTAGATCAAAAGCCTCAGAATTGTTATTAAAATGGATCATGTGGTCTGATCATTTTTCCATTTAGCTTTACTGGACTACCAAATACATTAAGCTATTAAGTTACAGTTCATTTGAAAGATAAGGATGTTGCGGATGTGGAACTAATGCCAACAACTTTGGAAGGAGATGTGAATAAATGTGTGACTACATTTTATTCTCTTTGCTTTTTAAACACTGTTTTTAAATGTCAGTTTATAATGTGTTTCTGCTGCAATATTTCTTAATGCCTCTCATTTTTGTAAAGCATATTGAATTGCCTTGTGTTGAAAGGTGCTACTTTATACAAATACACTTGCCTTGCCTTACATGTCCTTTCTACCACACACTGCATAGAAAATATGTTCTTGTCATCCATAATTGTCTGTCAAGTGGTATATTCGATGTCCACGTAAATACTAACATCACCCTATAGGTGCTGTTTGAGACTTCATCTTAAAACTACTCAGCATAATGTCCCTCGCGTCTCTCTTGTTTGTTGAACGGTCATGCAATCAACTGTGACTCCAACAGCTGATTCCAAGGGACAGCTTGTCAACTAGCATCACGCTGAGTAATAATGTGTTGCTGAGTCCGTCTCATATAAATAATCACATGTGCTGCTGTACTTGATTAGTGAGGAGAGGACGTATCTACTCATGTCCGCGCTAATAATCTGTTTGCTTTGAAGATCCATTCAAATGTAGTCTAATTGTAAGGCAATTTGAGGCTAATGTGGGGAATTTGGCACACTGTGCTGTGCTTTTCAAGAGGGGAAAAAGTGTTCTTGTTGACTACTACAAAACAGAGCAGCTGAAGTGGGATGCATCAATACAAAGCTGTTACGGCTGGACGGCGAGGGGGGAAACAGGAAAACAAAGACAGATCTAGACAGGACAAAATAAAACACAGACAGATCGTGACACAAAGCTGTTAATGGAGCACTGTATTAACAGATTACTCCAAGGAGCTGTGGACTGTCACAAAAACATTAATGCCCACAACTTTGTAATATCTTCAACATTTCAAATTGCACACTGATTCAGTTGAATGCAATAATTGGTTTTCTGATCATGAAACACAATATATATATAAACAGTTTGTTCAATGGAGGCGCACACTGAATTAATCATCTAACAAGTGCATGTTTTTATTCCTAATCCCCCTTCTCCTGTTCTGTAGCTTATTCATTTCTTTTGATAACCCCCTCTCTTTCTGGGAAGTTGACATCAGTCCTTTCCTTAGAAGCCTTTTTCTTTTCCTACACCAGTAGATGATGTTGTTTCTTCAACACTCCTCTGAACTCCAGCCTACATTCCTGCATGCAGATGTCTTTGGCGATCATCTTGTTTCATTACATCATCATATCTGGAATCCTTCAATTTTGACCCAAAAATATGAAGCATTTAAAAAAAGGCGTGTTCTTTCCTGAACACACTGCTGTTAATGTTCCATTATTTGTGCTTCTCATGATGAATACAAACACAAGAAAAGACATCACTATACTCTATATATAACTTATATATATATATTATGAAATACTCTGATCCCTTAAGCTGTATCTGCTCTTTAGGATTTGTCCACTTTGAAGTCTCCTCTATAGATATTATACTTCATTTCCTCTCTGTCGTCCATTAACAGACTTCTTTTCAGGCTCCAGTTGGATCAAATGGTTCTTAGTATCCCTGCAGCATTCTGTAGCGTCTAATGAATTGTCTGGCTGCATCTGTGGCGTCAGACTTTTACCAGCTGCACTATGCCCAGAAAACAAGTTTGCTGGTAGAGACCTTTATAAAGCTCATTCATCATCTCCTGTCAGCTCATTTCATTCACCCGCACAATATCTCTTCTGGCGATATGGACCGTCCTCTATTCATAAATGTATAGTAAGAGAGAAATGTATTTATATACCTTACTCCACAACTTTTCCTGCCTCTCACATATTCCCTCTCTGCCTCTCTCGCACCTTCTGTCCCAATGGACAAGAAGAAAAGGCAGATGTGCTGTATTTAGATGATGGTGTAATCACAGTGCAGTGGAGGCGGGTGAGTAGCATGTAGAGGTTATGCGTAAATCCTGCAGTATAAGGCCTGTGTAGACTTCAGCTATAGAGGGGGAAATCAGAAAAGGCTCGAGCATCTGCAATGTTACCTTGATTAACCTGCTCATATGGCTTACTAATGTGACGCAGTAGTGGAAACTTAACTGCTGTTTTCATTTCAATTTGACTGGAAACTTAACAGCAGAGGCAGCCGGCAACAAGGTGAGATATGTGCTGTGCAGCGTGTGTCCATAGTGCATGATTCATGAAGTTAGGGGTCGATGTTGCCCTGTCAGGTCAACTTGTGAGGGACAGCGCAGTACAGGGAACAGACGTGTGCAGGTGACCTTCAGCAATACAGACGGAGTCATCACCGCTTTGTTCCAATGTTTTTCACAACAGGCCGAGAGAGAAAGTGCTGCGCTGGTTCCTTCAGCACGAGATGGAGGCTAATAGTATAGAGTAACAGCCCGCTGGGACCTGCATGTTTGATCGCATTACAGGGTCACTGCAATACAGTACGATGCAACGATGCCTCACTTAGTTTGAAAGGGCTTGAGTGGATTACTTGCCAACAGAGACACAAACATACTCTAACTTCCCAGCAATGAAGAATTCATACAATGTTACTGAAATCCCTCTATCGTGCTTAAATAAATTGCATAACCTATTTATTTTTTAAGCATCTGTTCAATAGTTCCGATATGCTCAAGGGCAGAGAGTTGTATTGTTTTGTTAGTAATAACTGCCTTTGTGCCTGAGCGTTCAGTATGTAGGTTAATTAACTGAATGAAAACTGCGGGTGCAGTTGGCACAGCTGTGACCTCGGAAATGTATGTGTGTGCGCCTCTCTCTGTGTGATAATGTGTCTATATGTTGGGGAGTTCCCTGCTGTGGTCATATAACCATCATGCCTCCTCTCTGCTGCAGCACTCAGAGGACAATCTGTACAGCGTGACACAAAGAGAAAGCCCTCACTCTCTAAAGAGGGACATCCATTCAACTGAGAACTAGTAACCTACTATCCTTATTAAGTAAAGTAATATAGGGATTTCTGCTCCAAGAAAGCCAGACTATTCAGTGGGCCATTCTTGAACAACTGCAGAACCTCAGGTATGTCCAGGACAACATTACATGTTTTTTATATAATGCCAATCAGCCTAAAGAGGGATCTTTCGACATGGGGAAACGCACACCAACACTAGTGTCTAATGATAAAAAATATATATATAAAACTAGTTTCGAATCATATCTGAGTTTTATCTTACCAGATCCTCAATGAACTCCTTCACAGCAGCCACCACCAGGATGAAGAGCAGCGGCACCAGTGTGGTCCAGCGACCAGTGGGAGACACATCTGGGATTTGCTACATGAAGAAAAAAAAGTGTTCAAAGGAAATAGTGTTCCCTTTCCCTCCTCAACAACATATTTAACCTGAATTACATGACAGGTCATACCAGCTTTTTTGGAAGTTTAACTTGAATTTAAGATTTAAAATGTATATGCAAACTCCAAATAGGTATATTTAGCAGCTTTCTCATTACTATTATAATGCCCCTCTCCCCAATGAATGTTTAATGATTTGGCTATTTTAAGTCTCTCAAAATGAACAGTTAAACATCAGCGTGATTAAAGCCGAGTGAGGGCCACAGGAGATCGTCACTGTTATACATCCCGAAGGAAAGTTGAAGGAGATAGATCTTTTGTCTCCCTCATCTGCATAGATGTTTTATTCAAGGTCGCAGCATCGACAAGGTAGGTAATGAAGATTCACACTGGCTGCTTTTCAAAGCAGCTTCTTCAAGGTCACTGGATAGAAACCTTTCCCATCTTCAAAGCTCTCATTAACAGAGGGTAGTCTTTCAACACGGATATAGGTAAAGACAGACTCTCAGTTCTATGCAGTGTTCCGTCTCCATTTTTTCGATCTTTTCTGCAAAGCTTTGAAAACACCTGAGACATGGATTTGAATCGTGTAGCAATGATTGGTGGTTATTCAGTGTTCTTAACAGGGATTAATGTTAAACCTACAGTGTGCAGGAAAACTACTGCAAACTTCCTCAAGGATAGGAAGTCTTTGTTGTGCTGGTATCAAATTAAAAACAGTGCCAAGATCTGTGGCTGCTTTTTGGAGAGTAATCAAATCACGAGCAGAGCCAACGATCAGCCTGACACTGAAGCTCTCTGCCCAAGACGGAGAGGCTTATTTCTTAAACAGAGGAAGACTTTCACATCACCCCTGCTTTTCCTTCCTTAGGCTCCACGTCAGTTTGACAATTGGAACTCGTTGTATTCTTTTTCTACTGCAGTGTATTGGTAATGGTACAGTGAGGGAATAAAATACGGTGCAGTGTCATCCACGGTACCCCATTCATTTCAAAGACATTATGTTATACATTATGTCAAGACATGTCAAAAACAAGTGTATCTTTCAATGTCATAGAAGCACACACAGTATTACATGTATTATTCATCATGAGGATATACAGCACATTTTCAAGATTTATTGTCATAACATTGAACAACTACGATGTAATTATGTAATGTATGAAAACTTAGATGGGAGGTTCCTCAACAGTGCAATTTTATAAAGTGCTCTGTGTGTGTGTGTGTCTGTGTGTGTGTGTGTGTGTGTGTGTGTGTGTGTGTGTGTGTGTGTGTGTGTGTGTGTGTGTATTAATGTACTTTCT
>NW_011359123.1:1067302-1078643 GCF_000735185.1 Notothenia coriiceps | reverse complement strand
GGGCGCTCCACTTCACCCGTACGTGTTGTGCCGTATTGTGGGCCGCGATTATAAAGTTCTGGGGGGGGGCAACTGTCAAGTGCTCGCAACGAGAAGGCGGCGCGGGGGAAGTCAACACCATGTCTGGCTACCCATTATTACCTAAAACTGCCTTTACAATGCTAGGACAGTCAAGGTTTTACTGCCCGTCGCTTCTTTCAGATCGCGTTGGAGATCAGTCGTGACAGTCATCGATGACGATGACGATGACTGGTACGATGTCTACAATTCACGGTTTTAGATGTCGACTGTTACGATGATGTCTAGTCGTACAACCACGTTTTAGATGTCGTGGAGATTGGGTAGTGATTTGTTCACCTGTACCTCTTAATGTACCTGATGTACAACGATTTAGCGCCCCTATTTGTCTCCCGTTGGTACCGTTGGTACGAAGCCCCAGAAGAAACGACGAAACACACGTAAAACACCACTTTCATGTCGCGGTGAATGTCCGAGCTGTATACAAGATGTCGCAGGAGGTCGCAAAGGTCACCGGGAGCACCACTTGCCTGGCAATTTACTCGGCTTACGCAACTTGTGGTTGCTTAAACCACTATTTGCGTTTTCAAGGGCACATTTATCCCAGGTTGGATAAATTACATTGTTAAGAAGAGAGAGAAGCGGCACTGACAACAACGAGGTGCATTATA
This sequence comes from Notothenia coriiceps, assembly GCF_000735185.1. Classification (NCBI taxonomy): domain Eukaryota; kingdom Metazoa; phylum Chordata; class Actinopteri; order Perciformes; family Nototheniidae; genus Notothenia; species Notothenia coriiceps. The sequence goes on along the minus strand of NW_011359123.1, from coordinate 1,077,954 downwards.
GAGGGCTGCCGACCACGGAACTACTTTTTTTGCCGAACAAGTGTTAAATGGTATAATTCCAAGCGTTAGCTTGTTGTCGCGTCTTGCACCGGGACTTGGTGGAGTCTCTTTTACAAACATAATAAAATACCTGAGTGACACACCATGACTCTCCTGAAGTACGGACAGACAGTTTATAGGCCCTTATAATCCTAGTCTACGTCAATTTTTCCCTTTCGCCCAAAGTTTTTTGTTTTTCGTTCGAAATAAATTTATTTCGACAACCGTACTTTTTTTTGTTCTTTTTTTCGCACTTTAGTTTTATTTGTCCATCGTACTCCATTCACTGGTTGTACCTCTCACTCTTTCTATGTTACTTGTCTGGACCTCGTGTCCCCTTCTGTTCTGATTTATGTGTCTTTCATAGTGTCCTTGTTCTGTGTCGACCTTCGCCCTCCGTCTTTGTGTTCCGTGTCCACTTGTGTTACTCTGTAGTTCTGTGTCCTCCTTTTTGTGTCCTTCCTTCTGTTCTCTGTCCCTCTTGTCTTATCGTCTTTATTTTTGGGTAATGGTCTGGCTGTTTTGATTTTGGTCACTGTATTGTGATTCTAGTACTGTGACAGACATCCCTCTGGTCCCTGTCATTGTTTATTGCATTTTTTTTGTAAATGTGAATCTATTTCGTAAAACGATATAATGTGTAAGAGTTACCAGTCGGATGACTTTGTTACATAAATTTCACAAAAATACTTTATTCCATGTCCAACCTTTTACATAAAATTTATGTCAGTGTGTTGACAATTTTGTAGATGGGTCACATGTCCCTGCCAAATGTGTACGGTCCGTGCAACATTGTACAATTATTGCAATGGAAAAAGTGTGATGTACTGTTTTTTCTCCCTTTCGACAGTTTAAGTGTGTAGGAGTATGTTTGTTAAGCTCTTTTTTTTTTAACTGTCGTTTGATTTTGTCTTTGTATTCTACCTAAATAGACTTAAGTGTCAACACCGTCCATATTTTTGTGAAGGTAGACACGTCAGTAACACTACGGGTCCGGAATGTCCTGGTTGTGACGTCGTCTAGGAGGAGACCTTGGGACCTTCATCGAGAGGTCCGTTGTGTTACGTGCATGAACTCGAGTAGAAGTCAGTCTACTCAGGACTTAGAAGACGAAGAGACACCGCGAAAACCGAAAAAACCCGTCTTTAAGGTAAAGAGAAGCGAAATCTGAACAAACGCAATTAAAAAAGAGTCGGGAGCTCATCTAAACAATATCCTCACAGACGCTCCTGTCGCCAAGGAGGAGAAATAAAGAGGGAAACACCATGACGAAGGATCAGCGTCGAAAACCTACACCTGCCTCACTTGAAGTTTAGTACATATAAGAGGAACCTAATTTTTTGGGTTAAGTGATATTTATGATATGGAAAAAAATTTTTTTACATAATATCTTCACGTTGACTGGAGATGTTATAGGAGGACTAGGAAGGATCAGACTGCCAAAATTCGTTATCCGGATACTGGCAATACCTCTGAATCTTTCATAAAAGTAGCTTCGTACACGCGGTGTTCGACGTCGTCGTGCGTCATAGTCTCGACTGTTGGTTCAGTAGGATGGTCGTCACTTCTTTCCTAGCTACTAATTACAAGACCTTTAGATTACCAGGCTATCAGACGTGAGACCGCTGACTCATCCTACTTTTTCTCACTACATTCAATTACAATATCGATCATTCTGTACCTCATTGGTGCAGTTCATATGGGCATATACAACTCATACATATGTCTTTACTGATTTTTAATAGGATTCGTAACATTGCCAATTGGGAAGTATGGATTCAGACCTGAACAATGCTGTGATTTTATTGCATAAGGTTAAAGCTAGTCTGTGTATTGTTGCCTTGGTATCGTTGCCTTGACTGGTCCGTTAGCCCTTGACTGTCTTAGGAGACTTAGTCGGGCTAACCGACACTGGACGTAGGTGAGTCAGATCACAGGCTAAGTTCTTTTCACCTGAGAATTGAGAATGCAGTGTTTGTTTCTCCACCTACTCTTATCTAGATATATTGCTAATTCGTTACGCGGTCTTAGTTCCACTCTGATAGGCGTAGTGAAATTTTGACGGATGCGTGTAAGCAAAGTGGCTTTATTCATTGCTGATATAAACTCACTCAATTCCGTAATCAAACGAAGTAATGTCCCACAATTAACTATTCACGGAGGCACGGAGAAACCAGGCGAAATTCCATGAATAATTCCATCCCCATTACAACCGAGAGTCTCACGTGGTCTAACTACGAAAATTGAAGTTATTAAATTCTTTTATTAGAAGGGCCCCTCGTACGGGGGCCTGGGGGGGATCTCCTTCCGCTGCTGGGGGGAGATTTTCCTACAAGCCAGTGGGGGTGAACATTTTTGTGCGTGAAATGGGACGGGGGGGGATTGTATGAAGGACCCCGATTTCGGGGCTAGACGGATGTTAGGATTTTGGTGACAATTTCTAGGAACCTCGAAAAAATACTGACGACCTGACAACTCGTAACAGAATGTCATAAACAAGTATTTGTGGAACTCGTCCGCAATACATTGACCCACGGTGTTGTCTTGGCACGTCCGACGAAACACAAACTCGTCACAACTCAGACCTAGGTCTAGGACTAACCGAGCGACATGCCTCCAGCTTCAAGTCGGCGTTGTTCCTGAATTTGTAGTGGACTAGTCTACAAAGTTTCGTAAACCTTTATCAGCGCAAAGCATAAACTCCTAGAGATTTCAATGATTTGTACGGCATAGTTAGGTCTGGAAACGACATAAGGGGATAACACCGGAGCCCTGCCGCGGGGAAACTTTGGCGCTGTTCTGAGTTTGTTCTAATCCGTCAAAATGACGGACTGCTTTCAGATTTTTTCGTCATTGTCAAAAGAATTTCGTCATAGATGGAATATATTCGGTTAACGCGACCTCTGGTACTGACCATGCTACAGCAGTGAGCAGGAGAGGTGGGGCTATGGCTTCATCGTTATCAGGAAATGATCGTATAGGGCGTACACACAGAGCCGTTTGGCCCCCCAGAGTGTTGCGGTTGCAGATCTATCAACCTTGGGACCCGTTATTGTTTGCGGGGTCTGTTTTCGCGGTTCCGTTACAGCCTAGTGTGAACGAACGGGCTATATATAAGAGAAAAGTAGCAGATACAACCGATTTTGTTCTTGTGTAAATGGGGCCTTCGATCGCTTGAAGTAAATGCTATCATCATCGGTTACCAACAAACTACATCCGCGTCGCACAGCTGGATTCACCACAGCTAAGCTAACGGTGGACGGTGCTCAGTGTGATGACGTTTGGTCGTCTCATTAGTCATTTTTTAGTAACTGCTGTTTCATAATGGAAGCTTTAGAAATGTTTTACTGACGTGTTTTATGTTGAAGAACAAAAGGTACACATGTATTCAGCCCATGTTAACCACATAGCCTACCTTTTTTCAGGCATCTAACTAAAAACCAATTTAAATAATCACTTTGGTATTATAACTTAGAGACAAGGGAACTGGAAATTGTAAAATGGTGACTCATTTCCAGGTTTTAGGATCCTGCACCACTGGCATAATATTAGCCGTGTCACTTTGGTGCATCGTATAAAGTTCCCGTTTCTGGCATTTTATTTTAGATTTGATGTTCGCTGCAATTAAAGGGGAAGAAATGTATGCATATCGACATCCTCATCAGCAATCGTCAGGTTTTGGGGCACTCCTACTGAAATTACCAGCATGATTAATTATTTATGAAAAGTGTTTTGCAGATTTCTTTTACAAATAAAATATTTCTTGAACAATGTGTGTTTCTACAGTTTGTGAAGGATAAAAATAAATGTGTCAGTGCAAATAAGGATACAAAAAAAAAACAATTTGGAATCCACCATTATTGAAATATAACAAATTGAAATCTCTGAGAAAATGGTAATGCAGTGTTTGCGACACTTTCAGGTTTAGTGAACTCTCCTTGTGAAATGTTTTCTGGATTGACGTGAGCAGCAGGTAGAACAGAGTGAAGTCTGACCTTTGGCGTCAGGTCAAAGCGTGATTCACAGCCTGAAGTAAACAGCCGCCACAGAGAGGTTAAAGTACCAAGTGCAATGACGTAAAACCTGATAACAATACAGAGGCTTTGTCGCAACAGTAATATTGACAAGCTGGACTTTAGCATGGACATCAAAAGTAGAAAATCATGCAGATATCGAAGATTTTTTTTGGTTGATTAAGAACTCATCTTCAAGAGCGCTGAACATGATCTCTACATTTTTGAAAAAAACACTATATTTTTTGTATTTTATGTGACAGTGATCAGGCCCCCATGAATTACAGAAGAAGAAATTACTATTATTTTGTATTATTATAATAAATATTACTTAAAATATTGTTAATTCTATGACTTTATAAGAAGTTTATCGTGTCAGGTGTTTTCTAGATATATATCATTTAATTTTACAGGACCACAATTTTTTTGGGCATTTTTTGAATGCGAAAATTGTATAAGGAAATTATAATAATGCAGCGTACAAACAACTTAAACTCTCTTTATCATGTCATTTTTGCCAATGTACACAAATGTGTACACACAATATACTTATGACTATATAAATCTTAATGTTATATGAATACTAATATTACAGTTATTTTGTACTGTAGTATTTTGATGCTGGGGCAATATATTTCTTTAGATGTATGAATGTCTATTAATGAGGAGCCTGAGAACCTAGAGTTTCTCTCATGTGATTCTGCTGTGGTCCTGGTGGATGATAATAAATAAACATAGAAAGCACAACAGTGACACTTAGTGGACTGAAACAGGAGAGGCACCTTTAAAAGCTTTATCAGAACCAGGAATCCAGTATTTGTCCATAAGCGGGAAAATAAACATATTAGTTCAAAGTTAAAAATAACAATGAGTAGACTAACATATTACATAAAAAGCCTATCATACGTTAATACAATCAAATCAGTACACATCCATATAGAATTTTTTTATCAGTATTCCAGGAAAGCAAGTGAATTATTGAACCATCAGCCAGTAAGATGATTGAAGTCATTGGTAAATGGAGTGCATTCATGAAGGAACTCAAAAAGAACCTTAAAGGACAGATGCACCTGTTCATAGAATTATTGTTTTTATTAGACAAACATACATACTGTATGCATGAGCACATTCTGTCTGCTGTTATAATGCTTGTTTGTCATTGTTTTCCTGAACATAATATATCTATACAATGAGTGCATTAACCCTCCTGTTGTCTTTGGGTCAAATCTGACCGATTTACTGCTTTCATCAATCATAACTTTTTAGTTTTACATTCGATTGCATTAAGGCTTTATGATATCCTTCACAGTAGACATTTGAAAATATACAATTGCGGGGGAACTTCCGGCAACGAGGAATGGAGTAGACGCGTGTTTCTCCAGCTCCCACTAATTTTAACACACAACTAACTTTTAAACCTCTTACCTGTAAACAACGCGGGGATTTTTGTTTAATTGTTTTATTTATTTTACGCATAACGATCAACTTTCCGTTGAAACGGCTAAATGGCTTCGAAAGCAAGCAAAAAGGAGAAGAAAGAAGAGGCACCGGCTACTGCCGTAGCTAGCATGGCGTCCTTGGTTAAGCTACTGGAGGAGCACCGAGACGCACTTTCCAAGGAATTTAGGATTCATCCTCACGAAGTGATAACTAACCTTTGGTTTTATGAATAAAAAATTTAAATCGGAACATTGGTCTATACCCTTGACTTTGACGAGAATCCGTTCGTTATGACGCGACGCTTCTCCAACAACCCGACTTTATATTATCGTTTATTCCAGTATGACGTATGTTTCTTGGAGTACGTGGCTCGGGCGGGCGAACTCTATGGAGAACCGTTGCAGACGTGAAACGCTACTTCGTTAGCGATTGATCGCCAAAGTTATCGGTTTAATTTTTCCTCACCTGAGTTACCCGTTGGAACCGCACAAGGGCGCCGGGAGTCCCGTTTTCCGAACGTCGCACATGGGAAACAAACCCTGATCGCCGCCCCCTCTTCGTATATTACTAATTGGTTCTTATTCACTCTACTGGTTTTCGGTTTTGAAGCAGTACTTTTTGACTATTTATTATGGAGGTCGCTGGGATAGTGTTTGGCGGAAAAGCGTAGGTTATTTTCGGTGTCATGTGTAAGCCCTTGCAAGGTCAACCACTTATATATATAATTTCTCCTGCGGACTGGTAACTTAGCTTCCTCTTTTCCGCCAAAACAGTCATATTTCAGGGTCAGATGCCTAAACTAATACATAATCCTACCTTACCGCTGGCAAGGTTCAGACGGCTCGTTCTTTGGGAACGCCCAGACTTCTACATCGTAGGACCCAGTCGTTACTCTATCCGGTACATTCATTCCGTCTGCTCCTAACAAAAAACAATTGGTATCCAACCATACAATAAAAAAAAAAAAGTAACAAAATCATACTAATAACAACAATATCTAAACCAAACCACAGACAAACAAAAGCCTCCAACCTCCCAACGTCACCAAAACAAAAAAAAGACAACCATAGGCAAGAGCAAACTCAGACCGGCCTCCAAAAAAGATATCCCCCAATGTTCACTGACTTCTTAACACAGAAACAATCAAAACAACCAATATAACCAAAAAACTAATAAAAACAACACCACAAATACAAACAAAACCCAAACCAAACAAACCAACAAACAACAAAAAAACAAAAACCCCCTCCCCCTCTCTCTATTTATTTATTCCTTCTAACCAAAAAAAACTCTCAGTGGACACGTCTCACGCTAATACGTATTCCAATGTTATCGTAGTTAAACCGGTTATATCATATAAGTCTCTAATCCATTCGGATTTTTATCCCTCCCCGGCGATCTGAGACATTTGATAGTTGTGAACAAAACATTGTGGTGTGTGTTATGAAAGTTTCATCGCTAGTCTTGTAACATTTGGGGACTCGATTAAGCGTGAGGCGCACCACAGCCGCGCGATGCGATCCAGAAAGAAAACATCTTATTCCGTCATTATACGTCAGGCACTCGCTTGCCCCCTCGCTCGGGGGATCGACTCTCCTAGCCAGGTCTCTGCCCAACAGTTCATCCCGTCTCTTTCGGCAGCTTTGCAGATTATTTCAGCCTCCCCTTTGGGGGTAGGCCGGCCCCTGATAAGGTCAACGTAACTCCTTATTCGCTACCATCAATACGACAAATATCCGGTTTTTTTTTGGAGGTCCCGGAAACTGTTTAGGCCCCCTTTACAACACTTCCCGTCTCTCAGCCTCTTTTGAGAAGCTCGAACCTAGCAGGGGGGTATGTTTACCCTCCGTCATTGTCTAAGTCTTATCTGCAGGGAACTTACCGGTCATAAATAGAGCATCCCAGACACATGTAACGTGTGGAAACACATAAAATTATGCACTTAATCAACAACTGGAGCAGGGAAAGTCGACCCAATCGTTGTCAAGCAGGCAAGGCGGGTACGGTATTTTACATGAAAAACAAAATGTTCTTACACCCTCAGCCTCCATCATTCATCCAGTTTAAATCAACACTCAGGTCAAATCACATCTATGCGAGTCCCCAGCCAATTCTCGGGCATTAACACGTAGTCAAGCGACTTTACAACCTATTGTCCAGACTTGCAAGGGCAAACCCGGAAAAGCGGGGAAAACACTCCGCCACTTCACTTTAATAAACAGGCGGGAATCCATTTCGAAATTCACGTACGGGGCTGGTTACTCTCCCGTCTCCATCGAGCCTCTCCATAGTAAAGATCTTTTCTTCCACTCCAGGAGGTTCATAATCGTTTGGAGGTAAGTAGCTGTACATTTCTACTCAATGTTTGCCGGTTCACGGAACACCCGGAGCCATGTGGGACTCCACCGGTCCTGTAGTGTTGTCCACGTACCGTCTATATTGTTCGTGAGGGCCTTCTTGTTCTTGCCGAACCCGCTTTCATCAGTTATTAGGTACTCTTTATTACGATAAGCTCTTTACAGTACTACTTCGTCCCTCTTTTTTTCTTATGACAAAGTAGAAACCCGCACCTCCTTGGAGTAATGTGCGACTTCTATGGTGTGGACTCTCTTTCCTAACTTAACATCACGACTAGAATGGAGTGACGTGGACCGAACCCCTCCTCGCTAGGGGTGTGCGGGACCAGGTCCTGGGTCGTCAAGTTCAGGGTGGGGAGTTTTCATAGTTTCATTACGACCTGGGTCCGCCTTCCTAATTCTTTTTCCGGACGTTGTCTTCCGGGTCCGCAAGTAGATATACCCCGTTATGGCAATCCGCGTCCTGTTGGAAGTACAATTTTATTAAGGGTTCACTCAGCTAATGTTTTAGTGTCAAGAACAGTCGGCATTATTACGCCACCAACGTTTCTGGGTGCGGGGAACGGTGGTTCCTATCTTTGGGGACGACGAAAAAACGGAACCTTCCATCTTACTTCACGACGGCGGGCGGCGGGTTCTACGGTCTTTACGCCAGTAACAAGACGTCTTGCGTTTACACAAAGAACTTCCTTCTATTACAGGTCGCCACTTGACGAAGTCTACAATACTCATGAAAGGCAGAACAATAAACCCCACCACAGTCCTGGGAACTGTAGGTTGAGCTGTCACAATATCTCTCGCTGAGGTATTATACGTCCTCTCTTTTCATGCAACCTCATTCCCACCAAACCACACCTGGTAAACAAATAGATAGGTTGGTCTGGTAACTTTCCTCTTTTTTTTGTTACAGTTGTATATTCGACGTATGGCGGTGGGCAGAAGGTTTTGGGTTTCTTCGAAGGTTTCTTGAGTCATACTCATGTTTTATTTTTAATTGGTATCGGACTTCAACAAAAGGTCTTTCGTTGCACAATTAGGTCAATCGATTCGAGGGGTTGTGCTGTCTTTGATAGTCGTAGATAAAGCGACGTTTAGGTGTGTAAGGACGCGTGGTACCGATAGCGAGATAGTAGAGTCGGGTCCTCAGTCTTCGCATGTCGCTAGACATGAAGTTCTTTAGTTTCGCAAAAAGTTGAAAATTTACATAAATTGTTGATCATGTGTACTTGCTTCCATGTATTTTTCTCCTGAATCGACGGTACCTCGCATTCAAGAGTACCTCTTCTTTTCTATTTTTTTTTTTTTCGTCGTCGTACTATCTACGCAGGATAGTGTGTCAGTCTGTACTGTACGAACATGTGTGTGTGTCCTGTTAGTACTGTGTGTGTGATGTCGCTGTCGTGTGTGTCGGCAGTCCCTGTGGTCAAGCTGGCAGCTGTCGAGCTCAGAAATCGTCCTGTCGAACTTGCGTGCATAAATTATGATCGTCCTCCTCTACATTATTTCGGTGGCGTGCAGTGTCCGCGGCCTGGTGTTGTGTTTTGTTTTTTGTTATGTATTTGTTTCTATCCCTCCATTGATCTATTATTTGCTATTGCTTTATTCACTAAGTTTATTTGTTGCATTTGTCGCGTTTATATTAATATTCACTGCTTTAATCATTATTGCTGTCTTGATCGTAAACTCCTAGTTTTCCTGCAAGAAGTCCTGTGTGTGCGTGTCGGCTCCCTAAGCGCTGGTGCTGCCTCGTATCCACCGTATGTGAGCGCTTTCGTTGTAGTCGGAGGCGGTTGAGTGCTCATTGTCACTGACCCCCAAATAAGTGTTGTCTTTACTTATTTTTTATCAGTGTCATCCACTACTCCTTTCGTATTCTGACATGGATGCTTAGCTGTAATATCATCTTTGTTTTGTTGTTTTGTTTGGTTCTCACTGTTTTTCAGGAAGGAGGTGTTGTCGAAATTTCTGAATAGATCGAACAATACCTCACATCTTCGCGTTGCCGCGATGTATTTTGTTCTGTTTGGACCGTAATTTCCACCGGTATGTGACGTCATGGAGAGATCAGCTTTTTCTGGGCTGTTAACAACGCAAATGAGACTGCCAGTGGTCTGCTTTCCCTACTCGCGTCACATAGTCTTCTAAATCTGGTGGCTACGCTTTAGCGAAAAAGGGGGCAGGAACCAACACTGGCATACGTTATGCGACGCATGTCCTCACCTACACGAGTTCGGCGCAACTATTTCACGGCTGTAGTGGTAGTGGCCTTGCGGCGCGCAACGAAGGTGCTGAGACCCGTCATCATAGTTTCTCCGGTGCCCGACGGGGACCTTTTTGTCGAAAGGGGCGGCGAAGCCCGGCACGGGACTTGCTAGTCTGTAGAAGCAGGACTTTACCTACCTACCGGCCCGATCAATGGCGAGACTGAACTGGGCCCTGGTGACGAACCGGCAGTCCCGGACGACACGAGCCAGGTGGGCCTCGACATCACTCCCTGACCAGTGGGTCTTCGAGGTGGTCGTCAGAGCTTTTTTTCAGGACACCTGCACGTTGGGAGCTAGCTGAGCCATTTGGTCAATAGGGAATACACATCACGCCGCTGCCGCGCCTGAGGTTCCAGAGATCGGAAATCGGGAAATCGAACAACATCGAGGAAGGTAACGACGTGTGGATCGGAGGTTGGAATGGTAAACAGCCGACTCGACTAAGCGCGCAATCGAGGCTCTCCACTCCCAGTCCGCCAATGGCACCAGACAACTTGACAGGGCGACCTGTTTCAGATTTAGCGAAGGGTCTCTTCAGT
>NW_011359123.1:1063393-1067257 GCF_000735185.1 Notothenia coriiceps | reverse complement strand
GGAACGAAATTGTCGGGTGTCATCTACGTACCATCCTTTACTGCCCATTCTTTCTAACCCCTTTAATTTACGTACGATTTCTGCCTACAACATCTTAAGTATGCAAGTTGAGATGATTTAGGGGTACGACGTGGCATGATGAGATCTGCAAAATCATTAGGTGACTGTCCTTCAGGTAGTAACATAAAAGTTTGTGTGTGTACGTCTTTCTATCATGTACTAACATGTCTCAAAAAGAAAAAAGTAAATAGGTTTGTTATTAAAAACAATGTGAAAGGCACCCCTCAAAGTGAAAGAATGGAATAATAAGGCTTTACAGAGCTTTAAGCGTATATAGTGTGTGTGTGTGTGTGCGTGCGTGCGTGCGTGCGTGCGTGCATCGAAGTACAGTGATTACAAATGTATAAGGGCTGGATGAATATCCAAATTATTATTATTTTTTTTTTTAATCTAATTTATTTGAACATTTTTTTAATATTATTTATTTCAATGTCTGTATGAAGTACATGTATTAGTATATTATCAATTAATATTTTATTTGTATTAACTTTTTTTACCTTTTTTTCTGTGAAATTACTTTAGTTTTTTTATTTGTATTAGTTAAAAAAAATCTAAAACATTTCAATAAATGCATGTTGTTTCCAAAGTCAATAAGCAACTGTTTTGAATGATCTTGATCACAATACTGACCAGAATAATTGTGACATTTTTTGATTGAGCAGCCCTATTAATAGGGTATTATCTTTGTATTGAAATCCATGGCACAGATTCACAGCAACACCTAATCTTACCTGCAACAGTGCAATGAAGAGGAAGAAGGCATTGGCGGCCCTTCTGAACTGCGAGTAGAGGAATCGGGGGAGGAAGGTGAGGACGTTGTATTTGGCTGTGCTGAGGACGGCATCAAGCAGCAAACAAGGCCATGGTGGGAGGGAGGAGACAAGAAAAATAAAACAAAATGGTTAGTTCTCTTAACCTTTTCACAAAGCATTATTTAGATACATTTATACTCTCCAAATATCAAATATATGCATTATATATATCCATTGACCCATGGTACTTTTGTTGCTGTGTTCATGTGAGAGACTGATGAACAGCAGAGAGCAGTGTGCTCAGTGGTCATAAAGAATGATTGGGAGGAGGGGGAGGGTGAAAGCGCTCCTGTCGTACATGAGCTATGTGGCCTGTGCTGCAGTGGGCTGGGTGGTGTGTGTTGGCAGTGATGGTGGTGTGTGCCTGAGAGTCAAACCTCCAGCAGTCTGACTTACAGCTGTGTTAAAGGGCCAGTCACAGCCGCCACTTTAGGAGAACATATACGCCATGATGTATGCCAAGCCACTGGCAACACTTTGCTTACTCACACACAGATAAAAGCCGTCACAAACATACAAGTGTAATATCAGAGAGCACAGCCTCCAACACGTCTAAAGGGGGTTAAGCATATGGGGGTTAAAATAGGGATCACTGTTTATTCCTGTTAAACTGAATCTTATTTGACTAGCACTTTTGCAGCATTTGTGGAACGTCCACAAACACAGAACTAAATAAGGACTTCCTTTCCCTGTTATCCTGAGCGCCCAGTACTGAGCCGTCCACTGACAGTTAGCGGGGCGAGTGAGAGTGAGTGAGAGAGAGAGCCATTGTTCTGACAGTACAATGTAACACCAGCCTCACATCGGAACAAGGGTCAGCAAAGGGTAAGCTTTGTTTCTTTCAACAGAGTATAATCTTTCTTTCAACTACTCTAGTATTCTTTGTTTAGTTTTGGTGATAACAATAAGAAAACATAATCTTTTAAAAACTACACAGTTTAATAGAGATTACGTTTTATTTGAAAAATGTGTTCATGCGATTGCAATTATCCTCTTCAACATGTCCTGAATATAACTTTAAGTTGATCCATTTGATCAAAAAACATCCCACCAAGGGAAATTCAAACCAAATAAATACAGATAAACTGTTTACAAAGTAAAATGTATAGATGCATTTTCAGTACATACATTTGAGGTGTTTAGTAGCCTGTAAAAAATGTCTTCCTTTGTGTAAACACAAGAACAGTTTCAAAGCCGTCTGAGGTTATGACGTCAATGTCTTATTTTATACTAGACATGCAAATAGCTTTGAATCTATGAGTGTTTCTACAGGCCTTTTGTGCTTTTGAAAAGTGAGTTTAATACTCAAATGGGCAGCAAACCCAAAAAAACTAAAACAAAAGAAATTTGAGCCAAAGAAGAGAAAAAAGGTTAGATTACAAATCCAAATACAAGTAGCTGGGTTACTGGTTATCATGAAGTGTGCGTTTATCAGCTCAGTGTTTCCCCTACCATTTTCTTGGAAGGGCGCTGTGCCCCGCCAACGGAGCCCTGCGCCCTCCCTGAAATTCAAGGTGTTTAAAAAATATATATATATAAATTATTATTATTATTTTAATTTTTTTAAATATATATATAGCACCAAATTGCAACTAATCTATTTCTACTGCCACTTTTCACATTTGGACATGTGCTCTTTTATTAAATAAACTAAACGCTTTCATTTTAAGTTGTGAGTTTAGCGTTTTTGACCCTTACGGCCCCTACACACACGGCCCCTACACACGGCGGCGTGCGTTGTAGCATGCCGGCGGGCTTGTCTGAAGCTCGACCAACAACCAATCACATGAATCTCCCGCCCCGGACACGCAAGCACGCGGTTTGATTGGCGAGAGCTTGTTCTGGCATATGATTCGATTGGCTGACGCTTCCGTTGAAGCTTCAAAAGTAGAATATTGCTCTACTTTTGAAGCGAGCATCTCGAGCAAAGCGTAGCTATGCTCCCACAATGCAATTCGGCAAAGCGTGACGTCACCCCATTCAAAGTGAATGGGCAACGCACGCCGCGTGTAGGGGCCGTTAGAAACACTGATGCATTAATCAATAACAATAATCCACAGCTCCTCTCTCTGCTCCAGAGGATTTAAAAAAATATATATCCCAATCCCTCTTTTTTATGGTGTGTTATTGTAAGTGTTGATTAATGTCGTTGTGTAATTCAACTCTTTGTGAGCCAGTTACATAATTCATCGTAGTGTATGCGACAGGTAAGCGTTCCCGTGCACTATAGGTGATTTGGTACATATACATAGTGTAAGTTGTGAAAAAAAAATGGTCGACATAATGTGTTAACGTCACGTCGATACACCCGAAAATAGCGGTCACCTATTTACAAATTCAGTACCTACAATTTCAAATTGAAGTAATTGAGTATAAATACGATTATACATCAACTTAAAATAATCCTTCATACTGCGCGCTGACAGGTCATGCGAACAGGACAACGACTAACCAGCTTACGAGGTTTATGGTTGTCAAAGTACACTTGCTGCGGTGGATTGATCTGTCCCGCTTCTCGACCGAACTCGGCTAGGTGAACCTATTGGCGCAGGCATCCTGTCAAATCGCTCTCGCGCAAACAGAACCTAATCCATTTGCCATCGAGTGTGTATAAGGTCGCAATCCAACTTGGCCGAAACATCATGTCCTCACAATGATTTCTTACGTGAGTGAAAGTGGGTTCTCTAGTCTTTATTTCTACCCCACCCCCGTTCATCGCAGTTGAACTTCCTTTGTAAGTGGATTGGAACAGGGACTTTACAAACAAAATCTTTTACTGTCTCCGTATAACGAGTGTGTGGATACATAGAAACAAACCAAATTGTGTATGAGCGGAATTACCGTAAACAAGTAGAGTGGGTTGGAAAGCGTATCCGAATGGTCAAATAGCTACCGTCGACTAGAAGGGGGTATGACCTTACAACTAATAAATGTTGACATTCGACGTCACAAAGGGGGATCCGAATGACGAACCCCCCCCCACCCACGACGG
>NW_011359123.1:1032497-1063354 GCF_000735185.1 Notothenia coriiceps | reverse complement strand
CTTAGCTGTGATATAATGAGCATATACCACGTCCTGTCGTGAGCTATTGCTTAAATATACGTATATAGTTGTATATATAATATCTACATGTATATTTTCGATGTTTTATTTTTTTTCTATTCTTGTTTATTTCTAGTTTTGTTTTATTGTAAAACACCTTGTCTTTTATGCTGCTGCAACAAAAACAATTTCCCAAATTGGGATCAATAAAGTACGATCTTATCTTATCTTAATACTTCTGCATACAGTATGTGACACTGTAAGTGTTGCACGGCCAGATACGGCTCAAGAAGCTGACTCAAATAAGGAATATGATAGATTAGGATGTGATATGAATGATAATGTGATATGAATGATAATGGGACACATCGACGTCTGCACTCACAGTGCCGCAGACTTTACGTAATGTTACTTTGATGCGGTTACTTATGTTGTGGCTGATATTTAAGTAAGCTTTCTTAAAGCTAATGTTATAAAAGTCAGATTGCTCTGAAGATGGGAGGTGATATTCTATTCATTTTCACGTTCACACAGTCGGTGATTTTTGCCGGCCGTCTTTGCTGCAACGGCAGTTTAAACTGTATTTCCTTTCTCCTGTAATATGACTTGATCGCTTTAAACTCCGCACACTGAGCTCTGATTGGTCAGCAGGCGGTGCTTTCACTGAGTTGATCTCTTATCCTGAAACCTAACCTGCTCCGGACCAGGCTAGCCGCTCAGCATAAGATACTATGGCGATCTAGCCCACTAAAAAGTGAACCAGCGTCGTAGGACCGGAAACCCAGAGTTTCCCCCGAAGTCAGCTCGCAAAGCGAAAATCCGGCTTCGTAGTACAGGCCTCTGGTCACTGTCTCACTTCCCAAACTCATTTAACAATCTGCTTAATGGATGATTATGGGTATAATATGATATTTCCTGGCCGTGCCCTGAAGATCAAGACAACATGAGAGACGCTCCTTTTTTTTAATGCAGTATCTAGCAACATTTCTACCACAGTAGAAAGGTTTGAAATTACAGGAAGTCATTATGAGTCGGTATTTTGGTTTGTCTGACAAGTCAAAACAAGAAGATCGACATGTCATGAAGTGTTTTCTTTCCTCTTTTGAGCCACACTTCGTCACATCTAACATCTTTTATGAAGAGTTAAACGTAGCAAAACACAACGCAGATCTTCCCATTGGAGTGAAACATGTATGGGTGGATTTAAATGCAAGAAAAAAAGAATGTAACAATTGAACTACTCCATAATTCGACAGGTGAATAGCACTAAAGTCACATGTAACCACACTGAAAGAGAAGCCGGGAGGAGAGCCAATGAGGATGTTCTGCAACATGACAAAACTTCAACAAACTAAAAATATCATGTAGGCCTATTTTGACATTATCATAATTCCAAGTGTAGGCCTGTATTGCTGTAAGCATGCGTGTGTTTTAAGTAAACAAACCTTTAACAGCATCAGAAACCATGACTTGTGATGTCAACGCTGATAAGCTCTAGGATGCAAAGTGGAACACATCAGTCTAACCACACCATTTCTTCCTTTTACTTGTTAAATTACAGAAGCTCTTCTTATAAACTTCCCAAATACAGTTTTCTTTATCCTATAAAAATAGATAAACTAAAAGCTACAAACAAGAGTCAATACTAACGGGTTATGTCACACTTTTCAAATACAGTATAGTCCTTTGTGGGTCAATCTCTTCCATCTGAGGCCAGCAGGATGTAGCAGTGTACAGTAAACCACAAGAGAGATAATCAAATCATCCCGAGGCGTCAGCTAGCCACTGAAGCTCATGCAGAACAATCACAGTCTATTCAGACAGCTCATTGGCAGACCCTTGTATCATTCAGAATGATGTTTATATATTTTGTATATGTTGAATGGATCAAATTGTATACTGAATTTTTATATGGTGTTTGTATGGTCGGACAAGTTGTTGACTTAGCATAAATATTACACGTTTAGCTTAGCAAATACAGCAGCCTGCATGAAGCTGAACAACAGGTTGGTTCATTATTCTTTACAGATGTTTAATGGCCTTTCAAGATGTGTCTATTTGTGTGTATAACAACAGTAGTACTGCCTCTCAACAGTTAAATGTGATAGTGAAACTTTATTCTGTGCAAAACGTTGTATTTAATTTCTCTGAGAAGCTCAAATGTGGTCATAATGATATAAAGTCCACGAGTTGTTGGACAAAGATGTTAAAATACCACTTGGTGAAATGTTTACAAGGTCATGTGATACAGTGACCACGGCAAATTAAGGAACTCTTCTCAGACAACACTACACACTTTAGTAAGTCAGTGTGCTTTTTGTGTGTTGGTGTCCATGACTGTCTGTTGTATGCATGCATGTCAGAATGATCTCTTGTTTTCCACACAAAGCATGCAATATGTGTCACGCTCCTGGGTTCATGTCACGGTTGTAGTTTTGGGTGTTTTTGCTGTTTTCCATGTCATGTTTTCCTCTGGGTTATTGTCTGGTCCTTTTCCCTGTGTTTTTCCTCTTGTCATTCGTTCCCTGGTGTGTCTAGTTATCTGATTGTGTTCACCTGTGGCCCTTGTGTTTCTCCTCCCCTGCCCAGCTGTTTCTTGTCCTGTGATTACCCTTCTGTGTATTTAGTCTTGTCTCCTCCTGTGTTCAGTGTTGGTGCTTCTTTTGTGTGTGACTTAGTTCACCGGAGAGTGTTTTGTCTGTTCCAAGTTTATGTTAGAGCTTGAAATAAAGGTTATATCAAGTGTTATCTGCGTTTGGGTCCTACCTGCTTCACTCACCGTATCAATATGTGCATGTCATGGACACGTGAAAGCAAAAGGTGTTTGTACAGCCACTCCTGTTCGCTACAGGATGAATTGTGGACATTTCAGTGATTAACAACCTTTACAAAACAACCAGATCTACCAGTATCTAAATAAACACTCCACATGCATACAAAAGAGAGCTGGCTGCCTTAATGTTGTGGAGCAGGAGTCACATACGCTGTGGCAGGTATTGATGCTGCAGAGGGAAAATGAGAGCAAGTGAAAGCAGAAAACCTGTGATGGCTGCCTGCTTGTAAGATTAGATTCACCATATATTGCCGACCCAGCTCCTGTAGGTGTCTCCACAGGTGGCAGACAGACTGTGAGGCAGACAGCAGCCAGTTCTCTTGAACAAATGTGATCTTTAAAGCAGTCTAACGCCTGATGGGCTATCAAGGCTTCAGCCACATTTTGGGGCATATTCAGAATGCAAATACTCAAGTTGTCTGCAAGCTGTGTACGTCACTGTTGATACAACGCTGCAGCACTTAACAAAGTGAAATCATTTAAAAAGAAAAAACTTGGCTGCATTACAATCAGATCTGAGGGAGAGGATCGTACAATTGCGGCTTGAAAATGTGTGAACATGCAAGCTGCCATTCAGCTCAGTGTGATCTCAGAGAACAGTCTCTTGTGTCTCTAAAAACAGTCTAAATAACAGTCACACTTTAAACATATTGCTGTTAATTTACATAATTATAAAATTGATATTTTATGTAAAGCAAGTATTGGATTGGCTGTCAGTGCAGCAGCTATCATACTTCTGATAAATATAATAATGGGAAGTCTGTGACGATGATTTCTCCTTGATCATTTTATCTGCCTAATGTTGAGGGTGTGTGTGTTAACAGCATGAACTTTCCATAAAGGAACTAATGTGATATTTTCCTGTGTTTATCAGTGAACACAGACAACAGAATTCATGATCGCATCTGCTAAGATCACACACAAAAAACGTAGTAAAGGAAGATATTCTGCAATTTTCTTATCTGCTTGTGTCTCTTGTTGGTCATGTCAATAAACGAAGCTGACCTAAGAAATGGGATAGCCATTAGACACTGCTTCATACAGCAGTGTCTTTGTAAGCACATACACATCTCAAGCTACTCATGCAGCAGGAATGCTAACAGTAATATTCACTGACAGAGGATGAACTGACCTAACAAACCTGACCTTTAATGCTAAAAGCACTGCACTCCTCCAGGAGGACCAACAACATAAAAAGATCCAGCCTGTGTAAAATGGACTAAGGCGTCACTGGTGATACAAATCTTGCAGGTACTTATCAAATATCATATGGCTGAGGGGGCTGTCATGGTACCCGATACAGCCCAGCAGCTCCTCACATTAAAAACTACACCTCTTTAGACTGTTTTAACTCGGGGATTGTATTTAGTCATCTTAATAGGGTTAAATACAAGTATGTGTTTCCCTTTAAGACATGATTTTTCTCAACATATGTTCAAAAGGACCCTTAAAATGAATTCTGAATTTTACAGAAAGCTTCCTTTTGAGACATTTTCCCCAGGCTGACATTTAAGTATAGCCGCCACGCAGCAATTCATTCTTCAATTCAACCGTTATGCTTGTGACTCTAAAGGTTAATGTAGGGTTGAAGGCAAAGTGGCAAGTTATACTGCAGGTCACCATGCAAAGCAGTGATGGCCTCTGGGTTGCCAGGAGCAAGTTAAAAATAGCACAAACAGACAAATCCATGAGAGAATACAGTTTAAATGTGAGCTCTTAAGCAGTTACATACAACTTCATGTTGAGTGCCATCGGAAAAGGAAAAGCATCTTTGAATGCACCATAATATCACCGGAAAGGCTGGATGAGAAGTGCTAAAGGTCGACCATGTGACTGCTGGGATGCTCGTTGTCATGGCAATTAAAGACAGAGGTTTATACTCATCGGATGCTCATTAACCCTCTACAGCATGAAAAATGTGTCTTTATCTCGTGTTAAAAATCTCACTATATTTCCGGCATTTTTTATGATTGTATAGCTTGAAGTGTGTTTCTTCCTTAGCTTAGTGAGACGCAATTTACTCAAAATGTGAAGGAATATGGATGTACTTGTGTAGCAGACCACTGTGTACTTCCACTCCTTTGCACCATTGAGGCTGCACTGATAGTTCACTTTGAGAGGTTTTGTTTTCCAGCACCAAATGAACACAAGAAAGCGCTAAATGTCAGTTTAATTAATGTGGGAGGCGTAGAAAACGACAAGCCGCTAAGGATTTTACTCTGAAGAAGGTACAAACAGACCACCACAGACCTAATACTGCAATCGTGCACCAGGGTTCATCTAGGGCCACTCTAAATGTAGACCATGCAAACATTACTACCACCCAAGTATTAGGTTCACATGGAATACCACCGGACAGTAGCTGTGGTAATACTACATGTATACCAAACACAATGGTCAGCACTAACGTTTACAACAGTGATAGTTATGCTCCCACACTTATATTACCTCAATGCAACTACCTTGATCATTCAGATGATGAATATTTGTCTTCATCGTCATTACATTTCCATAAATACAATAACTCCTTACCTGACTCGATTGTTGCAGAACTTGGCAAACTGCGGCTGGTTGAGGTATATCATCCGGGCATCCGCCTGGTCAGCTAAGGACGTCCTTTCTGCTGTGTCCTCTGTCTTCGCATATCCTGCAGCGTGGGAGAAAGAAAGACATTCTATAAGAAACTAAATCTGCCTTGAGCTTAAACAAAGGTAAGATGAAAAGGTGTTTTGAAGTCTTTCAGTTGGTGCGTGTCGAAAAGTCCCCGAAGGAGTCTTCAGAGTCTGTAAAAGGTAAGTCCCTGAATTCAAAACTTTATAAACAGTTGACCTTGGTTCTTTAGAAACCTGAAACATAGAAGTTGTTGGTGCTGTGATGGATAAAGCTGGTATTGTAAAATGTCTCATTGGGAAACTTTTCAAAAGAGAAAGAGTCAAACTAAAAACGAATGATTTTGATTCGATTGTATTTGTCATGGAGTACACAGTGTATTAGTCATTGAAGTAGTAACTGCAGTCACAATATTTCGATCCGACATTGGTATTTCTCTACATGATACACTTGCCTTAGATCAGGAGCAATATGTAATAGCAGTGTAATGCTTAAATTATTATCTTAATGAAGTGAGGGGGTGGCAGTGCTTTAAAAAGTCCTACAGTGGGATTTCCAAATGACATGCCACTGACAATACATCTCTCATTAACCGCCTCCACAGTATAACGCCAGCTCAAAGAAATACTGTTATATAATATTACAGGGCTTGACTGCTTAACAGCATGACTCATACAAACCAACATATCTACTGTACAGTCATTCCTCATGTTGTCTGTTTTAAGATACTTGTAGTTTCCTCAACTTCTATTTGTATAAAGACCAATCTGTAAAATGTGGTTGTGACATGCTCAAGCACTCAGTCAATTATTTTTAGTCCGATTTTTCGAACTGCCAATGAACATTTTCCATTTGTAGCCAGAAACGTGTTAGAGAGGGGCATTTCCTGTCTAGATTGACATCCTGTTAGTAACAGTAGAAGGACTCATCTGTGAGGATCAGTTACAGTAATGTGGTGTCATGTAAAGACTTGTAGCATGCAAGTATTTGAAACAAATGTGTTGTGCTTTTAAGTTCAGACCAAATGCATAAGAACAACCTAGAGAACTGTTTCATTCCTCACTCAGATATTAAGCATTACTGACAAGTCAATAAAATACTTTTTTTTTAATGTGCTTCATTGGCAGAAGCAGCTGTTCATTGCGAAATGTTTTTTACACAATCATTGGGGTGGATAACACTGCTTAACTCTCAATTTCTGTAAGAGTGAGCATTACCCTTCTCCCACTAGGTTCAACAAAGTGGGATGGAGCCATGTAGGCTAAACCAACACTTCATACGAGGGCTCTACGTGGGTCGCAGAGATGCTCGTTTCTCAGCAATGCAGTTTTTGCTTTTTAAAAAACCACTCACAAATATGTTTATATTTGTATTGGCAAGCTGCCTCATGGGTCTAAGTTTGCCTCTGTAGGCAAGATCGAAAAGCTCACAGATGGACAGTTAACATGCAAGCTTTCATGCTGGAGACAGGTGCTGCATCATGAAAAAAGGATGTCTAGGGAGGTTGCATTGGAACTATCTCAAGCCTCTAGCTTGAAGTTGCTTACTGCAGTGCGGGACGGCGAAAAGAAGAATCTTTCTTTTGAAAACAGAGTGACATTTAAACATTTAAAAATGACAAAAGGACCAATACCCCGAATAAAGCTTTCCTCTTTTCATCATCTCTCAAAATGATGAACACATATAATAAATACACTTCAGCTATTTGTAAACCAATAAATATCATCGTACGGAGACTTCTCCTGGTGTGGAAGGAGAAACTTAAGGCAGAGAAATGATATCGTGGAAGAGCATTAACATTTCTCATTTTGAAAACCTTGTTAAACACCGTGCTCTAAATAGGTGCTAGTAAAGAAGCCCAGCTAAATGTTGCCTGAGCCTCGATTATGATTATGTTCAGGGTATACGTTCAGTCTTCGGACTAACCTTTATGAAATTAAATTTGGCACTTCTGCTTTACCAATGTTTAAAGTAACGGTGAATTAGTATACCCATTGGTTGGTCAATAATTGTATGATAATAATTTCATATTCTATAACTCATTGTATTCCATTTCTCTGTAAATTACTGCTTTATTTTGTTGCTGCTTAACTATATTTTATTACAGTGTCCTTAAAGAGTTTTTGTTTTATATTCGATCCTTTGTTTTATATTTGCTGTATGCACCATGACATCAAGTCAAATTCCTCGTATGTGTGAACCTACCTGGCAATAAACCCGTTTCTGATTCTGATAGAACAAATCGTTTTCATGAAGCTAGCAAAAAGAAAAGAGAGAATACTAGCAGCTTAAAGCTTCTCAGATAGCAGGATTTACTGCTTACTACTATTTACTTCTCTTCTTTATATAAAACAGTAAACTGGGGTTTGGTCTATTGGTCAGACAGTGAAAGACATAAGGGCTTTATGAGATTTATTCGTAGACTTCTGTTGGCATTAACAAACATTTTATAAATCAATTTTATGATGAAAATAATCCTAATTATTTGTTGAAGTCACAGCAGTTGGTGGCTGAAATCTTATGCTAAACTGTAGCATTTGAAGTTGAAATATCTGACACGACTACAGAGGCAGATTTGACAGGGATAATCTTGTTTGTAAAATGAGAAATGATGGAAAATAGTATTCCCGTGGTTCAAATGACCCGACCTTCTGTTTTATCTGATGTATCTATCTTAATGTCCTCAGCATTGCTAAGAGAGCACTACTGTAAAAGTCTTAAGTCAACAGTTTTCCCAAACTCTCACGTTACATGCATGTGATCCGGCGGCTGCTGCGTGGCCTTCCCTCGCATGTGGAAGGTAGTAGTGGTGTTAGGAGTTATGAGGTAAGGGGAGGCATAGCATAGCTTCCACAACTACAGATAAACCCTGGAGTTTAAAAAAGGAAAGAAGTGACATGAAGGGAAGCTGGCTGACTGTTAGAAACATCAACAACAACAAAACGCAGAGTCATGAGGTCCTGTAACCAGAGACTCATAGCGGATATGGCCCAGTTGCAACCTGCGGGCCTCCCCCTGCCTGCAGTATTTCTTCCTTGTCAAGTCAGGAAGAGACAAAAGGCTTACACACTCGCAACTTTCTCAGATTTTTTTCCCCTCTAGCATTCTCATCTTACTCTGCTTGGCACTCCGTCACTGATGTTACACAAACCCTGAACCTTAAATGACAGGTCTTGTTATTTTAATGGTCCACTTGGCTTTGCAGAGAGGATTACCGGAGGAGCGACTGCCAAACTTTCCTTCTTCGCGCCATCATCTCCTGATAGTTTCTCTCCTAAGCATGTGCTGCAGGGCTAAATATAACTGGCACCCCGTAGTCATCTGGTCACCGGGGGAAACATGGGTTGGCTATCCCAGCGCCGTTATGCAAGACGTCAGATCAGCATAGGTGGTTTATTGGATTAGCGTGGTGACAAAAGAGTACGGGAACGAGGCCGGCGATTATAGAGTGTAGATAGCGCTTAAGTAGGGAAACGTCCTGCTATGACAGCACTTGTCAAGGACCATTATAGGCTGAGTGCCTGGTGTCAATAATATGATGTAGTCAACAAGTGGTTCCTTGAATTAATTATAGATCTATTTGTGTATACAGTGGGTCATACAGGGTCGTCTATAAAGCAAGACAGAGGTTGGTTGGTAAAAAGAGAGTATAAGCAAGACTTAAGGATGTCGGAAAAGTAACTATTTGCCCAAAATTCCCTGAAATCAATTTAACCAAAACATTTCCCAGAAACACGAGAACTTGCTTTGACAGCTGTTTAGTAATAGGACACAGTATAAAGTTACATATTTGATCAGCGATATCCTCATGGGATCAAAATTCAATCCTGGGATAAGTATAAATCTACTTTGAAGCCAGGTGAGGATTTACAGAAACATTACCTCATCCATCTAAGATATGAACATGTATTAAAAGCACTGCATGTGCCACCATGGCAGTGGTGTAACTATGTGTATTTCCGTGCGTGTGTGAGTGCATCAGCGTGCGCTTATGTTTGAGGCGATGGGGGGGCCCAAAACAATATTTGCACCGGGGCCAATCACAACCTTGTTACGCCACTGCACCATGGCATTACTTAATATTCCGCAAGAGTTGATCCACTGTCCTTACATCACCTTGGAGGTCGTGGGGCCCCTTCTTGCAATAGGGTAATAACTTTCCTCCGCCTTAAGGCCTAGCCTATTTCATCCAAAATAATAAGAGAAAATACAGCCAGGAGCTCACCTGGTGACACTGGGAGGACAGGTGGTTAGGAATGAGTAACAGCACTGAGTAAAGGTGAGAGAAAGGACATTGACTCAAAGGCATCCTACCTCACTGGGATGAGACCGGAGGAGGACAGCGCTGCACGACTGTGGCTACATTTATAATCCCATTTTTACCTCAGCCAAGGAGGATACTTTTCTGTGTGTTTTCTTTTGTTCGAAAGCAGGAAACGAACAGTGCGATTTTCAGGACACTTGGTGAAAGGGTGTTGTGTGAGCCAAGGGAAACCGTATAAAATGTTGGAGCATATTTAAATAATGGGACGGATTCATTTATACCTTATGGAATCACACTTAGCAGCTTCTAAGTTTGTTATGCAGTAGCCTTTTCAAAAGGAACCAAACTGTTTCCTTGCAAATACTATACGCCTTCCTTTGTGTTCACCACAAAAAAGTTGTCACAGAATATCCCCCCCCTCCCCCCAACTATAGAAACATCAATCATTTAGGGCATTTCTACTGCATTGATAAGACATGCTCTCATAACCACAAGGAAACTACCGAAGTAGGTTAAACCACACCTGTAAACAGTCCCCAACTATACAAATTGGGGACTGTTGGGGACATACCATAATACAAGCGGATTGGTATTCTTTTTATATAAGGGATTTTTTCCGGGGTGCCCTGGGGGCCTTGGGGTTAAGGTGAAAGCCATAAATCATAACATCACAGGCTTGTGAGTTGACCTGGAGTACAAGCAATTCTCCATCTCGTTCTCCTTGTGTAATCATTGTCTGTATACTGCAGACAAATCATACAATGACAAATTAAGAAGAGAAAATCTCAACTTTGAGTTTGCAGCAGTATTATATGGCCAGTGTTTAGGTGACGCTCAAACCTCAATAGTTATCGATTATACGCCAAAGAGCGATCTCAGCTTCCACATCAAATGTAAAGCCAGCAAACAACGTAAGCCAAGAAAGTAAATCTTTGAGAAGCTTGTGTGATCTACGAATTAGTGTCAACAATGACAAATGGAAACAGTGGGCTGGCATAGTGACTGCAGCATACGGCCATTGTGAAATAGCAGGCCAGAGGAGCGTCTGAGCAGCTGTGATGGATGTTGTGTCTGTGTGTTCTGAAAGAGCCTCGCAGCAGGAGCCGCGGTGCCGCACTCGGCCAGGTGCTGCAATGCACCAGTCGCAGGTGGAACTGCTACTGCTTAACTTTGTCCCTTTGCTCTCTCTGTAGAGCAGCGTTGACTTAGGGGGTTGAATCAAAGTCAACTGCAGGCAACACTGTTGGAATAATAACATACACTTATTATTCATTCTTAACATATTTGATCGATTCATGTAGGACTCAAGATTCAAAACTTCCAAAAAAACTATAGGGCAGTTAGTTTACAAATTGTATTTTGTAAAATGTTTAGTTTTTGTACAACTTGAAATTGAAATAATCTTGCACTCAATGAGAATTAAGAAATGCTAAACACTATTATTTTTATAAAAAGGGTTTATTTGTGACCTATTGTCTTAGGTTTTCATTTGTTTGTTCAAATGACAGTTGATACAACTTATTTAAATCTTAAAACTGTCAACTTTACAACATTATTACTACTCTTAATCAATTTCAATTAGCCCTTAGAAACAAAATACAGAAATATTCACATTCCTAATGTCATACAATTATTTACTCTTTCTTTTTCAGGAAGCAGTCTGAATAAATAAATGAGTTATAAAATAGATAACAAAAGACCAAAGTTGTAACAATGTACATATTTTTCCTACACTTCTCTATGTTTGTGCTACAGCTACTTTTCTCGCACACCTGATCCAATAAAAGGCTACATATTGAACACTATAATTGGATTAGAAGTTAGTAGTCAAGTAAATGCACCTCTATTATTATACAGTAAGGCAGTGTTACATTGGACGTACAACATATAACAATAGAACTAGTTTGATATTCATGTGCACACCAACTGTAACTGTGGCCTTCACCAAATGTAAAAGTAGCACACAAGGCCAACCCGGACAGGCTAACAGCGCAGTCCAAGTGTCTGGGGGTGAGAGGTGGAGGAGGTTGGCTAATGAAAATAGCCTTTCAACAGCCTCCCCCCTCTGCACGCATTAATAGGATCTATCCTTAGTTTCTAGCACAATGTATGGATAATGTACTCCGCCACTTCCACAGATGTCTCAGTGGGAACTGCTCTTAATATTCCCTGGTGGACACTGTGCATTTTCTCAGCACTAATTTCATTAACTGCAGGCGTGTCACGGCTCAAGTACCCTGACATCAATAAAGAGAGTGAGAATGTGAAACTGGGCGGGTACTCACTGCGAACATGCTTCTTAATCTGTGTTATATTACGCTTCATAACAACACCTTTCATCTCTTAATGGAGCCGGCATATTAGCCATACTAGCAGGCTGTTTAAAAACAATGTAAGAGGCATGGAAAGAGAAAAGAGTAACAAGGAGCCAAATAAAGCTCAGCAGTAGAGAGCTCAGCTGTGGAGGGGAAGCCTCGAGAGGAAGGATCAATGCCATGAAGTGTCGTAATGAGTTTGGATGCAGGCCAGATGTCAAGATTATTGCTTGTGTCAGCCAACAGACAGACGGGTGGAACAATAGTCTCAAGGGGGCACGTTTTTTAGAGACGTCGCCCAATGGGGATGAAACTGGGCGCAGCATGCTTTGGCATTGGCCAAGGCATGCCGGTCTTCCCCCGGTCTGTCTTTTTATCCTTGTGTTGTAGGACACTGCAACCATCAGGCATGGAAAATCCTTGCTGTGATACCTGAGTGATTTTTTGATATTACTTAAAAAAGGTATATCAATAAGACTAGAATACTTTTTATTTGAATATATATATAATAAAAGCTAACTGTGGTTACCATATAGTTCAATGCAAAAAAACAGACTTGAGTTTTGAATGAGGAAAACTAACTTAATATCCCTCTATAATTATTTATGAGGTGTTCATAAATGAAAAAAGGTAGAGTACAATCCCCTCCTCCTCAGATTTATGATACCCCGAGAGGTCATGTGTGTTCAGGTCAGGCAGACGTGCAGGGGGTAAAAATGATTGCTGCCATGACTGTCAACACAAGCAAGAGTAAACGCCTCAATGACAATAATGACATGATACTCAAGCATGTGACCGGTCACAGAATGTCAGGGTTCAATATTAAAAGAACACTACACAGAACTAAGCACTACTTTAAGAATACATACCCATAACATGGCAAGTATATTGGCTACCTTTACAGCACTAATCCTCATTTTTTAAATAAGAGGATCAACTAGGAATCGTTGAGGGAGCCAAGATATACTTAGCAACCGTATCTTATTTTTGCAAGTCATGATTGACCTCAAGCTTAAACAACAAATCGTAAAAGAACATTTTACAACTTGTGGTCACCTACTATTTCTTTGATTACACTGTGATGAGTCAGTTAGCTCCATGACTAAACCCTGGGATTCGTCAGAAAGGCCCTTGATTCAACCACTGGAGGTATAACATCCATCTGCATGAAAATCAAATAGGAAAAAGAAGGCGTCTTGTTCTTCCAGGAAGAGGTCCAGGCGGAGTCCGATCTAACCGTTGAGATCCTGAACAAGCAGCGATGAGCCTGAGAGAGTTGTAAGCTGGTCAATAAAGAGTGGATGAGGAGACACGTGACCTGGCCACGACTAGGCTCCCACGCGATTCATTCAATAATCCCAGGGTGGGAGGGGCCAGGCCGCTCGGGGCTACTGACATTGATCTAACACAAACGAATGGCAGCCAAACCACAGTCAAGAACTTTGGGAAGAAAAACTGCATCCAACATTCTGAAATCTTTACTTGGCTCCTGTAAAAACACACCACCATGGTACAAGTAATAAAAAAGAGGTAATAAGTAAGGTGAGGTGTAATATGGAGTTCAGCATTGTCAATCTACACATTGTTCACTTTAACCTGAGGCTATCACCATAGTTATTAGGGTCAAATTACTTCCAAAACCCTGGGCTTTGGGATCACTCAACTCACTGAGCCCAACGTGCCACGTATATCTGCTCAACACCATCAAAGAAAGATCTGGACATGTTTCATTAATACCAAATAAACGTTTCAGTAGACAGAGCAGCCCCCCATAATTGTAATTCCAAGTATTTGTGAATTGAGGGGGAAGAAATGGGGGGGGGGGGGGTATAGATACTGCCTCAAGTTAAGCAACGGTAACATCCATAAGTCGCTTATCAGATCACAATGCTGTAACCAGCACTCATAACAACAACAGGGCAGCTGCAGATTTAATCCCCCTCCCAGTCCCGCTCCGTCTGGCTCCCTATAGGCTCAATCGGGCTACAGTGGGACAGACAGTCCCGGGACAACACGGGCAGCTGGGTTTCGCTGTGACATCACAGGGATGTCCTGGCTTAGAGAGGGATCTGCAGGGACAGAATCCATTCCACTGTGTGTGACCTTATGAATGATAAAAGGGAAGGGCATATGAAATTCAAATGGTCTGAAAACAGGAAATACAACTTGTGATTATCACTGATTAACACAATAGTGTTGCGTCAGTGTTGTTCTTGACCACAAACTACTGTTCCTTGTCGGCATAAAATGTTATAAAATATGACATTAGGTTCTATTAGCCAGAACATCACACAGCATGTCAACCACTTTTTCATTTAGCTTAAGGCTCCTCCACAGCTGCTGGAACACCCTCAGTAGTGCTGGAAGAAAATGTCAGACAACACATGTGTCACATCACGTGATCATTAAGGAATATAATGAACTTAAATAATAGTATATAGGTTTGCTCAGTAGGGCTGTACCTATAAGCTAAATGTTAACATAAGCATGACGATAAATGAAGGTTGAAGGATTCCCAAAGTTAGTAGAAATCATCCTGAGAGTAAAGTAACTTTTAGCATTTAGAGGCTTACCACACACTATAAATAAACATTTGTGTAGCTGCATTATGCAGCACAGCTTCTCAGTTATGCAACTAACAGGAACAAAAGACCACATTGCTTTGTTAAAAGGTCTTTCTTTGTGTGTCACTGCTGTAGGGTCAGATACTGTAGATTGAATGTGAACTAGATTGTTGTATCCTGTCCGACAGTCTAATCAAGACCAAGTCATGAATGATTACATTGTTTTTTTATTTAGACTGCTTATAAAAACATGTGTTTAGGTTTACTCTCAGAGGTAAGGATGTAGAAATCAAAGGAGAGGAGTTTAAATAATAAGCATTTAGCTTTCAGATCAGTTTGCCTCATGTCTCCTACCAACAGTCAACACTGATTTTCTTTATCTATGATTCCTATCTAACTTTTACAAATCATTTTTGTTTCCTAGGGTATTTGTTCTGCTGTCAACTATAAATTCAATAAGCTTGAAATCGCTTACATAGCTTATTTATTTTACATTTTAAAATAGCTGCAATATCTAAAATGCGTGAGGAATAACAATTCATCTACCACAGTGTTTGAGTGATGCTCACTGACCTGAGGTGACATGATAGTAATGTGTAAGCTAAACTGGAAAAACACAGGCACCTCCATCATCCAGAACAGAGTAAGAACACATGTGCACAACTCAGACGCACACACACAGACGCACACACTATTTCAGCTCTATAGAGCACATAATAAAATGGATGCTATCCTTGTATATTATTGATTCAGGTGTCTTCATAAGGTAGCAGTCAGCTAGCCGGCATGATAGCAGACTGTATCTATTAATAACAGGATCAAGTACCCAGCTTTTACTGCAGGAGCACAGATATTCATGAAGCCGGTAAGAGCATTATTATTTTCTTGTTATAGGAATACTGAGAAGGTGATCAGTAAGTTACTAAACTGTTCAAAAAGGGCTATATTTAGGCTATAAAACCTGAGCATTCAATGGTACACTACTCACATCACTTATTATTGTGTTTGACGGTACATTTATCATAACCAGTTTTTAAGCATATATATCGTTACACTAGTACGAGCTATCATTTAGAATGTACCTGCTGCTACTATGCCTTTACTTTAGCCATACATCACTAATGTCCACCTATTCACAAACAGACCCTCTCGCGTATTTTCCAACGAGATGAATCTTAATAATTGATCGCTTTAACACAGTAAGTAATGCAGTAAAATATGGAAGTCCTAAAATGGTGTGATTGCAGCACTGTGGCCTAGTCGGTCATACAGTAGAGTGGAAACGGGAACAAGGTTGTAAGATCCCGGAGACTCTGGGGTCAAGGGTAGCCGGAGCTTTATCTGCCCGGCCTTTGATGGTGTTGCTTTCCTGTGCAGTGCCTGCCGACACCTCTCCATCTGACCTTGTCCTCCCGCTGTGACACGATCACATTGACCGTCTCCTGGCACGTGCAGGCTTCTGCTGCATTCCCCTGCTGTTCATGTGTGTGTGTGCATCACTGAGACAAACACAGCCCGGCCAGAAACGAGACACCAGCAAAGGAAAAACGATGATTGCGGATACAGTTAAAGGCCTCTTTCTCACTGTCTATTGCTGCTTTCATGAATGATTTGACGTTTGGGAGCAGGAGGTGAGAGCGGAGCTACTGTACATCTTATGAGCTGATAGAGGCTGAGAAGATTTATGTCCCTAGGAACATATGTTTGCAACACAGCTTTTCAGTCGCTCGTAAATAAAGTTTGATCTGAGCAACATTACCGGGGATCTCCCGCTGACCTGCAGATCAGAGGCTATAATCGATTCAGAGAAATTTATAGTTTATAAACCATGACGAATATTAAAGGTCTCATGTCATGCTTTTCCAGTTATTATCCGTCCCCTTGTGCGTTATGTAGCTTTTTCTGCATGTAATCGGTCTGCAGAGCCACAAACCCTCAAAGTACACCCTGTAGCGAGTAAAAGTCTAGTACAGAAAATACCTGTCCATGCTGCCCCAGAACGCCTCGTTGGAGATGTCTCTTTTTCTTCCTGGGTACAGTGACTTGCCCATACCCAAATGGACCCATTGGTCCAAATGGACCAATCCGGGAACCGTTACGTTACGTCCGCGGAGCCGTTACGTTAAGTCTGTGGATTGGTCCAAATCGACCAATCCACAGACTTCCTCACACACACTCAATCTTTTCTCAGCTGCAGCTCCGCCGAGACGGTGGGACGCAGCGAGGCTGTGAGTCGGTGTGTGAGCACACACACAAAACTCCCAGCCAGGCTGCGGGTGTGTGTGTGTACTCGGGCTGGTTTCGGGCTGGGTTTCGCTGTATCTCGCTGTCTCGCAGACGGCCACTGGGCTCATAGGGAGGGGGGGGGCAGGAGGTCCAACAAGCCGTTTAGGGCAGAGAGTGAATACACATACTATACAGAGATGCCCAGAGAAACCAATGTGATTTTGGAAAAGTGCACAAATCTATAAATCAATTTTAGTATACCTCAACAATGGAATTATGATCAGTAGAAATGGTAGAAACACCCCTAAATGGCTCCTACAGGCCCTTTAAGACATTACAGTAAGGTTGGGAAAGCTATCAGTTTCCCAATTTTCCAGTTACTCGATCCTTAAATATTATATTGACTACTACGATCAATTCTTAGTTTTTGTTCATGGCAATAATGTATTTTTTTTTTCTTGTTTATAGAAACAGCAATAAAGATATTTATTCAATGTAATTGTACTTTTCTAGTGCCAACATATTTACATCTTTAAGATGTAATAAGACTTTATGCAAAATGTCACACCTTGCTAATATTTATTATTCACTTTTTTCCTTAGAATCTAGGGATTATTTAAGGGATCTAATATTTTTGTTCACAAGTACAGCAATACATTTTGAAAGAAAAGAAATACTACATTTTATTAATGGATGAATTAAGCAAGTAAAAACTAATTTGATTGTCACTGTTTGAAAATGCAATTATTCTCTGGATACAGCTTCTCGCATGTGAGGAATTGCTGCTTTTCTGTGTTTTATATTCCTGGAAATGTAATTCCCTTGGTTGTGGGCAGATGGTTGGAATTCTAGATAATTGTAAGTTGCAGCCCTTAACAGGGCGAATCATTTTCGTGTTAACCGGAAATCCTCGTGACACTCTCTGCCAAGTGTCTCACTCATTAGCTCTTCATCATCCTAGGTCAATATACCAATGCACATGAGCAAACATTAGAATAGGTGCTGTGTTCTCTGCATCCTTTACTGCATGGACACGTGCACATGAGCATTTCACATCTCCCCTTCCTCACATCGACCTGCCACATCCACTTTCCTCTGCAACAGAGGAGAATCATTGAGGTGAAGGAAATTGGGTCTCTGAAGAAACCCATATTAGACTGGCTGCAGGTTAGTGATGGAGGCAGGACATTAAGTGGAAAATAGAGGAGAGGAGATGTCATGCCGGCACATCGAGAGAGTAGAGAGGCCCGAGGGGACTTGATATGACACACCAGTGGCCCCAGACAAGGGATTTAGTGGCGTGTTGGGCTTTTGTGCCACATTATTATCAGCCAGTGATCCACCAGGCACATGGGCAGCTCTCGATCCCTTCAGAAGGGAGCCGTCTATCCCCCTCCAGTCTCCCTCCCCATGCTGTTCCCACTATTCAGACAGAGGCTTATTGAAATGCTACGGGGGGAAATTCTGCTTCACTTACACATGAAAAAAACCTTGAGAATGACAGAAAAGTAGAGGTATAATGCTTAAAAGAAGAAGCACACTACTTTGTGTCTTTTCAAACTTGTATGTGGGCAATCAGATGCTAAGGGGCGCCTTATATCCTGTGAATCAGCTGACACAGAAAGACAAGTATTGCGTCCTTTGATAGGTTCATCCTCACAGGACAAGCTTACCTGCCTTAAGTGTCAATTGTGTGAGGGGATTTTGTCTGCCTGAAGATAAGCGTGCAAGCTAAGACTGCAAACAGGATGCTTTTTGCCATCAGGCTAGACTTAACTTGTCGATCAGCTTTACCATCGACAGAGGAAGCAGGTATTAAGAGCCTTGGCGCCAATCATGGAAATTTGTATTGGAAAGATAAACGTCAAAAGGTGGCTGTCGACGCAGGATCACATGCTGACGTCATCAGAACCCAAAGTGTCCCAGATAAGGTTATTTTGGCAACACATGCAGGCACAGATCGGCATTGATGTCGGATGTTTCCACAGCACATCCGAGAAGAGCGACAAGGAGTGGAGCGGCACGTGGTGGGCAAGACTGGGGAGTGTGCAGCGGGGAGAGCTGACGGACAGGCCGCTGATGGATTAGGTGGTAAGCCTGGCAGAGGGCTGCCCTTTCTAGATGGAAGCCTGCCTGATGCAGTGTGGTGATTAAAAAATAAAACTGAACAGTGGGGAGTGGGCTCAGGCTTTCATAAAAGCAGCCAAAAGATATGTAATAGAACAGAGAATAATATTTCACTAGAGAACCATAAGGCTGGAGATACAGGTGTGTGTACAGCAGCAAAGGTGGTAAACCTGGCACTGAACACGACTTGATCGAATCCTACATTCAAGACATATGCTTGCGAAGACAATATGATAGTCTCTTCACTAAAGCGGGAAGGGTGATAGCGTACGCTTAGTGCCATGGAGCGGAGTGAAAAACAGCAAGTCGTTTGCTCTTTGTTGCCTAAAAGGTGGTGTGTGGTAGGTGGGGGTTGGGAGTGGCAGCAATAGCTGCTGCATTATTCATGTGTTTGCTCTTGTGACTGCAGCAGCCACATTGGTCAACAGTTTCCTATGGAATTTATATTAGTATTTAATTATTTAGATCTCTCCCAGTTCCTTCTGTGGCATATCATTATTTCTGGTGTACATGACGACAAATTGCTTTCTAATTACCAGCACATTTTAAAACTACAGAAGAAAAAAAAAAAAAATTACAACTAAACAACGGTTTATAACAAGCGTGAGATTAACCCTGCTTACGCAATTTTCGTTTTTTAAAAACTCAATTTAACTTTACAGAAATTGGTTTGCTGACATACTACTGCCCTATTTTTATCATTTAATTTGTGTAAAACCACTGCACTATAGTC
Organism: Notothenia coriiceps; assembly: GCF_000735185.1. Lineage (NCBI taxonomy): Eukaryota > Metazoa > Chordata > Actinopteri > Perciformes > Nototheniidae > Notothenia > Notothenia coriiceps. The sequence continues at coordinate 1,043,682 of NW_011359123.1, read as the reverse complement.
AGTTTTAATGATCACATTCATCATCATTGATCATTATTAACTGTCTGCCCTGCAGTCAGAAATCAGAAAGGCAATCTTTAAGACCAAGATCTGTCACATTAAATGTTCTACTGTATTCTCCATTATTGGAAGTAATACAAATGGTGACATCAAGGCTAACTGTTTTTAATACGGATATGCAGGTATGCTCAATACCACAATTGGGCACATAATAATAAATTGAAAAAAACGTATTTATGAGTTATGCATAATCTGACTTAAAGACAACTGATTGATTGTATGGAGTCAATCAAAGATACCGCCATAAGATCCAGATGATTTAAGAAAAGCAGTACATTTGCGTTTGTAAGTCACAAATGATTCAATGATGCTTTACATTATGGATATGGATGAGGTGCCCATTATGTTTTACACCACAAAATAAGGGAATCACATGTTGGTCTTTGTTATGTGTTCTTCTGCAGACAGTTCTTCATGGTCACAAATACTGCATTTTTTATTTGAATCCCATGTCTCTTTAAAAAGGCATTTCCACAGTCATGACTTTTTGGAAGAAGGACATAGTTTAGTAATACTTCCTGTATGAACACATACTCAACTGTTCCATACAATGCAGTTCAGTTACTGCATTAGACGTGAGTGAGATGGTACAATTTATCAAGGAAACAACAACTTATCTACAACATAAAATACAAATTGGAGGAAGTTAATTTTAATTCACTTTAAAACATCCAGACTGCTTGCTTTAGCAGCCAAATAAAAATATACTCAACAGCAATAACTCAGATTGAGATACAAGCCTGGGCCTACATCTATAAATCAAACCCGAGCAATCCCAAATCAAACCACGACAGCTTCACTACGTTTAGTGTGAGGAGAAACCCAAACCGCACCATAGATCATAACAAAACGATATGTTATTGATCACTGGAGATCCATTCTGCTGGAGGTCAGAGGTCAGGGTAGGCGACAAACAAGACATGGGAGGAATTTAAAAGGGAAGAAGCCCTCTAGGACTGTCCATCTGCAGCCAGTAATAAACCTGTATATGCCAAGCCATGGGTGCTCTTCTCCTGGATAAACAAAAAGACCTTGCCACCCAAAGCTATTAAGCAACATTTAGAGCCCTAACATAAACAAATCCCTATCAAATCACTTAGATAATGTGGATGTATCTGTATCCTCCTTCCTTGGCAAACCCCACTGAGATTTAGTGGAAAGTTACTGGTGCATTGAAGAAGTGGGGGTCCCAGCAGAATCACAATGGCTGTATTATTAGTCCCACACTACTGTAGATGTCTGTGCTGGACACTTGTTATTGCGCTGTAGGACCTGTGTCTACTGACATGAAGCATTAACATTGCAGTATTCCTGGTTCTACTTGCTGAGATATTAAACTGTTTATTTGTATTTCTGATCTAAAGTATATTACATTTTTATACTGCTGTTTGTTATGTGTATGCCTCTTTACAGTGTCGATACTGTCAGATGTATATATGTATATTATACTAAGCATAACACTGTACTTTACTAATTATTTGATTAGATGCTAACTGCATTTCGTTGTTTACGCAATGTCACTCTTTGCAATAACATTAAAGTTGAATCTAATCTAATGTAATCTAATCTGATATTGGTACTTTAGTGGAGGGCAGGACAGGCTGGTGAGGGACTCCCAGTCTGGATGGGTGCACGGTGTGCTGGGTCAGGTGCACCCTACATTCAGTTTCATGCACACGACAGACACCCATTGTATAAATAACTTATCTGGGAAAACCCATATTAAAGCTGCAGATATGGAAATTACATTAGACTTTTAAAATACATTAAAATATGTTATTTTCCTCAGAAAACTCTCAAGGCCCCGGGGTTTCCTTGACCCCTTGTTGGTTAATCACAGCTTTAGCTAGCAAGTTACGGTCCTATACTTCCAGACAGCTACCGGCTAGCCTTCTTTAGGTTTCGAAAAAAATAGCCTGGTTTCCCAAGATTCCCGCAACACACTCAATGGAGTGAAATCGTCTTTACATACCCTCGGCTCGGCTGCGAAGGTCCGACATGGTTCTCCGGACGGGCGGCATCTCTCTCCACGCAGAGCCGGGCGAGGGCACCTGTCAGGCGGCCGCGGCTCGTTCCCTGTGTCTGGCTCCTTTTAACCGTCAAATAATAAATAAAAAAAACGGCTACAAATGTAAGGAACCTCTCTCATGCGGACAGTACTGCTGCGTGTTACCCACTAATGAGAGGCACAGGCGAGGTATAAACAACATTCATTTCCTGGTGGTGACAGAAGCATGCCCCGGATCCCACGGATTCACGGAACCCCCAGCATCCCGGTTCACACGGAGGATTGTAGGGCCGATAGACGCCTTCGGTATGGCAGGAGTGGACACAGATTTACCATAAACAGACGTGAGGGGGACGGTGCCGCTTCACATTATGGACCGTACCACATTCAACCGCAGCGGGAGGGGGGTGCTTAAACATAATAACTCTCATTTCACTGCGGTTAGTAAATATATAAATCATGAAATCTTATTTAAAGGAGGATACAATAAACACATACTTCAAGATGTTATTGGATGGGCTGAAAATGTTTTAAACACCAATCAATTTTACAAATTGGATAACAAAGTATTCTTTAAAGTGGGCGCCTCCCCCCTCTGCAGTAGATGTTGTTCACAGCTTGAAGACACAACAATTGTACCCTGGGTGGAAGTTGGCTTATCACAATTAAGTCTTATTCTCTTTTAAAATATAGTTATTAAGGTATGAATAGTTAGTGCACAGTAAGCAAATGACAAACCCTGAAGAACTAACATGTTTAATACGATTTAATACGATGCTCAAACATTAAAGTAAAGTAACAAATTAGAAAAACAGGTAGCCTATACTCTATTTTGCCTTACATTGACATTTCTTTGTATTTGGTGATTTCTTAATCAGTTTTATTAAAAACGTATAATGTTGCATTTCATTAGGATGATATCTCTTAGTTTATAAATACATTGTGAACATCACTTTATCCCAAATCATAGTTGAAACATAACTTGTAATATGTGAATATTTTAGATCTCCAAAAAAATATATATATATGATATTAGGACATTTTGTAGTCTAGTCTTTGTCTGACAATATATTCGAGAATAACCTGGCTGTAAATGGTGAGCTAAAGAAATGTCCAGTAACCACACTTTGAGCACTGGGCTTCTTTAAGATGTTGTTCGGTTTTATCTACATGGACATTTGGTTGTAGGCCATGTGGCTGTATACTCCATCATCATTTGCACCTGCAACTCCAGATGGTCTGATAACATTCAAGGATGATTCTGAATGTCTAATATGGCAGAAGTAATACACACCTTTCATTAAGCACCCATTTTATGTCACCAACAGATAGACTAATGATTTAAAGATTAGTCCTTTCCTGTAGGAAAAACTAAACTCATAAACAATCACAAATAAAATCCTGGACAGTTAGGATAACAACAATGGAAGCAAGCAGATGTAAGAAGACATTTATGTCATTCACTGTTTTATCATGTGATTATGTTCTCAAAACAAGCTTAGCAGAAGATCAAATCCATGGGGTCTAATTCTATTTTACAGTTTTCTTTATATCCCTCATCTGCACATCACTCTCCCGTCATAAATCTGCTCTAATGTGGACCCCTCGACATGTTTTCCAAAAATATGACTCGTAAAAAAACATTATGCATGCAAGTACAAAGGAGAAAGCAGAAACAATGTCGTCTCTGCTGCTGCCAGGCACTACAGTAAATCAAAGTGTGTTCTCATTCTCACTGCAGTTGAAATGCAAATCACACCAGTCACAGCATTTGTACAGCAGCAGCACCACTGGAGTTGCCTGGGAGAACTGCAATGTTACAGACACTACAGTCTGCTGCGTATGTGGCTCTGCCTACATAATGCTGGCTTTCCTGCTTATGTGCATGCGTTGAGTGATTCCCTAGTTATTTCTGCCAAACTCGCTGCATATTTTCAAACCATATGACAGTCTTCGTTAGTAGCTTTAGACCCATCCTTACCTTTAAGAGTAAATGTATTTACTGTTTTAGGGATTAAGAAAACAAGATTATGCTTCTTTGTGTCTGAACAGAGATGCTCGAAGGCATATGTGTGTTTTTTTAACAAAGGTATCTTAAGAGTTAGGTTTGTCCATATTATAATAAACATGTTTTTCCTGTTTTTAAATTCCTAAATGGAACTGTAAGTCTTAGTCTTAATAGCCAAATAAAACAAAAGCAGAGGATGCGATTGTGTTACATAGGAACTCAACATTCACCACATCCAAAAAAAAGAAATGAACACCTGAACATCCACGCCTCCTCCTGCGCCTGCTAGAGACACATCTCTCCCAAAGATTTTCTTTCTTTCCCCCACTCCTCCTAATTCAACATCAGCTTGCCACCACGGGGATTTGGCTCGGGTAGCTCCCACGGTTGCTAAGCAACAGTGACAAGAAGCCTGCCTCTTCGGCTGGGTGTGCTGGTTTTTGTGTTCACAGCAGATCCAGTCCAAACAATGACTCATTCAACCAACAATTTCCACCTTTGTCAAAATGTGTGTCAATTTCAAACCGCATAAGTCTTTTTATCAGTTTATATATTGGTATCCTTATCAGAGTGAACCACTTTAAAAAAAAAATGATATTGCCTTTGAACACCATTGTTCCCCGATAAGGTATTACAGTCTAAATAAACATGTTGGCAGCCTGTGATTACAATGCATAAAAGATCAAGGACCTTATAATCAAGTCCATTAAAAAAAACGTTTGTCTCGGCTCAAAATGTGCTAAAAACTGCATTTTATCTTTCCCAGTATTATTCCAGATGAGTATGTGGGGTTTTCTAAACTCAGCTTTTGGCCTTCAATCAAGCTTAAACAATACAAACTTTAAGAATAGAGTGTCTTGAGTGCAGAGTAGTGCTGATCCAACCGATCAATGGCAGTCACTCAAATAAACTACATTTATAAGATTTGTCTTGAGCCATGGCTCCATTGCTTCCAGGTTGACAGTTGGCAAATCCATCCCTTAGGTCCAAATAGAGACATTGCAATACTTTTGTAAGGATTGTCTTAATATTGTGTAAACATCCATTTATTCCACATAATGAATCCCTGATTCTCTATCAAATGGCACATTTGGCACAAAAACTGTTGGATGGAATGCCATGATATCTGCATACATTGTAATTAATTTGTAGCAAAGAGGAAAAAACATGGTGTGAGATCTATCTGCACATTTCTTTGTGATTTCATATTTTAGAAAGTCTCACTCGTAACTTTAATAATTTTGAGCTGCTTGATAAAATAGTGATCATGATCCTTGAATCTCCTCTCATCCAAAATGCGTCTCATCCAACCAACCTTTAAATCCTTCTGTTTACCTTCTCTTCATCAAATAATGATGAGTCTGCAGTGTCTGACCTTCAGAGATAGAAAACCAAAGTGTGGTTGAATAACCAGCCGATAAATAATGTTTTTCACAGGTGTCTGTCTGGGAAACATCTTTGAAACTTTAGAGTATAACACTGTAATTGTGTTTCATACGATGCTTTCAGTATAATAAATGTAGAATTTATAAACTGTCTCTAAATTAAATACAATTATATTCTTCCATAAACAATACAATTTTATAAAAGGGTTATTATTTACTGAAGTACAGTCAATACAAAAATGTCGCAATAATAGAATAGACTATAAACCATCCTAAATAAAGGAAATGGAAGGGAATGTTGTAAAAGTTAATTATAAAGGATAAATAACTTATTCCTTTCCCATGGTACTGAAAATGGCAATTGTAAAATCTCTCCCAAATGTATCCTTGATGCTACAGGGCTTAACAACTTTGAAAACACATTGTTTATCATGGACATTAGTTTGGCTTGTATTCTCACCACAGCTTTGAAATATCACTTGAGCAAAAACATTAAGATGGACTGAAACCATTTCTTATTTGTTGTGTTGTTAGACTCAAGAATGGCTTTCATATTCTCAAAACGATGAGAAATAGTGGTCACCAAACCTGTGGCTGTAAACAATATGTACTCCAGTTTTTTAATAGCTTTTCAGGATACATTTAATCTCCCTCTTGGGTTAGATAATTGTGTTATTTGTATCATAAATCATTCCCCCAGCTCTAAAGACTGATCAAACGTATAGCTGGAGGATGCAGCCACCCGGTCTGCAGCTGCATCTTTCATTCCTTGCCTTCAGCTCCAGAGAGAAGGATAGGGCAGCGTGACATTTTGCTGTAATTGAATTGCACTCTGCCCCCTTGTGGACGTTGATCTGCAGTCAGGGAGGCTGAGCTGGTTGATGTAGCCAACTAAAGAACAAATGCACTGCAGAGTCATTTTACCTAAACCCCAATCTCATACGCTGATTAATGTGTGCAGATCTTGTCAAACCTGCTCAAAAAGAAATGTTGTGCTCTATAGGTAAGAGTTGCATTAAAATAGTATTTTATATACAATTTTCTCTCAGTCCCTAGCTGTGAAGATCAGATTGTGTCTTATTAAAGCCATATTTACAAATGTACTGCAAATCAGTCAAATTATAAAGTTAACATACCAATCATGCTGGCAATATGTGAATACATCTGTTCATTCGATCTGCACAAAATTAAAACCATTCATCACCCTGCTCTGTTTGACTTCTTCCACTCAGTCACAGTTGAGGCAGTGAACAGCAGTGAAATTAAAAAGTGTTAAAGTATTAATCTTTTCAAATTGCTTTTTTAATAGCAGTCGAGGTGGCTGGCGAGGTTACATTAGCACTACTGATGAGTAAGGCAGAGAGATAAGCTCTGCAGGTTGAATGTACTATCACCAGCTCAGTGGGCTCTTGTATAAATGTGCTAAAGTGAGATAAAATGGCTGCTTGACTCAACGTGGTGTGGGTGTTTTCAACTGAACTCTAGATAAGCATATCCCGTCCTATCTTCATAGGAGACTAAACAACATTGTGAGCATGTTGTTTTCGTTATCCTAATTCATCTACTGGTATTTCACTGTAGTTGTACTGTATCCATGTGACTGTATCTGGAAAAGGTTTTTAAATTCAACCGAAAGTTATAGTGTATGGGAAACGGATGATTGAGAAACCGGTCCTCCATGATATTTGAATTAAAACTAATTAAAATGAAAATGATATGCAAAGACCTTGACTGATTTATTCCAATTGTAAGAGCAGTATACTGGCAGGCAGAGAAACATAAGCAGCTTTATCCAGGCACCGACTGCCAAATTCAAAATGTAGAATCTGTAATCCATCCAGCACTGTGTAATATAATATAATATAATATAAAACTTTATGCAGCATCAGTATTTAGTATCTTTAATTCTGAGCATTTTCATCCACAGAAGATATAATTTCCCTCAATACGAAGCATTTGACTCTAACACTCTTCACTGAAACACAAATTGCTTTGCATTTCTCAAACATGCATGACTGAACAAGCCCCGAATCTGTAAGCAGCACGGACAGAAATCTCCTATTGGAATAACAAAATAGTCTTACTTGGGCAGCTTTTTCTTAAAAGGGACCTATTATACAATTTTGTTCATGATATCTTACATAGGCTTTTAACAGGAGTAATTATTTCCAACATTTTTAAGTCGTCACTTTAGATCAATAAGACTAGGAACCAGAGCCAGACTCGAAATACTACTACATTCTCAGGTTGTAACTAAAGCTTGGTTGGACACATCACACATTTTCCCAGATGGATTTTCTTTAATGATCAGCACGATGTGACATGAAAAGGTGATGGTATGCTGTGGGTGTGTGAGTGTGTGTGTGGATCCTACATCAGGGGCCAAACTGCAGCACTCAAACAGAGTGGTGCTGTCACCGCTATAAGCTGACGTGTCACATCTCCAGGGAGCTGCTTCATCACCTGTGACAAAAGAAAACTGGTCGAGGCGTCTCTGAAGACACGTTGCTGTTTTGTGTCAGTGTGACATATTATATGGTCTGGTTCTCCTTTGCTCTGAGGATGCCACTCCCTCTCTGGGTGTAACACACTAAGCAGTCAAAGAATACCCACTTACATGTGTTTGGAAGATGAGACAGTACATTTTACTTTCCTTTTAATACTTTCCTTAAGATGATAAACATGTTCCAACTCTTGGAAACAAAAACTCAAAACTTGCAGAACAAGTTTTGAGAACAAATGAAGAGCCTGTAGAATCTGAAATTAAGCATCCACATTCATTTCTATTATTAAAGTTACGTCCTCCCTTAGTTATACTACCTCATTGTTCTTTCTGTACGTTTAATGATCATAGGTCAGCCTCTTCTCCGTGTCCTATTCAGATAGATGAATCACTTTTTAAAGAAGCCTATAAGTAATATCTAAATGTTTCTTGTAAGTTCAAACAAAACTACAACCAAGAATGCTAGCTTCTTTGTGCTGCAGAGGTTCTTTCAGCAAAATGCTAATTTCAGCATGCTAACATTCTCACAATGACAATGCTTACATGCTGAGATCTGTATAATGTATGAAGTATAATGTTCACTAAACTCAACTACATGTTAAGAGTAAAGGGTTAGCTAAACTGGTTAGCTAACACACAAAATAGGTTATAGTGCTTGTTTAGCTTCTTAGCATGATATACATTTGCTAATTAGCACTGTTTGGTCACAACAACAAAAATCAGGGTATCAATAAAGTGATTAGGATTAATTGCCTATTGAATTAATGACCAGCATTAAATAGGCCTAGTTTTTTTAGATATTTTAGTCTGAACCAAAAGAGCAGACCATGATATAAATTGTGTGAAAAAGTTGTGTTGAAAGTGGGTGTTTTCAGCAGTCTCACAACTAAATCGTTATTTATGTTTTAAATATTTAATGTTGTAGGAAATAACCATATTTGGTGCTGTGAATCATGAAATGAAGCTGCTGTTGCTTCACAGCTTTGGTTGTTATCTTGTCAGTAGAGATATAAATGTTTGTTTGATTAAAGCACACAAAGTCAGGCCATTAAAAGTCTTCTGTCAAAGCTTTGGTGAAAACTTTGTAAACTGTGATGAATAATTTAAAGACAACTATCATTTTACTTGAGCTTAGCTTGCGAGGTTGCCATGGAAGAGATGCATGCATTATTTACTGGCAGTGTGAGTCCGACTGTAAGGCAGCTTACAGGCTCCCAGTCATTTTTAGATCTGTTCAAACTGCGAGGATTAAACGTAGTTGTAATCCATGGGGAACAAACTAGAGTGTCTGAGCTAAGTATCTACCTCCGAATGAGAAGTGAGGAGCTACGCTGCAATGTTGTGGAGGACCAGGTAATGTGGCAGAGAGTTCTCAATGGAGGGGTCGATGCCGATGGCTGGACAGGAGAAGCCACAGAAGCGGGTGAGGTTCCGCGTGGCTTCGGGGAACAGCGGCCGGGTGCTGAAGGAGATATTCAAGGATGAGGGCCCTTCAGACTCCCTGGACTCAGACTGCACCAGCAGCTCTGACGCAGATCGGGCCAGCACCCCGTCTACAAGTGGAGACGTGAACCTGTATGGATACCTGGGCTCCGAGCTGGACGACAGCGAGTATGAGCCTGATAAACTGCTCAGGTATGCAGGGGCCACAAAGGATTGGATGTTCACCACCAAGAGGGTCAACATACTCAGTAAAAATGGGACTGTAAGAGGGGTCAAGCACAAAGTCTGCGCGGGTCAGACGCTGTTTGAAAACCTTCCCAATACCAACAGTGTGAGTACATCTTAAAGGGCCTAGTTTTATCTTATTACCTCCGCCAATTGAGGTCATGATTCTAGTTCGATTTGTTTGTTTGTCAACAGGAATACAGAAAAACTACTGGCCATATTTTCATGGTAGGCTACTTGGTGGAGGGGTGTATAATTTGCCAAGGACCAAGAAGAGCCCATTACATTTTGGAGTAGATCCAAATTATGGGGCAGATAACACACATTCTTTACACATGGTTACCATTGTGAGATGGGGCATTCACCTTTTATAGAGCTCTGCATTCTCCAGGTGCCCTTTCATTTGTTTAATACAATCTGTATAACACCAGTTCCCATCAGTGTCATCCCTTGCCTTAAGTCTAGTTACAGGTAGGAGCAGTATGACTGGGAGAATAGCTCACAATAGAAGACAAGGTCACAGAGTAATTAAAGATTAATGATGCATTTTGGTAAGTGTTTCAAGAGAAACTAATCAGGTTAATGAATTCTCTGCACTTTCTAGTAACCCAGCAGGAAGAAGTGTTTGTTATTCTGAGGTAACTCTTCGGCTCGTGTCCAGATGCAAATGGTGATGGTGAGGGTCATATTGAAAAAGCCACGTTTTTTTAACAAACACCATTATAGTCATTTCAATAGAGCTGGTCATCACATAGTGTTTCTTTTTAGGAGAAGTTTAAATGCTTATAACAGTCATTTCTTATATTAAAGGAACATTCAGGTGTTTGACAGGTTGCATTGTCCTAAGAAATACACCTGCCATGACAGAGAGGCATCCCCTAACAATGCGTGGGTATACTGTATGTGTCATATGGGTGAAAATAACTCACATCGTCACCTTCTTAAACTAATGGCCTAAGTCATATTTTGGAGAAAATGTTTTTTTTGCCTAAATCATCTCTTCTTGATGCTGGCCACCTCTGGTAAAATTGCCTACATCCTTATTGAAAGGTTAGTGCTGTCCCTACCCTGATAGTATAATGGCCTATGTCAAGAGTGTGACTTAGGCCATATATTTAAAAAAGATAATGGCTTAAGTCACATTGTCTTGTGACTTAGGCCATTTTACAAGCTTTACAAAATGGCTGCTTCAAGAAAAAGAAAAACTAACAGATAAATTAAGTTATTTTCATGGTTCAGGGCTTATCCCCTGTTGGTAAGTGATGTTATACTATATTATACTATAGGCTAGGCTATAAATGTTGTGTAGTTATTTAGTCTTTTACTTTCACAATGTATGGTTACTGTCAGAGGCGCGGGAAGGTATTTTGAGTGGGGGTGCTGACGGGCACTATACAGTAGAGCACGCACAAAAAAACTCCCCACACGCAAACACACAGTAAACCCGCGACTGTTACAATGAAGGCTCGATAATCAGCTCACGGCATATAGGCAGGGGTAAAGTGCTATTTTTTACGAGTGGGGAGCGGACCTCACCTCCTCTAGGGGGGTCC
>NW_011359123.1:1016060-1031969 GCF_000735185.1 Notothenia coriiceps | reverse complement strand
TCTCCACCTAAGAGTGGCAAAAATGCAAAGCTGGAAACTGCTGTCACAGATTTCCTTAAGGACTGGTTGAAGGATCTGCCCACTGTTGATTCGCACTACTGCAGAAGCACAGCGACCTACAAAGACAATAAGTTCCTTCACCCAGGCACAACCGTCTCCCAACTACATCGGGAATATCAACAGGCAGCTGCAACTGCTGAAGTTGATGCTCTGCCAATCAAGGAGAGGAAGTTTCAGGACCTTCAGTCCATGAAACACGTCATGCCCATCGAGTGCCTGTCTATGCTGCCCCTGAACGCCTCGTTGGAGATGTTTCTTTTTCCATTTTTTTCTTCCTGAGTATAGTGATGTAATCTTACCCTGGAGCTCACACACACACACACACACACACACTCACTCAAGCCTTATCTTTTCTCTGCCGCAATACTCCCCGGAGTTTCGCCAGCACACTCAGCCGCAGCTGTGTGGATCTCCACTCAAAGTTCGCCACACACTCACGTGTGTGTGCTCAGGCTGAGTTCGGGCTGAGTTGCACCGTGTCTCGCTGTCTCGCAGACCCCACGCAGCAACCATGAAACGACACCAGTAATCCACCTCACACTGTCGGCTCCTCGAGTCTCAAAGGGCGGAGCAGCGAGCCCTGCAACGTCTCGCCAACACGGCACCCAGACCCCACGTAGCATTCTCATCTGTTTCTCATTTCTGGTTGCTAACAAACGCCATTGTAACACATAATCACACATCAGAGCAGAGTGGGCTCATAGGGAGGGGGGGCAGGAGCTCCAACAAGGCGTGTAGGACAGAGAGTGAATACACATACTATACAGAGATGCTGTGTGAGAAAACCAATGTGAGTTTGGAACATTGAACAATGTAAATCTCTCTAGTGGACCTCAACAATGGAATTATGATCAGTAGAAATGGCCATGACATGGGACCTTTAAATGGAAAAGGGTTAGCTGCAATTCAAAACACAGCAAAGAAGAGCTTGAGGGAGTAGTAAGGAGAGGCACATGCCTCCTCAACGTTTGATTTACTTGCCTTTTGTTTTATTTAGCTAAGAGTGATTTAAGTTGTACCTTTTGAGTTTGCTATATTGAATTAAATGACCAACCCAAACTGCCCTCTGANNNNTCTCTGTATGCTCTTCTAGCATTTTAAACTGTTAGTGGCTGACCCAGCCCCATGGTCTGTCACAGTAATGCAGAAAAGAGAAGTGCACTGTTTTGCCTAACTCACTTACTCCAGAAGTAATGAGGCCTAAGTCAGGTTTCAAATTGCCTAAGTCACAACAACATGTTCGTAAATTGGCCTAAGTCATCTAATCCTCTTATTTTACACAATTGACAGACAGTGTTATTTGTATGTCAATAGTCATATATTGTCATAACCTTTTTTTGTGAAATAATTAATATATATCATATATTCTATATTTGGTTCAGTTTTTTGAAAAACTTTCAAATATGACTTAGGCCATTAGTTTAAGAAGGTGACGACATTCAACATGTTCACCTGCAGCTTTCCTGTCAGCGGTATAAGTTGAAAGAGGTCCCTGCTCAATACACTACAGTGCATTATCTAACTTTTTTTTTACATCCATCACAATGAACATTTTTATTTTATATATATTTATTTTATATAATAATGTTTTTAATAGTGAGTTGAAATGCTGTGCAGACTTATAACCTGCAATTCAAAAAAATACATGACTTTAAATGAGAAAGACCCATCATTTTGATGGACCACCTGCTCTAACTTCAGCTATGTGCAAGTCTCTACACATTAAATTGATTTGTTTGAATATAAATATATTGATGGTCTGATTCCTAAAAGCTATTGAAATATTGCATAACTTGTAGTATAGTTGGAACATGCGGTATAACTGTCTAATAAGGCACATTTTACAAGATTTGTGATAGTAATAATGGAAGTGATAACCTCCAAAACACAGCGCCTAGGAACGGATTTGGTTACCAAATAGTTAGAATCCTTGCTTTACCTTGACACCTGCATGTCATTTGAAAGCAAAAAGCCTCTCAATACCTACAAATGTAGCTTTTAAAGACCCCTGTGGTTAATTTGATCCTTATGGATAACAACAACAACAAAAAACTGAATTCTGTTACTAAATTCAGGATTGTTACTTTTTCTTAGGTGGAGTTAGCTCTTGAGTTTGGGCGGATAGTGATCTACACTACCAGTTTCCGTGTGGTGAGGACAACCTTTGAGCGCTGCGAGCTGGTCCGGAAGATCTTCCAGAACCACAGGGTGAGGTTTGTGGAGAAGAACATCGCCCTGGACTTCGAGTACGGGAAGGAACTGGAAGAGCGGTGCAGACGTGTGGGAGAGCCTCCTTCATTACCAGTTGTGTTCATCGACGGACACTACCTTGGGGTCAGGTCTTATTCTCAGTCCTTTTGTAAAGATATCTGACGTCAATATCTTTCACATCCACACAGTGAGTTGATTAAATATGAAATTGTGCTTCTCAGGGTGCTGAAAAAATACTAGGCATGAACGAATCAGGAGAGCTTCAGGATCTTCTGACAAAAATTGAGGTTGGTTATTACAGTGTTTGCATTGTAATAAATGACATTATGAATAATTAATTGTATTTAAAATAGATTATATTCTTGTGAATCGAGTTGAGTCACAGAGGGATTTGACTCACACTGCTTGATTCATTATTTGTGTCATGTATAGCACGTCATTAAAACATAAGGTAATTATAGTCATAATAAATGATGCTTTGTGTTTGCCAATAGTTACTGAAATGAACACAATGCAAACGGCAGCAGTCACTTCCCTATCACTAGCTGTGCTGTAAATAAAACATGAACAAACAGCAATGTAAAAGATGCATGCCCATCAATAAATGACCATCAATAATGGAGGGTGTGTTATTGATTTAGTCTCAACACATTTGCTCAAACACAACACATCGCTCGGTGGTACAAAACGATGTGTAAACTATTTCTGCGTCTCCCTCAGCTGGAGCAACTTCTGTCTCACAAACACTGGCCTTCTCTCAGGCCTTGTTTCTAATTTGGACCCAATGAAAGTCTTCATAAGTGAATACGAAGCAGTGTTATGACATTTCAGTCATGCATCTCAGTCACTGCAGGCAATTTAAAAAACGAGCTGGGAAAGGTCATGCATGAACTAATCAGTCCAGAACTGCCCTGCAACATGGCTTTATTTTGTGCCAGTATCTGTTATACTCCTGGGGTGATAACAACATCTTAGCATTTTGAAAATGAAGTTGTGTTTAAAAGAGTAGCTACACCTTTTGGGTAAATACACCATCCTGTTGAGAATTAGAGGAGAAGGTTAATATGGCTCATACGAAGCTCATTTTGAAGCAGAATTGTCTGTATTTGTTAAAAAGATGTAACTGGCAGCAGCAACAACAACAACAACAACAACAACAACAACAACAACTGTGCAGCCATTTACAGACGGTTTTTGACACTGCTGTTCTTCTTTTCACCATTTTGGAGATATCTTCTACTCAGAATTACTGAGGATGACAGGAACAGTTATTCTGAATTGGTCACTCCTAGTTATGGTCTAAATAAAGATAAGGTTATTACAGGACATGTACAAGACTATTTCTTGGTTCGGGGTAGTGACTTTCTGGAGTGCGTGCGCTGCAAGAGATAGTCTGGCACATTACATCCAGTTAAACCACAACTTGTCATTTAAACATATAACATATAACTTCTTTATGCATTAGCTTTAGAGATTTTATCTGATTTGTTTAACTCTGCATAGAGCCAGACCAGCTGTTTCCTAATTTCTATTCTTTGTGAGTATTATAAATAGAGTATTTTAGAGTATCCCTTTAAAGGTTTGAAATTGTTATTTGTACTAAATGTATTCTATGTTTTTCTAGAGAGTTCAGCAGCCCCAGACGTGCCAGACCTGCGGGGGCTTCGCCTTCATCCCGTGCCCAATGTGCCATGGCAGTAAGATGTCCGTGTTTCGCAACTGCTTCACGGATTCCTTCAAAGCCCTCAAGTGCACTTCCTGCAACGAGAACGGCCTGCAGCCCTGCGAGAGCTGCAGCCACTGAGGATGTTAAGTGCCTGAACCAAAATCCTGACCCCTCTCTCTGGGAATTTCACTGGACTGTAAAACACAGGCAGTGAAATGAAACACATCAGGACCCTTCCTCCATGGCCATTGATTGTAAAGAAAAAATTATTTGTAATAAAATCTGTGAAATCATGGATCTGGTGTGGCACATTTCTAAAATTCACATCAAGCTATTTTTTTGAATTGTCTTCCTTGTCCTTGAAATGTGCCCTTAGGAGTCTGTATGTCTGTCCACCAAGGAGCCATGAACTAGTTTCACCTTCGGTAAGCTTCTTATTGAATTAGTGAGGAGGCTCCTTCTTTAACAATGCTCACATTACTGATCCCACATCAGACAGAGCTGAGGATAGAGGAGACACAGTACAGAGAGGGAAAGTAAAAAGGCTCAACTTGCAGCCAGTAGAGGGCATGAAACTGAACCCTTACTCAAAGTGGAGCACCAACCGTTGTTCAATCTGTAAATTAAACTTAAAAAAATCTAATATAATCATTGGTGTATCAAATAAATAGGAAACTAGTCGTTTATAGCAAGATATACACAGTGGAATTCAAATAAATCAAGAGAATCCAACATATTTCAGTCTTTTTAATTGTACATTATATATTTCATTAGAGCTCAGTCGATTAGACATTCAGATAACAATGTAGATCAGCAAATACTTACTGATAATTGATAAGTTGTTTATTGTAATATTTAAGCAGAAATGCCTGGACAGCCTTTAAAGAATTAGGATTTGCTGATTTCCTTTGTCTGTTTTTGAAGTCTCTTCTAGGCAACTGAACTGAATATCTCCATCTGTTGGTTGTGCAAAAACAAGACCTTTGAAAATGTCAAAAATCTGGCTTCATGAATTTGTAATACACCAAACAATGCATCAATCAATTAATCAGTTTCGGTCCTATAGTCTAAAAAAAATATGCCCCGAGAGTCTAAAGTCTTTGTTTGTTTCAGCAAACAGAATATTTGTTTCATAGATGGTGAGAAAAGAACCAAGCAATTGTGGGAAGACCTTCATTGACAGCAGTGTTTTGAAATACATTTCGAATTTCCAAAATCAAAAAAGGAAAAGGGGGATGCTTAGCTTTGTCTCCAATGCAATGGTAAAACTAGAGGCAAAAACGTTTTAATCCAGGAGCAGCACAATGCAATGTGACTGATTGGTTCAATAATGAATTGGCTGCAAAGGGATTTCGGTTTGCATTGAATAATTCAACCCAAGGAGAACTCAATGTGCTTCAGTTTTCTCCAACCGTAAACAAAGCAATGCATTTCATTTTTACACGACATTAGCATGAAAATTGTAAAACAAGTGACTCTTTGGTCAAAATTTCTCACATGCAATCCTCGCCGTTTAGTGTTTTTAACGGATGATGTCATTTGGTGGCTGCCATCCAAAGGGTCAGAGAAACGCAGCTCAGCTCTCTATGCTGTCATAGCCCTGTACAATGCTGCTTGAACATGATTAGACAAGGCAGCACTGTAAAGAGGCTAAAAGCGTAGAGCAGTGTGGTGAAAACGATGATCATCCGCCGCAATGAAGACCTTTCCCCCTGCCATCTCACACTGGTCGCTCTGGATGCTCCTGCACCTGTGAATGAAACAGCAACAAAACCGATTATTCAAGTAAAAAAATAAAAAAAGGAAACAGAAACGGTGCGTAAAAAAAGCGTGATGATGTTTTTTTCTCAATGGGAGATGGACACTGCTGCACAACATCTCGTTTCTTTAATTCAATTCCGCACCGAAGAGTAATGGGGTTTGGGATTTTGTAACCGCAGGCTTGTGGTGATGGAGGGGAGGTTGCATGCACATATGAGACCCCAACTGTGCGGGTTTACTGCGCCCCCTTCTGTGGGCTGCTGGAGACGAACACAACAGGGAGGAAAAAAACAAAAACAGGATGCATCGAGGATTATTATAAAAACAGCTACATTTTCTTAAAATTACCAACAATATAAAGCAATGACTAACAGTGACAATGTGATGCGCAGAAGGATTGAGGATGTGCTTGGTGATCTCCAGGCGTATGTTTCCTTTATATTAATGAGCCTAATCAGCCTGCTTTTTTATTTAAATCAACGTGCACAAGCGATGCTTTCTTTATCTGAGGTGGGGAGACATGAGAGGAAACGAGATGGGCACTGGCATAACTGACTTGGGAATGGTATGACGAGACATGATACTGATATGCGCGCAACACCCAACATGTTAAGACAACATTCAATGGTCTAAAAACCTGCATTGGTGTTTGTCCGCATTGTCTCCTCTCTCCGGGATCGGTGAAAAAAATAATTCAGTCGAGTAGTCTATAGCGTGGGTCCAGCCGCGATGCTGTGCGTAATGTTTTGAACGGTCGGTCAATGCGCAGACTGGTTGGAAATGACTGTTTTTATTGACGTCAGCGTACAGGCTAGAGCCCCCCCTCTCTCTCCTCCCTACAACTGCAGCATCTAATGGACTTGGGTTTACATTCCAGTCAACCATCTGAGCTTTAAACAGGAAATATAATCCAATCAAAAAAGCAAAATACAACACAATGTACCTTTTTGCTGGTCCAGAAGATTCTCAATGCATCCAAAGAGCATTTATTGGGGATCAAATCTGGGTATGGTCTCCTACAAGACCTCCAACATCTTGATGTTGTGTCCTAAATCTCACACTACACACACATGAAGCAGTAAATGAAATATGACCACTTGACACAAAAGGAAAGCAAAATAATTTAATAAATTATTACAAATGTATTCCAACTCCTTCAGCAACATGTTACAACCGACGGGAAAATATTATTACACTATTAACACCTTCAAAAATATATATCCACCCTCCCAGCAGAGCTCTCCAGGCCCGACCTCCTGAAAGAAAGTAACATGTTGAAGCAGGAAGGCGACCGGCTGAAGTAAATGCAGAATGAAAAGCCAAAAGCAAAGTCACTGTATGTTGCACACACTATATTCAGCAGTAACACCAAGGAGGAGATAGTTCACTTGATCGTTTAATACAAACTGTACCGGGGTGTCATTATGAATAATTAAAAACATGTTTGAGACGGGGCTGGTCCAATCATTTTTCAATATGGATATCTTATTTACACTTGTGCATCCCTCCATCACTTCATCTTTGGATCAGCACTAACAGCCACCTGGCGATCAGCTGCTGACCTCATGAGAACATCAACGCTAAAGAGCTGGCAGAGAGAGTAATGAAGTGAAAGAGATGCCACTGCCTGTAATTTCATTTCTAGGCTTGGAACTATGATCACACATTCAATTTGACCTTATATAAAGATCAAGATGTCCAATAAATGTATTATTAATGTATTTGTTAGTTAGATTCTCAAATTGTCTTCATAGTATCGCAGGAATATATTGAGTTGAAGTTTTTTATATTTGTTTGCTTAAGCTAATGCTGAATAAGTACTACTGTATTTAATCTTAACTCACTCTAGCTTATAATCAAATAAAAAGTCTTAATCATGCCTTTTTATTTGTATTTTCCTCACTGTAATAGCATAGATGAAATCTATTCATCGCAAACTCTCTTCATTGGAGAACCAGCAGCAGCATTGTGCTGTTTTCAGTTCTGTCCTTTTTTCACATTAAAAGAAAAAAAAACATCTAATATTGTCTAGCAGTTAAATAAATCGTTTGAATATGTATCTCTCAGGTTTCCTCTTGTTCTAATGAAGGAAACATCACTAAGCGCTAGGAAAAGCGCTTTATAAACGTCATGTATCGTTATCATTACTGGTTCAAGCATCACAATATAATGAAGTTCAAGTCTAGTAAATCATACTGGTCCTGTTCCTTGATTTTTCTCTATATTTTTTTTTTTTGAGTGTGTTTTCAACCAAATCCAAACACATTCACACAGGAATGTGAGTTAAATCAAACCACCAGAAGACTAATCTGTCAGAGATGGACGTGAACTACAACAGAGATTTACATTTCTCTTTAAATTCAAGGAGAACAATAACAGTTCTTAGTCCTCAGCCAGAAACACTCACACTCGAATGTGAAGGTGCATCTCTGGCAGGATGAATTCTCGGCTAATCGAAGTTCAAGCATCACAAAGAAAGCAAAAAAATGCCCCAATCACTGTCCTCGGGTATGGTTATGGTTATGGTCTGTTCTACAGTAAGACTTGATGAGTTGTGCAGTCACGGAGGTTTGTTCTTGGTGGTCAGGATTGGAGGCAGATAGCGGGACCCTCCTTCACCCTCTGCTCTTCTTGTTACAGCATGATGTTCCTCAGCAGACACCCAACAGGTATTATAGAATCTCCAAATCTACATGACGAACCTCCGGGTTACGTTGCTGCAGAGGAACAAAAACAGGTTACATAAACATGTGTTTGCTGTGCAGATACATTTCAATGATGAGTAAAAGGAATACCATGCTGAAATGCTAAAAATAGGACTTTTTTTTGACAACATTGTTATCATTTCAGTACCTTGAGTTCTTTCTCCAAGCGGTCCACCTCGGCTCCCAGAGTGTCGATGATGTTCTCCCCGTGTTTCAGCATGAAGCTCTCCAGCTCCTCGGGGGTCTTCACCAGCTGAATTTCCTGCAGACAGAAACAAAATCGAGAAAAATGTAAGCTTTAAAGATGAATAATTAAACCTGGCAAATTATTTCATGAGTCAAGTTCAGGTTTGACAAGATTCCTTTTCCAAAAAAATAAAATGTTCTGTTAGAACTGCTTCAACCAGACCGAAGAGGGTCATTTAGGATTTCCCCATTCAGTTTGTGGGCACACACTTGTTCAAAGTCACCGTCTGAGCTGCATTGTGAGGGCTGTTTTGGGAAAACACTCGAAGGAGGTAAATACAAATAGGGGTGCAACAACTAATCGACTTAATCGATTACCAAATTAGTTGCCAACTAATTCAGTCGTCGATTCGTTGGTGACGTCATCACGTGTGTTTTACGCGCCGTTAAGCTCCAACGTTATTGGTCTTTTTATCGGTACTGGAGACATTTAAAAAATATATGACATGTATTATTAGTACAAAAACATTATATCGCAGTCTTAGTGTCGCCAACTTGTTTCTAACATGCAAAAAGACAATCAAATACATCTATGATGTGTTTTCGATCAGACGAGATCTCTCTCCCCATCTGTGTGCGACGGGGCAGGTGTTATGTATGCTAGCAGCAACACACGGAGTTAACTACATTATACAAACATGGGTTAATCATTAGAGGAAACTGAGTTACTCTTTATTTTGTTAAAGTTTCAGCTATTCTGTTTACAGTTCTGTCATCACATTATTTAATAAGATTTCTTAAAACATTGTTGTTTCTTTTGATGTGAAATATTATTTATTTAATTTAAATAAAAAGCAATGTTCATTTTGTTCAAAATGTGTTAATTTAATAATATATGTATTTTTGAATCAAGTATTCATCTTTATTGTCTTCATTGTTAGTTTCCACATGCCTAAAACAACCTCAAGCTAAATCTAAAAGTTGATGGCTAAATCAGAGCGTTTATGAAATTGTGCAAGGCATGTAGTAACAGTCAGAATAGCCGATTAATCGTTTCATTAATCGATAGATTAATCGATTACCAAATTAGTCGTTTGTTGCAGCCCTACATACAAATGTCGGTAGGAAAGCAAAAACATTTTGTTCACTCTGTAGCGACTAATTTTATGTTGGCATCAAAGACGTGTTTATTGCCTACGATTAATAGTACGCAATAAAAAGTAATAAAAAGGTAGAAGTCAACCTTGGAAGTTAAAAAAGTTAAAGAAAGGAAAGCTGTTTTATACAACATATGTATTTCAAAGGAAGGAGGTATACAAATATAAATAATAAACTTACATTGAGGATCAGGTCAATGTCTTGTTTTTCCAGATAAGAACGTGTCACCACTCGACCATCAAAGTCAACTTCAGCCTTGAAGCGGACTTTGCTCAGCCCCAGATCAGTGGCCTTCACATCGTGGATCGCCCTGTTCGTAAGAAAATAATCATTTAGGAATCATTCAGGTGATGTGGGTAGGTCAACTATCATTCTTTAACATGGTCAAACTGTCACTGAATACTTTTAGTGGATTAGAAAATCCTCTCCTACAGACTTAAGACCAC
Organism: Notothenia coriiceps; assembly: GCF_000735185.1. NCBI lineage: Eukaryota > Metazoa > Chordata > Actinopteri > Perciformes > Nototheniidae > Notothenia > Notothenia coriiceps. The sequence continues at coordinate 1,021,776 of NW_011359123.1, read as the reverse complement.
ACTGTTTCATTTCTCAAAGTGAAGACTGTGCATGCTGGGACAGGGGTATTAACCAGAATCCCTTTTCCCTGCTCAGCTGGCCCTAAAGACGGTTGCATGTGAACACCAGTAAATCTATTTTAAGCCCGACTGTGTCCATGGACATCAGCGTGAGCCCCGCAGAGTGCCGGTCCACTCACTGACCTCACTGCAGGGTCGTTCTCCAGGAACTCTGTGAGCTTCTGCACGCGGTCGGGCTGGATGGAGCGGCCCAGCAGAGCCTCTGTGTTCGTGTAGATGAGGAAGGCTGAGACCCCGCCAAGCAGGGTTCCCACCCCCAGAGACCCCAAGCTGTCGTAGTAAGGGTTACCTGCAGAGGACAGGGGAAAGGATACAGATAGTAAAGAGTGAAATAAATCTGGATCATTAGGCGCATTCACACCAAGTACTTTTCCCACAAAGGTTCATGAGAAGTCTTTAGTTCTGATGAACTAATAAGTACAGATCGCGTTCAAACCGGAATAAGTCCCTGGGGGTGGATTAGGCAAATGAAGCTACTGACGTCACTTCTTCTTCTGCTTTGGGTTTACTGGCAGGCCGCAAACAACTTCATGCGTATACTGCCACCCGAAGTCCCCGTCCGGAAGTCCCCAGAGTTGGGGACTGGCTTCAGTAGAAGCTGCTGGGACTCCTAGCAGCTTCTACTGAAGCTTTCCGAGTAAATCGCCAGAACGCCGATACCTCCTCATCTCCACTGCTCCCATGTTTTCTTTTGTGTTGCCATAAGTTAGTCTCTCTGCGTTTGTGCGCTGGGCTAATGCTAATGCTAATAATGCTAATGCCAGGATAATAAAATGGCGGCTTCACAAAACTTTTTGGGAGTTTTACGGGGCGTGGTTTGCAATCCGCCCAGCCAATCAGACACAGGAACCTTTTTCCCCCACGAGCACCTTTTTCTGCTCTCTAGCAGGGGGGGGTAAAAAAGGTTCTGATGAACTAATTTTAGTTCCGGCTCTTTTTGGTGTAAACGCGAACATTTCGGAACTATATCGGAACTCCACATTGGCAGGAGAGACCAAAGTAAGGAAACATGAGAGAAATAAACCCAAAGTAATAGTAGTATAAAAAGAAGCAATAAAATAACAACTCATTACATTGCGTGACTTAGGATAATATCTTTACAATCAAAGTCTTTGTGTCTGTACCCGTGAGGGAGGTGAGCCCCATGCAGCTGGCGGCCATGATGACTCCTAACACAGCAGCAGCGTCCTCCAGCAGCACCACGTTAGTGCTGGGGTCTCGGCTCTGCATGACTGCACACACAAAGAAAACACGGTAAACATCAACCATATCCTGAACAGCCAGATATGTACATTTAGAGACTGGCATTGATTGAAATGATATGTTAAAAGTAGGTTTCTTTGTTTTGTTTGTTGCATTATGGCCGATATGATTCGAGTCAGATTGTTCATTCAGGAACTCTGCCTGAATGACTCTGTCTCTGGGAAGTGACAACAAAAGACCTTGTTGACACCTGGGACCTTCTTTTTCTCCCTCGGTGTGTTTGTTTCATTCTTCTATCTGTGTGAGTGGAGTGCTTCACTTCTGCTTTTGTTTGTTTGTGTAGCCTGTTCTCATAATGGTGGAGAGGAAGTCTTGTGTCTCACTTCCCCTTCTCCCTGAGGGTTTCTGTCCTTTTTCCTCTGTAAACATTATGAGGAACGTGTTTCCGTATTTGAAGCAGTGTTTTCCAGACATCGATTCATTTGTGATGAATGAAATGATCCGGCTCACCAATAAGAGCCGGAATTCCCATCACTAATACGAGAGACAAGAGATAGTATCTATAAAGGGACAGCTCAATTCAAAATTCAAGTCACGTGACACAACGTGACGTCACACCTCCCGCTCTCGGGGTGGACGCCCTCTCAGCCCTGGTCTGGCGGGAACACTGGTTAAGGAGCCTTTGGCTTTTCTTGCCGGGGGGTGGGGTGGGGGGTGTGCGGTGCCCCCACAAATAGAATCAAATTCTGTGGGAAACACTGTGAAGCATGGGTGTAAGCAGCGTTTAGTCTTGTATGCTGTTCATATCGTAAAGCCTGTTAAAGGGTTGATGTGATATTGGGCTATATAGTTTGAATCGACTTGATTTGACGATTTGCCTCAACCTCACATCTGACCGGATCAAATCAAAACCTTGAGTTTCATTTGAACACTTTTGTGTCATATGCTTTCAGTTGGAAATCATCCTCTCTTACGGAAATGCTGTCTGATCAATAATGTGAAAATGGAATCCAATGCAACAATTACTAACATCAATATTTCAGTATGACATACCATATTCATGAAAAGATACTCCATGTATCCGGGCACTCCTTTTTATCTCATTGATGGCGACTAGTAACGTGGCTGGAAGGAGAAAATACAAAGAGATGTTTCGGTACAAAATGCAGTGTTTTTGATGTCAAATTGTCATCAAAGACGTAGAAGGTTATTAACATACCTCCTTCAGACACCAGAGAGCCGGCCAAAATACAGTAGGCCTGTAACACAGAAATGCAACGTCTTGGGTCATTATCATCTTTTATTAATCGTCCTTACAGACTGAGTCAAAACAACAGACACTCACCCATAACAAAGACTCCATGGGCTGTGGGTGCAGCAGGCCCATGATGCCATGGTACCAGGACAGGCCCGCTCCCATCATAAAGATGCCCACCCCGCTGATCAGGGAGGCAATGTAGCGCATGTTGGAGAAGCCATACCTGGAAAATACGAAGGGTCAACAAAAAGCAAGACTGGTTCTTCAATAACATTTAGTCCAATACTATTTTGACAAGGTGACACACCAACTACGTTCTGCAAAAATGCTGTTGGCAAAGGATTTCTTCTGCACACTTCTAATCTGTAGACTTAGACCTATATTTTTACTCTTTGGTGACAGTTTTTCTTGGGAACGGCTTTTCTTTACAGTATAGTAAGGTGTGCTGCTTACGGGTGCCCGGCATCAGGGTTGCGGACCGACTGGCTGATCCCCAGGGCGAGCAGAGCCTGGTTGCAGGTGTCGGCCAGAGAGTGGATGGCCTCTGAGAACATGCTGGCTGATCCAGTGTAGACCCAAGCCAGGAGCTTGAAGATGAAGTTCAACCCATTGCTGCAGAGAGAGACAAAGAGTAGATGAAGCACACAGAGGGCAATGAAACGTTTATCATCTGGCACAGCACTAGTTCTGATCAAAGGTGTCTACAGATGTATTGGCTAGCTTAGACATCCGTTACTAAACTATTTCAGTTTACATTTTTATGTTTGGATGCTCCTGAATGACAGCCTGTACACACAAACTGGACCTCTGCTCGACGCAGCACTTAACTCACTGAGTCCCGTGCTTCCTTGTGCATAAGTGAAGGAAACGTGCTGCTGTTCATGTGACTGCACATGTCCTCTAACACAATCATCCTAATTCAATAGGCCGAGGTATCTCATGTGAGACAAGGTCCCGTGCAGGTCCTGACACAAGATTTCACTTTCTTCTAAATCTTTATAGAGTTTGACAAACTGTACAGTAGAGGATATTTATGTGCATTAGAGATATAACGTGAACGTAGGGCTGTGCGATTACGGCCAAAATCATAATCACGATTATTTTGGTCAATAATTGATATCACGATTATGAAAAACGATTATCCATTTACTTTGAAAACATTCATTTATTGAAAAAAAAAATGTGAACAGTATGTTTATAACAGTTAATTACCCTGAACCTTAAGTATAATTCAACTGAAAAACCAATAAAAACAATAATTACATTTTTTTTTAAAAATAATAAATCCTTTTATTTCGATTACGTTGTTTTCGTAATCGTTGCAAGCCAAAATCGAGTTTAAAATACTATTAATTGCACAGCCCTAAGTGAACGTATGTTTTTTCCACATGTAGTCAACCATTTTGTGCAGTTTCCCAAAAGTGACCATCTGATAGTCAGTTCCTCTCTAATCCAATATCCGCACTTTGTGTATAAAGTGACCTAGTTAGTGAGAAACAAGGGCGAGTATTTAGACTTACATGCAAATAGCCACCATGACCACCTTTCCTGGTCCTTCGAGGAAAGTGGCCCTCGGGCCCGATCGAGGCTTTATCGAACAAAGCAAAAGCAAAGAGACATAGCAACCATCATTAATATAAGGCAAGGCAAGTGTACTTATACAGCACCTCTCAGCACACGGCAACACAAAGTGCTTTACAAAATAAAAGACATTTAAGAATAAATACAGTGGAAGCACATTATAAAATGGCATTTAAAAAGCAAAGATAATAAAATAGGTATAAACAGGGATAAAAGCCATACTGCAGTTTGAATTTGAACAAATCATCCAAATGCAGCGTCAAAAAGATATGTTTTTAATTTAAAAGTATTAACAGTTGCAGCTGACCTGCAGGATTCAGGGAGTTTGTTCCAGATGGCGTAACAACTAAATGCAGCTTCTACATGTTTAGCTTAGTTTATATACACATATTGGGAAAATCCAGCTCTGCCAAATTCTATATTGATATATAGGTGCACTGACCTTGGTTACAGATACAAAGGTCACACAAATACAACACCACTAATATCCACATCACGTTTTATATGTAAAAGAGACCGTGAGAAGTGATCATATTATCAAAAGAAATGGCAGGAAAAAAAGCGCTCACCTTGGTGTTACCCCAAAAGTCTTTGTATTCCTTCAACAGCTGCTGATTCCGAAAAATATCTGCTTATCAGTGAAGAAGAGAAACAGATAAACCAATATGTCCAACAGTTCATGGAATAAAATATTAATAACAGTATTGAAACAATCAGGTTATACAAATATTAAGCACATAACACACTGAATAACTGAAGTGTGATTATTATTTCACTTGAGTTTTGATTTGGAGCCAGATATTACATTTGGTAATTTGTAAAAACGTTGGCTATTATATTAAGTTACATTTATAGTTAACTATTTAGCCCTTGTTTGTATTCTTTTTGCTAAGATAAGCTAACCTGCTGTATAGAAAATTAAAGTGGTTTCGCTCTTCTCATCAAACATTTTGCCAGAAAGAAAAGGTTGAACTTTTGCTTACATCATTAATACACTTTCAAAAAAACATGATGCCAGGAAAGACCAAACACTTACTCTCTTGGTACTCTCTCTCCACTTCTTTCCTGACATTTTTCTCTCGGGCTAGAGCTTCATGGCTTCCCCACACCTCCAGAGCTCTAACAGTCACAGAGAGAAATAAACACATCAACAAAAGTTATAGAGAAAATTGGTGGACTGTATAAGTTATCTGGTGTTTATATTCTTTATATTTCAGAAGTGCATAGAACTAACTTGGCCTCCACGTCGGAGCGCAGAAACACAGTGAACGCCTCGGTGTCGTCGTGGGGGCTGCGTCTCCTGATCTTCCGGAGCTGTTCCAGATCACTGTCAACATAAAAACGGGGAGGAGGGGGAGAAAAAGATTTAGAAAGACCCGAGTTAAATGATGCTAAGCAGTTTTAAATGAGCTAACCACAACAGCATGCTTACTTCTTAAAGGTCCCGTGTCATGGCCATTACTAACATAAATGTATATTGTGCAATTTTCCAAACTCAAATTGGTTTTCTCAAACAGCATCTCTGTATAGTATGTGTATTCACTCTCTGTCCTAAACGGATTGTTGGAGCTCCTGCCCCCCCTCCCTATGGGCCCAGTGTGCTCTGATTGGTCG
>NW_011359123.1:1015543-1016024 GCF_000735185.1 Notothenia coriiceps | reverse complement strand
GTCTGCGAGACAGCGAGACACAGCGAAACCCAGCCCGAACACACACACACACGCAGCCTGGCTGGGAGTTTGTGTGTGTGCCCAGGCTGAGTTCCGCGGTGTCTCGCTGACCCCACACCAGTGAGCCAGCTCACAGTGTCCCGCTCCTCGCAGCAGCGAGCCTCGCAACGTCCCGCCGTGTGTGTGTGTGAGGAAGTCCGCGGATTGGTCCAAACGTAACGGCTCCGCAGACTTTATGTTACGTCACTATACCCAAATACGTCACTGTAACCAGGAAGTAAACAATGGAAACAGATAAATCTCCAACAAGGCGTTCTGGGGCAGCATAGACAGGTATTTTCTGTGTTAGAGTTTTACTCGCTACAGGGTGTACTTTGAGGGTTTGTGAATCTGCAGACCGTTTACATCAGGGGTCGGCAACCTTTTTGATATGAAGTGCCATTTAAAAAAAAAATTATTATCAACGTGCCAACGATCGAGA
>NW_011359123.1:987407-1015498 GCF_000735185.1 Notothenia coriiceps | reverse complement strand
ATCCCAAGGATCCATCTCATGCCATGACGAGACATTACTTACCCACACTACCCACTTACTGTACATCATACCATTTCGGCCGAAACTCCCCAGAATTTCTGACCTATTTCGCGATATATATTCAGTCAGGTACATGGTATGTATCAACAATGTGTATGAAGTGTCTGGGGACCTGGAGACAAAAGACTGACAGCAAAGTGAGTCTTGTACGCAAGGGAGTGACAGCCAGATGGTAGGTGTGTGTTGTGTACGTGGTGCTGGTGACTGGCCGGGCGCCGGGAGAGAGACGGTAATGACCCGGACGGGCAGCAAAGTGAAGCGTGCTTGTATGGGTGTGCGAAGGGCGCAGTGACAGCGGGGATCTGGGTAGGTCGTGTGTTGTGTGTATGCGTGTGCTTCGTGTGGGGAGAGTGAGAAGAATTTCCCTGTCGCTAGAGTAGAGTGGACGTACTTGGGATTATAGTATTGTACACACCGAGAGACTCTCTTAGTCGTCTTCCTGCTAGCAGAATAATAATTACGTCGGCAAATTTGGTTAATAAAATTTACACAAAAAATTTAAGCCGTAGTTTACGATCAACGGACTGTCCAGGTGTGTCGAAGAAGGCACACACTTTCACACACCGTTGGCCATGCCATCGGGAGCAACTCAGGGTTAAGTATCTTGCCCAAGGATACATCGACATGTTGACTGCATGGGCTGGGATCGAACCCACAACCTTCTGGTTGAAAGACGACCACACTCCCTCACAGCCACAGTCGCCCTAAATAAATGCAACGGCCTCCCAAGAAGAGCTCGCCTCTCTCCAGTCATTGAAGCTAAAGTGGGTTATTGAACCTGAAGCTTGTTGCTTCTGCCCTCCTCGACTACGGTCTGGGAGCCGACAGGAAAGTTCAACACACAAGATGGCCAGTCCGCCCCTTTGTAGCATATTATTTCGATAACAGATGAACAGATCGCCACTGGGCTTTCAACTAAATACACAGCCACGCAAAAACTGCAGCATTTGTACAGCCCCTTTTGGGTACTGCAATTAGTGAAGTGCTTTCCTCCGTGGGGAAACGATCAGCACTGCACCACGGAGGAAAGCGGCAGAAAGTCACCTATAAAGAGAGCGGGGCTACGTTGCGTGCATGGCTTCCTTCTGCAGGTAACGGGGAGACGCACTCTGGCGGCGGTCTCGGTCAGGATCCAAAAATACAATTTAAATATTTTGCACACTTATTCCACTTATTCCTAGTGTGCCACTGGTTACGGTGCCGCGTGCCAATGCTGGCACGCGTGCCAGGGGTTGCCGACCCCTGGTTTACATGCAGAAAAAGCTACATAACACACAATGGGACGGGTAATAACCAGAAAAGCATGACATGGGACCTTTAACTATTAACAAAGGAATGTGTGTTGTGGTCTGCCAGTATCTCAGCTAGTACTGAACATGGTTAAACTGAACAGATGAGCATTTATTACTAGGGCTGAAACAAATATTTTTTTTCATTAATCGAGAATCTTCCGATTTTTTGTGAGATTAAACGATCAAACATGAGCATTGCAACTTTGTACAGCCAAAATGTGGTGTCTTCACATCTTCTTTTGTTTGACAGAAAGAAAAAAGAAAACATAAACTGTGTACGGCAATCAATGATAAAGAAAGGCAGCAAATAATAAAATGTAAGGGGCTGGAATCAGAGAGCATTTGTTTTTGACCCTTGTATTCTGTCAAACATCTCATGGATCAATTGACAAACTCTTTTAGCCTCTCTGATCATTCAAAATGTGTCATGGCGACAGTTCAGTATTGTTTTGTATTCTACATAAATGAAATTGAGTTTGAGGAACAGGAGGTACCTTGGTTTGAGGCAGAACTCATTCATGGCTCTGACTGCTGTGATGAAGTTGTTTATTGTGTACTTGGCTCCATATTCCCTTTTCTTCAGGACTGCCCGAACTGCATGTGACAACAGAGGGAAAATAGGAAGAGTTTAATCTGCATTCATTTGCCTTTCATATTGACCAAGCCACATAACCGTGCACACATTACGAAGAGAGTACAAATAAAAGCTAAATATAGTGTAAGGCAGCAGGTCTGTGTAATGTCACACATGCACAGATGTTGTTCCTTACCTTTCACCTGAATTGTCTCAGTTTTTGTCAGCCCCTGAGGTGTTGGAGCTGTGAGAGAAAATGTTTTAATGTAACCAAAGATGTTAACCAGTGAGAAATTCTTATAGGCAACAACATTAACAAAACGTCTACGTCCTTTGGTTGACAGGGCACGCTAAAAACTACTTTTGAGAACTTTAAAAAGAGAATAGGGATGCTGGGGTGGGATTGGTACCAGCAGATAAAAAAGGCATTTTAATGTTATTATTGGCCAGAAATCAAATAAAACATCCAATATTACCCAAAAATAAATATGGCATGTTTTACATGTAACATAAGTTAAACTGTTTTCTAATTTGCCCTGGGTAAATTCAGTATTTTAGGTCTGCCAGTGGGAGATCTCAATGACAGTAGGTATAACATGTTAGTTCTATTACAAGATGAGGTTAACCTTTCCTCCAATAAGGTTTGGATAAATATCTGAGTGTACCAAATGAGTTAGAAGTACTGAGTTTTGTGCATTCCTAGAAAGTATTCAAAACTAGTGTACATGATGCAATGACGCACAAAATGCCAACAATTGACCGTCTTTAAACATCTAAACACTGCTGTACTATCGTGAAACATTGAAGTTATTCACCTGTTGGAACTGGGATGGAAGCAGCAGACAGGACCTGTTCTGCTGACGGAGCATCGCCTGACGCAGGTTTTGGGGGATCATCTTTACTGGAGCCAGAGGTAGAGTAGTACTGCACCTTGCCCAGCCCTAGAGAAGCAACACGGCAGTCTGGAAGGCTGAACCACATGCTGTGTATGCCTGCGCTCTGCCAACCTGCAAACAGATTGTATGACAACACTTTGTTTTCTTGCACTGCAAAATAATCTATGGTTCCAAAGAAAGTAAGAGCCATAATGTACGTAATGTTTCAGCTAACCTCTAATATCACTCTGACACAGTCCAGACGCAATATCAATCGTATTTTATTTATAAAGCTTTCTATTTAATAAGGGTGTAAAAAATAATCCATCAATCTGTATTAATTCAAGGACCAACTGTCCAATATCATGGATGCATACATCACTACATAGGATTTTAAAGATATATCTTTATTTATAAATACCTATAACAAATATGTGTCCACCCCTAGTGCACCTAAAAATAATTTGCACTTAAACATGGTTAAAGTGACTGTTTCTAGTGAACAATAGGACGTCTACTTTTACTCCTAAAATTAGGAGATTCTTCCAATGTCTGTAAAAGCCTAGTTATACAATTGTGAAGTCATATTGTAGTTGCTTTTGTGAGTAGATACAAATGTTTCTGTGTTGATTGGCATATCATATCTTCTCATATAAATACCAGTCCCATGAATAGTCTCAAAACAATATTATGGCAGACTTTTGGATATCATCAGATGTAATATCGTTGACTAATTTACGGAAGCTTGTGATTTACACCCTACTGTTAGAGCTTCCCAACTACATCACACCGATCATTAATATCTCCGTACTACAGTACAAGGTCCAGCAACTGCTTAACCTCTTATTTGATATCCCAATACCGACTGTTAAAATCTGGTGCAATAAACTTGTAATGTCCAATATACACTTTTTTGGTAATTCTACTGTGCAATAATCATTATCATTTAAATGTGCAAAACATAATTTAAATAAATCTCAAACCTTAATGTTCACTTAGCTATTTAAATGCTGCTACTCATTTTTAGACATGGATTGGAAGAGTACTTATCAGTTAGCTACTGTTTCTTATTGTCAGTCTTTTCTATGTCCCCGCTGTGCAAATAATAAATGGTTCTGATTATGTACGCACTTATGCTGGAAGTGCTGGTTTCAGGTACTGTGCACTTTTTACATTTAGACAACCTTGGAGATGTAAAGCTTAATCTTCTGACGATTGCTTATGTGCTCTTGTAAATGATATGACTTGTTCTCAGGTCTCTCTTGAAAGAAAGTAGATATTAATCTCTCAATTAAATAGATAGATACACAAGTACAAGTGTCCTCACCGTGGCACAGCTGGGGAAGCCTCGGGGAGCGTTGTGACAGGGGCGCCCTGTGCTGCATGGACACCCTGCAGAAGGCATGCCATGGTCGGTGGGCTAGGCTGGGGAACATCCTCGCTGTAGCGGGGGTCGGTTCCGAAAGGCTGGAACTTACTGTGCAGAGAAGCGGATAGCCCGGTCACCGTTAGGTTAGCATGTCAACTTAACCCAGTTCAGACAGATTAACACCATGGAGACATTTCAACACCTGACAATCTAATCAAGCAGTACCGTTAGCATAGCTAACAACAAACTAAACTATTAACACAGCTGGCTTTGCTCATCAAATATTGTCTATGCCGGCCGGCTAGCACGAACGCAGTTGCAGCGCCACCAACCCCGGCGGCTACAGAGCCAAATAATTGGCTAACGCTAACCTAACCAGCTAGCATGCTAAGCTAGCATCGTTAGCCAACATAAGTAACAAGTGCCGTGTAACATTTTAATTACTCAGAAACAACTGACACCTAATAGCAAGTATTGTAGGCTGAGGTCATTCAAACTTAGAGCCAATACCTTTTTATTGCGAAGTTTGTTCTGCATAATCTGTATCCATTTTGAGAATGTATGGTCAAATTGATGATACGCCGCTATGGACATAAGGTGAGTGCTACAAACACACGTGACCTGTGACGACACAAGTCCCGTTGTCTTCTCGTGAGAGTGTAATCCATTGAGTGTTATCTTTACAAGTATCGCGATATTCTGTAAACTGCTGTACAAACAAGGTCATCCGATGTTCATGTCCCTGGTCCCCCCTTATCATTTAGAAATAGGACTATATTTAATTAAAACCATAAATGAAACGTATCCTTTAACAATTTTACTTCAAAAATAAAGTCGATTAAGAGATTTCTCTCTTATGCTACATAAACGAAAAACAAAAGAGCAACTGTTTGTGGTATTATTAAAAATATGTAGAAATCCTTGAATGATTGGCTGAGCTTCACATCCAAATATAATTGTTTTCCCCCTCTGTAATACATAAACAGAAGTCAAAAGTGCCCATGTTAGGATACTGCTGGTGTGGCAGCCCAGGTCGACGAGGGAGGGGTAAATGTTGTCAGATTGAGGAAAAAATTCACCAGGAGAGTTTTCTTGACTATCATAACGAATTCCGGTGGTTGGAGCTTAAAATAAATGCATTCGAAAATGTACATGGCACTAAGGACCACCCTAATACACATATGTATGCAGACAATTTATTTTAGCCCATTACTTAATTTCTTTTAAATTATAAGTCTAACATTGTAATGGCCTTTTCTTGATTTTTAAAGTTTCTTTTTTTTCGTTCAACATGAACTAGTTTGTTAGTAGTTAGGTAATTGATACTACATTTAAAATCATCAACTAACCCAGATTTTATCCTGTCTTTTTTAGTGGTTAAATAGTGATAGTTGTTTTAAATGCTAATTTATCGAACATTATGACTTGAGATATGAGCAAAAATAAAACTTCCTGTGTCCAAATATGAGATTTACTTTGTCATCGCTCAACCCATGTCAATTGGAAACCTAAACAGGGAAGGGCACTAGTAGGGAAGGGTGTTGGCAACACAGCATTGAAAGGATAAAACAAGTCTTAGTCACCGAATGAAGAGAAAGGAATCTCAACAGTTAAGAAAAGAAACTCGTGTTTATTCAGTCTTTGTTTAGAACAGTACAGTAGATACATTGTGACCTCACATTGGTAGTAGGTAGGGGCCTTATGGAGCAGCAGTGTTGCAATATTCATCGGACAAATGACTTGACAAATCAAACACATACACTAGGAGAGAGGTCTTTTTTAGTTTGTTTTCCCATGCAATCACTTGAAAACAATACCTGCAGATCCATCACTTCCATATCACGATGATCAAAATGGAATCTGGAGTATTCAATCAAAAATCAAGACCCACAGTACAGTTTAGGAAGGCCATAATCCATTCAACACTGCGTACAAATAAGGTCACTTTAATTAGTGAAAATGGAAGTATAAGAAAGCAAGTCGTCAAGCTGATCAAGAGCGACTCCGTCCTGGTATGATTGTCTGGGTTGCTGGTCGTATAGGGAAGCAAGGAGGGAGTTTGTGTTTGCACTAACGCATCGTGACAAACTCCTCAGATGAGGTGGGGTGAATTGCGACAGTCTTGTCAAAGTCTGCTTTGGTAGCGCCCATCTTGATGGCCACAGAGAATCCCTGCAGCATCTCATCACAGCCCAGCCCCTGCATATGCAGGCCCACCACCTGGGGAGAAGACACAAGTCAGTCTTTGCAATTGTTTTTGTTTGTGTATAACACTAAAAATAAAGACACATTAAGACATAAGGGAATCAAACCCAACCCTTTGAAACACCAAACTCACTGCTGAGTGGCATCTACTGTTGATACATACCTTTTAACTCCCAATTCAAAACAATATCCTTTTCCTAAACCTCCCTCATGTACTCATTATGTAGTTTGTTTGGCTTACTTCCTACATTTACCAGAATGCCTTTTGAAAACCTGCAGAGACTGGGTGTGAGCCTTTTGACGTCAGCTGTAGATTATACAGCATACAGATAATCCTCTCAAAGAAAGGGTAAACATTTTGATGCATTCATTGATCATGTTTTTACTCGCTTTAAATAACATAATGAGTCCTACCTTCTCCTCCTTGCCCTCACACACCAGCTTCATGATGCACAGACTCTTCCTGCTCGTGATGGCGTGATACATCGGAGTGAAAGAAGTCTTGTAGACCTTTATGTTCTCCTTTCCTCGAAGTTTAATAGCTTCCTCTGTGAAAAACAAAAATAAGCATTTTAATTATTGCCCTACTTAGTAAAGCTTTGATTAATTTATAGTACATAAACTTCATCTTAAATAACTTACAGGATGACAGCAAAACTGGACATACAGGCAATTTAATAATGTCAAACTTATTTTGATCATGAAATGTCTGCTCACCTTCTGTGAGGCCCATCGTTCCGATGGGTGGGTGACTGAACACCACTGTCGGGATAGTCGAGTAGTCCAACTTTGAGTCCTTCTTGCCCTCAAATAGTCTGTGTGCCAGCTTTCTGCCTGCAGCAATGGCAACTGATCCAACATAAAACATAACGTCAAACGATTGCATAATGTGAATGCACCCATAGACAATTTAGCAAAAGTAAAATGGCTTTTGGGCATCACAAAAAACAAATATCAAGATATTCAGCCCATGAGCCTTTAAATACCCAGACTGACCACGCTCGAATGGAAACATGACTGTGTAGCTTTAATAAACATTACGTTATTTGAGTTATCAGGTCAACTTCATACCAGGTGTGAGAAGAGCTTTCCCACAAACGTCCCCTACAGCGTAGATCCCTGGTCTGTTGGTGTTCTGAAACTCATCCACAACGATATGGCCTCTTTCATCTGTCTCCAACCCCTGCAGACAGAAAACACTGTTCTATAATTATCAGAAATTATGATCATGTTTTTTTACCAATCCATACATTTTAAAGCTTTATTCCTTCATTTAAATGAGGAATAAAGGTTATTCAACTTGAAAATATTTTAAAAATACATTGTTTACGCCCTAACGGTCTTGTCATGTTCAATAGCAAAGAGAGATGTCTTATTGTTGTGGCCTCCGTGACTTTGTCTGCTGTCTATTAAACATCTCCTTATTTTCCCCACTCATCTTAATTGTTGATTGTAATTCGCTCGGCACATGTCAGTATCCAGTTCACTGTAAACATTATAAGACGACTGTTACCATCAGGTCGATGTTCAGTCCGTTGGTGTTGGGCTGTCTGCCGATGGCCCACAGAAGGCAGTCCACTTCCTGGATGGTGCTGATCTTCTCCTCGTCGTTCTTCTTCTCTGGGTCTTTGGTGGCGATCGTCACTTCCAGTCCCTGCTCTGTTTTACGTACAGACTTCACTTGAGAGTTTTTCCACAAATCTATACCAGAGTTTTGCAGTTCTTTGGTGCAGTTTGCGCTTATGAAGCTGTCGAAGTTCCTCAAAACCTACAGACAGAAATTGATATGTGTTTTGGTTACTTAATAACCTCATAACTATGAATAACATTATTTCATATTTAGTTGTGATTTTATGTGTTTCTTACTCCGGTCTGTCGAATAACGAGGGATGTTTTGGACCCCAGGGTGGAAAGGATGCCTGCCATCTCCACTGCAATATAGCCTGCACCCACAATGACACTGCGCCTGTCAGGGACACACAACGTTTTATTATAGGCACACATTTTACATATTGTATAAAAACCAAAGAGTTAATAAAAAAAGCTCACTTTGGCAGAGTTTCAAGATCAAAAAAGCCATCACTGGTAATGCCCAGACTCCCCCCTGAAATGATCAGTAAACACATGTTCAAGAGTACAATCCACAAAGATGATTACTTTTTCCCTAGTAAGAATCTAAGTACAGCATGTCTTACCTGGAACTTCATCATCAGTCATCACGATAGGCTGCCCTCCGGTGGCGATGAGGATGTGAGGCGCTGTGTATTTTCTTCCATTCACCTCCACCGTCGGCTCAGGGTCATTTGTAAACCTGGCATGGCCTTTAATGTTTTGGATTTTACCCTGGAGTAGAGCATATGTCATTATTGTTCTAACTGTAATTATGTCTAACAATTTTTGGGGGGAAATAAATTAAACTGCCAAAAATACTAAATATATAAATAGGGAAGAAAACAGAAACACAAAAATAATAATGATAATATAAATACTGAACTTACTTTGTCAAGATTGTTGCGATAAATGCGATTTAGGTGACTAATGTAAGCATCCCTTTTGGTTTTCAGAGTTCTGCAAACACGGGAAATGATCAAAGATAAGATGTTTGTTTGTTTTTCAATCCATATTTACTCACTTCCCTTAAAATCATACATTTATAATTAGAACAGACACAAACACTGGCAGTTAACAATTCTAGAAAAGTATAAAAAAGTGTATTCAGTTTTCAGATCAGATGAAATACTTAAAGAATAAAATATTTAGTGTTGAACGTTGTCCATACTTTCCTTTGTAATCTGAAATAAACAGAAAACTGCGAAACCAGAATTTCCTGCTTTATCCGGGAGTTTAATCCGGCAACCATCAGCTAGAGCATTTCCTGCATTAACAGGTGTACACTTCTACAAAAACCGAAATTATAATCATATTATCTTGTTCAGCAGTATGATAACCGTTTTTGCATGGAATTTACATTTTATGAAAACAACCGCCTATTATAATTGTTCCTGCACCTGCAGCATACAAAGGATGGACAAAGCAAACAAAACACAATATTACACAACAACACAAAGTAAAGTCGCCTCTATTTTAAAGTTTTGAAAAAGTTAAAATTTGACATGATTACTTTAAGCACACATTTCATTATTTGTATAGGTGATGTAGTATAAAACCCATTTTCATTTAAAGCTTTAATAAAGTGTAATCCTATCTAAATGTTAATTGAACAAAGTGGTATCCTGGAAGTATTTTAAATCCTTATGTATGATAAGAACATTTGGTCTGTGCTCACAAGGGTAAGATGAAGGGTGTTACAACTTACAACTGCAGAAAGAGAGGGAGGAAGGAAGTTAACAAGTTGCATGGGGGCTTTTATGGCATCCTGTATAGGAGGCATCTGATCAGTGTTTAGGGCGACCACCTGGACCCAAATGTCGTTGTGTGAGCTGTAAATGACCTTTGATGTTTCCCTATAAGAGGGACGCACTCAGGAGGAGTCATCACGTGTGCATACATTTTAAAAAGGACTTTATATGAATGTTGTGTTTCTTTGTATATTTGCCTCACTCATCATTTTTTCTAGACAGCAGCTGATTTGAAATTGCGACAAAAATGTGTAACTTTATATTTTAAAATGTTTTCGTTTTTTATCCACAACTGTCTGGTAGAAATGATCTCACAACCTCCAGTTTGAGAACCACTGCCTGAATGAGGCTTACGGAGGCTTATCATTAACTCCCACCTTGACTTAACTGTGTTGCTAGCAAAGATAGAGAAGTGGGCTAAAGGGAAGCAACACAAGATGGGGCAGTTGTGCAATGAAATGGACACCTCTCTGTTCCAGGAACAACAGTGACAGGTTTCCTAAGAGCTCATTGTTGTTACGCAAAGCGAAAACTGACACCAACAGGTAGTGAAAACTTACTCCCAACTGAAACGGACATTTCCAACTTCAAAGCCGTAGTCACTGTGATCATGGAGATACTCAGCATGAACGGCTGCATTCCACATGACCTGTGAAGACAGGTCAAGGCACTACATAAGACATCTAGTGAATAATGGGTCAAAATGATCATGTTTCTAAGGTGAACTCAGCACATAACAACAACATTGAAAAGAAAGGAGTACCTTCTTGGGGACACAGCCAACATTGACCTGAAAAACATTCAAGCAGTGTCAATTAGTTCAATGTAAACTAGAGGAAATAACTTCCTACTTTTAAAAAGATAAACACTGCAAAGGCCGGAGCTCTATGCACAGTATGTTGCAATAGGTGTTTTAGTTTCAAGTAAAACTTTAATGCAGGCTACTTTAATGCAGTTAACATTTCCCTAAGTAACTTTTTTTTAGCTAAAACAGTTTAACAATATTATCATGATACAGTATCACTGGAAGTCAATAAATATGAAATAAATATAAACTTTATTGCTACAAACATCTATAAAGGAGGATACTCATAATTTTGATTGGGCTGGATTGATTAATCCCTTGTTATACGGTTTTTATATAGAAATACAATTATGTAACATACGTTTTTTTTACCCAGTTATTAGCAAAATTGGGAATTTAATCTGACTAACTATTTTTGCCTTTATGCAATCAGGAAGTGGTTTTAGTGGTTGTGACACATCATACTGCAGTGATATATTTTTCTCATTAGCTATATATCTGTTGGGTAAACTAAAAAGATAAAGGAGTGGATGAACACAATACGTAATATTAGGGATTGGACAATATAGGATTTTAATAACAGATCACAATTAGTTAATGGTTGTCAATTTCCATTTTGGAGATAACCATGAATATCCTTATATTAATTACTTTAAAAAACCTCTATCTTCCTGTCATGGTCAACAAAAAATGATTAAATAATTTAAAAAAACTAAATACAAAAAGTAATTGATATTTTATGACCTTATGTGACCTTATGAACACCTAATTTAAGGTTGTTAATTTGTAACTAAGGATATTTACAAAAATGAATTAGTTATTGGATCTAATATGTTTTAGTGCCAAAGAGACATCATAACTTGCAATTCCTTTGACCAGGATAATGCTGTCATATAATGTTCGCATATTCATATTCCAAATGCTTTCCAGTAAAAAGGTTTTCCCAACAATAACAACTAGTATATTTGAATCATCTTCCTCACATTGACCCCTTATGCACAAAGAATCCATTAGTCTATTTAATGAAGTAACCTATGAGGGGTGACCAGGTTCAACCCAATTTAATTGAACTGTTAAGACTTTGTCTCTGCTGCTTTATACAGTGGCTGTTAGCTTTAGTATGTTGGGGCTACAATGTTTGTTGCACACACAAAACACTTCCACAAAAGAAGTCGGGAGGCTTCGCAGTGAACCCTGGCCACCAGCGTGTGTGTATGAAAGCAGCAGAGTGACAAAACAGACAGTGACTCTAGTCGGGATGAATAACAGTGTGTTTTTTTTACTCACGCAGGTACCTCCGAGTTTGTGGCTCTCGATCACGGCGGCGGAAGCTCCGAGCTCCGACGCCCTGCGAGCCCCGGCCAGACCTCCGGACCCGCCGCCGATCACCAGGAGATCGAACCGGGTCGTCCCCGCAGTGTCTGAGGCCATACTGCGGCGGATGTTTACTCCTTGTCTACGAAGAAAAGACGAGAAAAGTTGCTTTTTGGGGACAGAGCAGACGCAAGCTTGCATACACCGGGTTAGCTGGGTTAAAATAACCAGCCATAACCAGGAAGCTGGCGCCAGTGTGCTCCAACAGGGGAATAGGGTGGGTCAATGCCTCTGCTGTGTCATTATGAGTTGCAACAATGGTGTGCATAGTCATGGTGATCATCACATGCGCTATAGTAGCCTACTACGTATAGAAAAGCAGGAGAAATCAGAGTTAAATCTGCAACAAGAATTAGGTAAAATGACAAAATGTAGTCAAGAAAGCATCATGACGTAGTTTGTAATTGAATATTACAGTGAGTATTTAACTTAGATATACTGCATGACTCACCTTGGTAATGCCATGTGCACTGAAACGTTGGGAACCAGTCTGCATATTCTTCTACACAGCATGTTTTTATCGATTTGTAGGGCATTTATTAGAGAAGTCTCCACAACGTGTGGTTGTTTATGTGTCAGCCGGTGAAAGCCTGTGAGGGGACTTCATAACAAACGCTGCAAACCACTTCCTGTGTCACTGGGGGGGGTGAACTCAAAAATACTCGACGACACGAACTCCCGTCGGTCTCATGTTGCCCATTCAGTAGCCTAAAATCTGGAAAGATACGTTTAAAACAAATATTTCATGTTTCTGAAGTTGTCATAATTTAGGGTGTGTATAACGAAGCTGCCAATAAAAAATGCGTTTTTGTCCAGTAGCAGATTTAGAAACGTGTGAATAATCCCAGGATATAAAGGGGGTTTGCGTATTTTTATAGCACCTACGCTGCACCCTGCCTGCCAGCTGTGAAAGAAAACTAAATAAAAAAGTTAACTTCCGGTCAAAATATTCAAAATAAGACCTGCTGTAGAGAAGCCAAAAGCACATTTCCCGGCAGTATAGGCAATATTAAGAGAACAAGATAAGATAAAATAAGTTTTTTAATGTCATCCATTTATATATAGTGCAGTACATTACATACATTGTGATTTTTATTGTAAATCCTGCTCAACATGTTGCACATTTCTGCTCCATGCTACCTCTTTTTCAAATCAGCATAACTCTCCACTTGAAAATAGTATTGTCATATTTTACAAAAGTTTACTGCACTCAGCTTCCCTCATAATTATATATATATTGTTTTTTACGTATTATTCTTTCTTTGTCTCTCTATGCACTACTTATACCAAAGCAAATTCCTCGTATGTGTAAACCTACTACTTGGTAAGTAAACTAAATAAAACAGATTCTGATTCCGATTAAGGAAATACATGATTTTTTTTAAGGTAGCCTATATACAAAGATAACTCAGTTTGAGGGAAAAATATGGAAATGTTTGAAAAAATTGCTGTCCGATCATTTCAAAAATGCATAGCCCGCAGACTTATAGGTTCCACCACTGCAGACCGAAAACTAACACAACATGTAGGCTGCAAATTGTTAAACACGTTTTTCTTTTTATGAGATTACTGCCCATTTATTATTATTTTTTGTTTAACAGTTTTTATTGAGATCAGAAGAAATATACATTCAATAGCATTGCATCCCACCCAACCCTCCCCACCCGTCCCCTTAATTCCAGATCTTGGGGTCCTGCTGCTGCTGCTGCTGCTGCAACAAACTATTGCTGTAGTCATCCTGGTTTAGGGGGATCTGTAAACTGTCGTATTAATTTAGGAAGGGGGTCCAAATATTTGCAAACTTGCGGATTTCTCAAGTTTAAGGAAATGCATAGTGTTTATTATCCATTTAGTAAAATTGGGAGGTGCTTGATCCTTCCAGGATAGGAGAATTAGGCGCCTGACAATCAAGGAGGTAAATGCTATGACTGCCTGAGTTTTACCTTTAAGGTAGCCGGTTTCAGGGGTGAGGCCAAATAAAGCACATACAGGCCCATTTATTATTAGTATTCCATGCTCTTACTTTGAAGGAGAGATGAACCCGTTTCCGGTTTTGAGTTAGCTTAGCTGAGACCTCAAGCTAAAGCACAGCGACTTGGTTTGTCGCGGTTTCAGGCGTTAATATCAAGCCCACAGGAAGGATTTATCCATTTAAAAACATCTAACAGATGAAAACCAAACACTCCTATAAGGTACGTATGTACGATTTGACTCTATAGACAAAATAAACGGTACATATTCGGCCCGTCGTCTTTGTTAGCCCCCCTTGTTGTGGGCCTTTTTAGTATTCAGATGAAACCATGAACAATAGGGAATTTAGACAACAGCATTTAATTCAGTGAACCTCTTTTGTGTTTTTCTTGCTTTCCGTTACCTGAAGATCAAATAGCTGCAGGCTATGAAAAAAAGAGGAGCTGTGTGTGAGGGGGGAGGGTCTGCATAGGCCTTGTTTGAATGTCTGCATTGGTAGGGGCATCAACTATTATTTTTCTCACAGGTGGGAGACATCTCACTATCAGACAGTGGCGGTGCCAGAGATTTTCTTTTGGGGGTGCTGTGGGGGAGCTTGACGTTTCACAGATGGTGCTCAAAACATTTAGGGGTTTTCTCTTAAAGGTGGGGTAGGTAAGTTTGAGAAACCGGCTCGAGATACACTTTTTGTTATATTCCATGGAATGCTCTTAACATCCCGATAGCAATGAATATCTTAAGTGCTTTGACAAAAAAATCCATAAAAAATGTTCATCTGTGGAAGCCGTNTGGGTCCAGTGGCAGCGCCAGAGATGTTCTTTTGGGGGTGCTGTGGGGTAGCTTGACGTTTCAAAGAGGGTTCTCAAACATTCAGTGTTTTCTCTTAATCTACCGGGCGCTAGTTGAATTTTCTACCGCTACACTCCCCACACGCACACACACAGTATACTTGTTACAATGAAGGCTCGATAATCAGCTCACGGCATATAGGTGTAAGCAAAGGAAAAGTGCTATTTTATTTAATTAAGAGATCTATGGATACATCTCTCAACACCCATATGAAACAGAACTGTAAACAGATGTACTTTTTCTTTATGGATATTTTACAAATCACTCCCCTTTTAAAGTGTATTCTTGTTTTACTGTAGTATTTCATAACTGTTTTTCATTTATTCTCTTATTTGTTTTTATAACTATAATGATCATATAAAGGTGTGCCTCGGAAATAATTGTTTACATAAATCATGACCAAACCGTTTGAGACCCACTGAGATAACTTAGACTAAAGTTAACGATCTAAACAGAGCGTCCTTTAGCTCACCTGAGTCCCTCAGTCTGACAGGAGAGGACATTCCCTTCACCTTGTTGTAGAAACAGCTCCTTCTATCCGTTACTGCAGCTAGCTAAACAGATGCTAACAACACGGTCCCTGGCACGGTGTGCTCTCTCTTTCTCGCTCGCTTAATCACACTAAATGCGCGTCTGACACACACACACACACACACGCACACGCACACGCACACGCACACGCACACGCACACGCACACACACACACAGAGAGAGAGAGCCAAGCTTGAATGAAACGCAGTGACCCAGAAGTACTTGTTCTGTACATTCTGCATATTATTTTCGAATTGATCATTTTTCAAATTATGAATTTCACACATAAAAATTNCACAAGTGGGCAAGTGTCACTTTACTCGTCTTTTTCTCGTTCTTTTGTGTCTCACGCTGCGCCTCCCCTGAAGCTCTCTGGCGCCCCCCAGGGGAGGCGCGCCTCACACTTTGAAAACCGCTGCTCTAAAGTAAGAGCAGCAACCGCTTCCTGAGCTCTCCCATAAAGTTTGCATTGGACTTACAGAGCCCAGGCCTCAGCCGGCCACCGTAGTGCCGCTGCAATGCGCTCAAAAGCACCAAAATACGCATCAACCTCAGTCTCACGGAAAAGTGGCACTAACAAAATATTTTTGACTACGTTGAAAGCAGGGGGATGAGAAGGAAGTGGTAAGCTTCCTCCGGCATTACCAAAAGCACCGGATGCGCGCAGCTCGGAGTCTAACTCCAGCTGACGTATCCGGACTTGGTTGGTCGCGTTTTCAGGCGTTAATATCAAGCCCACAGGAAGGATTTATCCATTTAAAAACATCTAACAGATGAAAACCAAACACTCCTATAAGAATTGATGGCAGATGACCTGCTCAACATGATTCCTGTCACCTATCACAGCATGCTGTCGTCTGCAAACAGCGGACACCCCAACCCTCTCTTGGATCGTGTTTTGAACTCTTCAAACGTGAGGTGTTGTCCGAAATGTGGATTTTCTTGTACAGATGCAGCAGAGCTCAAGAAGCATGTGATGGAGCACAAGGGGACGAGATTTTACTGTTTTTACTGCAACAAAGTCTCGTTCAGTGAGGCAGAGTTAAATGCTCACCTGAAGGAACACAATTCAAAGTATCCGTTCAACTGCCCTCACTGTGGACAGGGCTACATGAGGAGGCTGTGCCTTGTGAATCACATCGAGCGTGTACATAGTAAAGTCATGAGTCAAGGACCTGTTAAGACTGGCATGATTACAAATCCACATGTTCCTGCCTCCAGTGCTTTATCAAGTGTTTCCACTGCGGATCCATCATTGCTTCGACCGACTGTTCGGGTGAAAGTACCTGCGCTGAGCTCATCTGTAGCCAGGCTGGGTAAAGATGAACAAAGAGGCAAAACACTGCACACTAATGTATCAAATGCTACTAATGGTAGTGCAGAACTTTTGTCCCCTTTGAACGGACTCTTTCAGCACAGCAGAGCTTTGACGGTTTCTCTTCCCGAGGAAATTACGATCCCTAATGGCTGTATGGTGGAACTTGTTGAGGTGAAAACTGTCAACGGCACAAAGGAGCTAAAGCTGAGGATCGTCTCTCAACAGGGGAACGAGTCTGTGATAAAAGACACAAGGACCACAGTTTCGCAAAACGCAGCACTAGGACAGCCAATCTTATCCGCATTAAATCACACAAACACAGTTAAGTCTATGAATATGGGGATGTGCACTATTAACAGGAAACAGTGTGAAACAAAATCTGTGAGTTTGGAGCGTCCTGCAATTGTCCCGGTACATTTTTCCAAAAACCTCCCGAATCAAGTCAGCAAAGGCAAAGTTGGATTAAAAAGAACCTTGCCGGAAATAATCAATCTGGAATATCATGAAGTTGTTCCAAACAAGGTTCCCAAAATTCTTGTGAATCCTGTAAGAGAAGAAAACTGTGGGATCAGAGTTGCTCAGAGAGATCTGGGGAACCACGCAAATCTGCACTCCGTTATCTCCAACAGGGCAAGGTCGACTGGCGCCCTGCATCGAGAAAACAAGGGAACACATGTTTCTCAGAGAGCGGTGGATGATAGAAGGAATTTAATTGATCATTCCAAAGGTGTTCCACCCGTGAAGGAAAGTGAGGTAAAAGTAATTCCTAGTGATGTGTCCCGGCATGTAAAACTTGAACCCGGGGAGATAAGGGAAGAGGACTACATTAACTTGAAAACAAAGAAAGGGGCAGTTGGTTTTAAGCAGCAAAAATCTGCCTCCCCTTCCTTGAATGTTCTCTCAGCTGGCCAAGTGAGGCCTCCAGCCATTTCAGTTTGTAAGGATAATGTTGCAAATTCTTCCTTTTCAATACCCAGGACACCAATAGACTCAGGCAAAACACCGGCCCTTTGTAATCGCACAAATTCAAAGGTCTCATCTTGGGTCCAGGAAGTGAGATCCAATGAGAGATTGGCAGAAGGAGACCTGCCAGAGTCTGAGGGTTTTCCCATCATATCTTCTGTGTTTTCATTAAGTCAACAATCAGAGGACGGCCAAGGCTCCTTTCAACCGCTGGTAATGGCTCTGCGTGGTATAGTGATGGATAAAAGCAACAGTTCTGTTTGTACAATTCTAAATAACATCAACACAACGAACAGCACAGAGCAGGCGATGGAGGCAGAAAAATCGAAACTCTTCAGTCGGATGTCGACTATCGATGGATCCATTATCCGTCACCTTTTATTGACTGACCGGAAAATCGATACTATAAAAGTGGAGGGGCAGGATAAAGGCATTCAACACCCTCCTTCACTGACCCTCAACAACTTCCTTGTCAAAGAGGAACAAAATAATACTACGCTAACGGACAAAAGTAAATGCGACCACACTCCTGAGTCAAACTCGTGCGTAAAAGATGAGAAATCCAAAGTTGACGCACAGGTAAATGCACATGCCACTACGACGCCTCCACAGGAAGTGGCACAAAGTGAGCATGACATGTCAAAGTTTCTGACTGTCTCTCTGAAAAGGGTGCAAGTAGGCGTGTGGAAAAAAACCAAGAAGGGACTAAAACCTAGAATACCCAAATATGGGACTCCGGTACCGGCATCCAGTCTGACTGACAGTACAGTTATTTATCCGATGCCACTGAAGGGAGACCAGCTGGTGAAGCGCCCGGGCCCCAACCAGCCCGTGGTGGTGCTCAATCACCCCAAGCCCCGGACCAACCGTCAGAGAGTGAGGACAGACAGGTTGGAAACAGGAGCCTTGGAGGGCGCTCCAAAGTGCAACATCTTCAAAATGAGGCTGAGCAAAGTGATGGGGCAGAAGTATGAGGTAATGGGCTGCACTGTTGGAGTCTTTCAGTGAAATTATCAGATAATATCACTGGACATTTATCTGAAAACATTTGTTTTAAAATACTTAAAAAAGGACACTATATGGACATTTGTTCTCTAAGGCAGCATTAGATTGGAAGGAATGGACTTCTGAGTATCATGGAACCTTGTGTGTTACATTTATGTTGTTTATCTAGGCATGGGATGAGAAATACTAAGTGCAATGGATGAAACACGGACCATATTCTGGAGTAGATTAGAAATACACAGATGTTTAAGTACTGTTTCAGAAGTTTGATAAACCAATAGAGTCAGAGTCGAGGCACAAATAATGCATGCTGTTTGCGTAAAAAATTAAAAGGAAAATACTGTATTCATTTTTTTTTTTGCGTCACTTATGTTTTGCATCTGGCCACTCTAAGACACAAACTGAATTTGGTGCATCTGAGATTATCAAATTGTGTGGGAACCCAATCAGAATATAGGCAAAGTCATTATCATAATATGCACACAATTTTAATGATGGAAAGATCTGTGGTGAATATCAAGTCGGACTGCAACTAATAAGTATTTTCACTGTTGATTTAAATAGTGAAAATAAATATGTTGCTCAGTGTTCACTGAAGCTCAAGATGATCCTCAAATGTCTTTTTTTTTCTCTCCAAAACTCAAAGATATTAAGTATTATAGAGGATTAAAGAAACCAGAAAATGTTTCCATCAATAAGCTGGAATCAATTAATTGAATTAAACAAATTTCTTTGGAACCGTTAAAATGTTTGTGAGGAAAATGTAATAGTTAGCAATAGATTGATCTTCGCAGATTTAAAATATGATAACGTGTTTGATTTGTGCAAAAATTTAATATAAATTGTCGATTCAACAGCCTTTTTTGGATTAAATTTTTTCGCACAAAACAACACAGGAAAACAATTAATTAACAGTACTATATTTTGACAGTGAGCACTTGCAAGCCTACAGAGGTTTTAATAGTCAGCTGTGTCTCTTTGTCTGCATTTGTTGTTACATTTTAAATAGACACTATGGGAACGCAGACAATGTCATATGTGCAGCAATCGGTATCACTCCGTAGTGTCGTGGTGCATTCAGGCACTCTTTGCGAACTCTTACATTTGGGAAATCCTGCATGACTATTTCCCAGACCAACAGTCACTGGTACCTTCATCAAATGGACTGGACCAATGCAAGGTGTAAATAATGGAAGCTGGGTTTGTTCTCATTTTGGATGTGTTGTGAACCATGGGGGGTTTCAGAAAAAAAGAGGGTTGCCAGCTTTTTTTTTGTGTTTGCATGTGTTTTGTGAAGTGAATTGTCACAGTTGTACTTATTATTCTTATAATGTGCTCCAGTTTCTTAGCAGTATTTACCACTTTGCAGGCCGTTCTCATTGATAAACTCTATTTTCTTATTTGCCAGTTTCATGACGTTTCAATGTGGAATGTATCGCAGATATTTGAGATTTATTTGAGTGTTATGAAATCTTGTGCCATACAGTTTCCTGTCTTTAATGTACTTCAATGTAAAGCCTCTGTAGCTCCTTAAATAGTGCTGCATAATGGATCTGATAAAAGCACCTCAGTTCACAACTGTAACAGAAAACCACGTGCGTGTGTTTTTAATTATGTAAATACTAAGTGACTGGTGATCCTGGGTTTAAAGTTGTCTTTTTTTAGTAACCATTGAAAGGTCACAAACTCTCTCTTTACAGACGGTTTACAACAGCATTACAACAGCAGCGTGTTGTGTTTAAAATCTAACCATGATGTATTAAGTGATAGACCTACGATTACATTTATAGGTTTGTCTTGCCCAGTTTATATTGTGTAAATATGTTTTGATCAACATATTTTTATCGTGTAAATACCTATACATATAAAATGTGATAAATGGTGTTCATACTCTTTAGGAGATGGTAACCATTCCACAGCCTCGTCTACATTGTGCTTTACTTGTCTAACGCTGCAGTGTCTATAGCTGGTGTGCTGTATTGTTTATTTTATTATTATTTAAATGTGTCACACTTATTTCTGAATGTTTTTCTTTGCCTTTATTCACTTCTCAATGTATTACATGCTCAATGTGCATTATCGTGTCTCATGCTTTTATAAATAACAATTGTGTAACTACATTTTTCTATTAAAACATGATAAAAGATTGCATAGCCTCCCCGTTTGTTGAACAGAATTGCATTACATCAAGGGCTCATGATCAGTATATAACCTTTACATAGTAGATCTCTAACGCACTCAGAGACTCTCAGCCTCTCTTCTACATGTAGAAGTACCTGCAGTAAATATGTACAAAAGTATTAACATCAAACTTTACTGAAAGTATCAGAAGTAAAAGTTGTCATTATGTAGACTAGAGAATAGTCCACTGAATTATTGATGCATTAATATGTTTGTCACTTTATGGTGGAGCTCATTTTAATTACTTTATATACTGCTGGGAAATGTACTTATAAATGTACTTATAAGTTCTTATTGTATTGATCCATATTGTAAATCTTTATCTGTTAATTCACTTAGGAATCGATATGCAAGATTCTCTGACAAAATGTGCTATAAAACTTTAAATACTCAAGTAAAATACCTCAACATTGTTCTTAACTACAGTATTTGAATAAATGAAATTATCAACTTTTCACCACAGTTTGTCCCTATCAAAACATTTTTGATTTATCAAGCTATAATTTGTATCTGGAAGCTTAAATCTCACTAATTTGACATATTAAGAGATAATACATTTTGAACTGTTTTGGTAATCAAGGCAAGGCAAGTTTATTTATATAGCACCTTTCAGTACGCGACAATTCAATGTGCTTTACAAAATAAAATAAAAGACATTTAAGAATAAATACAGTAAAAACGCATTATATAATGGCATTTTACAACAGTCATTTAAAATGCAAAGATAATAAGATAAACACAACAGTTATACAATACATGAATAAAAAGCAAACTGCAGTGTGAATATGAGCAGTTAAATTAAAAGCAGACCTATCAGGCAAAATGCACTTTTGTGCGTCTTTTATATATGAATATGTGCCCCCGGTGTTCCAGGGAACTCACAAAGTGTCAGAAAACACAACCCCCTCTATTTTCCTCCATACCCAAATCTCTTAAAAAGGGGCTGCAACGGATCTGATACAGACTGATCCAGATTTGAACACTTATATGACGTCACAGAAGTGGGGCTACGGCTATTGGGCCAACTCCACCAATCAGGAGGAGGCAGCCACAGACATTGCCGTTCGAAAGCGCTGGAGACGCTGTAGTACATATGCCAGGCCTGTAGATGGTGCTGTTCTCACAGAATCAGCCCATGAAAAGACAGTGTTAAATTGAGCGAAATGAGGAATGGCTAAAATGCATGATCTGTTTGGTATCTTGAAAAATAAAAAGTATAAATATGCATGGTCCACTATATTATTCAAATATAGCATGATAGGTCCACTTTAAATTAAAAGCAGCAGCAAAAATATATGTTTTCAGTCTCGATTTGAAAATAGTAAGAGTTTCTGCGGACGTGCATGATTCAGGCAGTTTGTTCCAGATTATGGGGGCATAATAGATACGCTGCTTTTCCATGTTTTGTTCTTACTCTTGGAACCGAGAGCAGACCCGTTCCAGAAGACCTGAGAGATCTTCAATCAATCAATTGTTCAGAAATGTTGAAGCAAAAACATCAAATATAAGCTTTTCAGTTTCATATATTAGATTTGTACTTCTCTCTGTTTGGTATCATTGTAAAGTATACATTTTACATTTGTGTTTTTTGACTAGTAAATGAACACAATAAAAACAAACAACAATTTGATCATGAAAACTATTGATCAGTTTCAGACTTCGATAAAACATTGTTTTTAATTGACACATCTTTCACAATTCGTATACACTGTCAACGCTTTCCTAACATGCTCACGATGAACTGCAGTGGATGTTATGGGTTACAACCAGATGTGATTGAACGGTTTATTTTTGGCAGGAAAGCTCCATGTGTTATTGCAGCAGCTGCTCAACATCTCTCCTGGTTACTGGATACGTCAGCACACAGTTTTCTGGACACTTGCTTCTGGGAATATTTTTCCCACTGATGAGTATTACTGGGAATATGGAATGAAACTTTATGATTTCTGCTACAGATTCAAACATCTGAGGAGAAATAAGATGTTAGGTTGATTAAATATGATGAAGATAAGGCTTGTTTAACTTTGTCTTTTAGAGTTTTTCCACTCACATCATTTGATCGATGTCCTCTTCCCAACGCGTACTTCCTGGTGCTCTCTATAAACCGGATCTTTACATTATAAACCTTCTTGCCATGATACATAGCCAACACCAAGGGCTCACTGTTGGAGTTAATGGAGCAGTCTCGTACCAAAAATGCCCCGTCCTAGTGTGAGTAACAAGAGAATATTCGATTTAGACTAATTCAATTATAAGATAATGTCATATAAGAGGTTTTAAATTACCTTGTTCACCAGGTGTAAGGCGTGCTCAGCATCTGCTCGAGTACAAGTCCCAATGTACCAGTCCTCTTCACAGTAGGTCTGCCAAATATTATCAGTGGGGGAAGAAATATTTAGATAATTTAAATTAGCAACAATACATGGTCAAAATCATAGAAAAGTAATATTCTATTATTTAATTTCTATGGGGAAAATAACTGCAAAGGTCTTATCCAATCCCTTGAGATTAGTTAAAGTGAAAATACTCATAATGCAGAATGGACGATTTACCAATAATGAATATACAAATTTGTATTATAAGTATTTTGTTAATATGTAAAAAAAAATCGCAAACAAGTCCAGCATTGAAAACAATTCGGTGAAGGTACAAAATAAAATGCATGAAAGTATACTTAAGGTACAATAAGTAAAAGTGTAAATCTAATGTTGTAAAGATGACAGAACTTTATTTTGTAGCTTATCATAATATATGTATATGTTGTATTAATACTCTAAAAATGCAAATTTAAAGTATATACATCCGTCAAAGATGTACAGGGAGGTAAAACATTTAAGTATAAGTACATAAAAGTTGTACTAAGGTAAATATCCTTTCCTCAACTAGATATCACAGACTTTAGAGAAAGAATAATACTAATTCTTTATTTAGTAGCAGCAACTGTACCTGTTGAGGCTTTTCCATGGGAACAAAGTCATGTTGGTTAAAGTCTTCTTTAGTTTGAGGCCACTCATGGTGAAGACGTTTTGATGGCACCCTTTCTTTAGTAAACAATAATATTGACTTATTTTATAATTACATTGAACATTATATTGATGATCTATAACACTACTTACCTATACTTAGTTGGGACCTAAACAAAAGAAGAAGGCATAAATCAAACTTGAGACAAATTACAAATGTGTCCTAACAAGCTTCAGAAATTAATGTCCCACCTTGTTTCTAAATCATGGGTGTCCAAATCCAGAGAATGTCTGTGATTGGTATGAAGTGTTGAAACATGTTCAGCACTCTGTAGACCTAAATATATTCAGCATCATTAATATTAAAGTTGCATTTCACTCAAATGTTTACATTCACAATCATTAAGCTCTTACCTTTGCCACTGAATTCTGCCTGGTAGAAGAAATACAAAGAAAATTAGGTTTAAAAACAATGTTGCAGGATAGTAAGTAAAAACAATTTCTGAAAGGGCTATTGATTTTAAACCAATATACAAGTAGATAATGTGGAGTCTATTATATAACATTACAAAGTTGATTCTTATTATTACATTATATGCTTATTGTGCTCATGAGATGTTGCTATGACTATGGAATAAATAGACACAATCACCAATCCCAGGTTCTGATGGGTTGGATACGAAACAAAGGGAATAGTCATAGAAGAAAGTTTTAGCTTGCATTAGAAATGTTGCAAAGACCAGGTACAGACACTGTAGAGACAAAGAGTTATTGTAAACAGGAGATCGCCCTGGCCTTGAACAGTGTGTGTGCTCCTCACCCACGCATAACTGGGAACTAGAATAATGGAAGATTCCCAATATCTATTGCAAAGCAGCTTCAGTAAAACTAATTACGTAGGATAGCGACTAGAGTAAGGAGGGAATCTTCACAGGCCGGCCGAATGCTGATTGGAGTTTGTGTTGCCAAGAGACTTTGTCTAAGTCTGTGCACCATGAAGTATTATTTGAATTATTTGAAGGATTAAAGTAACGTGTTATGGCAGGAAAGTTCAATCTGGTATATTCATTTTAATGTCACCTTATAGAGAATGTGTGTTAAACTTGTGATTTCTGCATTGAGTGACTTCTGCCTAGCAGATACCAAGAAGAGGCCCCTAGGGTCTCTCTGTTAATTATCAATAGTCCTTGCAATCAACAGGGGAATTCCCGGATACATTTTCAGATATAAGGCAGTTAAAGTCTTGTAGAATTAATGTTTATCTCCTACACATCCTGGAGGCCTTGAGACTTGGGTCACCCAGCAGTAAATGAGATAAAGGTCCTTTTGAGCTTATCAATAAAATGTATTCATTCCTAGTAAGCTGACTTTGGGGTGAAGGGAAGTTCAGGGAAGCCATTAAGCGATAAGAACAATTAACTTCTGTTAAAGATACATGATAGGATGTGTGTGTTGAAGATGTTTAGGGGGAATGAGTATGTGTCCTGTCAAAGAGTCCTCTGTCATGACTCCAAATCATTGATTGGGGGATTTGCCTAAGGGCAGAGGGACAGAACACACACACACACACACACACGCGCACAGAAGCAACATGGAATCAACAAACTGACTTACTACCTGGGATCCCGCCCAGAAGGGAAACCGACCAATGAAACACTACCAACTCACTGGCTAGCTCGCTCAGAAGTGAACTCTGTGTATAAATGTTGTGATCATTTTGAAGATCGGGGCTCTTGTTTTTGACTTGCCGTTCCTGAGACGTGTCTCATACGGTGGTAGAACCTGAGCCCGGAGTACTCTGCAGAGTGCTTCGTGATTAGGTGATGTATTTGTATGTTTTACCATTAAAACAGATTATTGTTTAACCCTTATCCTGGCTGCTTTGAATTTTTCCTTCTTTTGAGAACCCGCTCATATAGGAACGGTGCGGAGCAGAGATTCTGCCCCAACAACCAACAAGGGAGGCCAAAGTATAAACCTCCCCTTCTGGCCTCAACCAGAAGTAAATGTACGGGCAGCGCCCTGAATAATAAAATGTATGTGCGCACGAGGTTCAAGGCTTTATGCCGGAAATAGAGTTACAGATTACAGCTCTGCTGTCTGTGATTTCTATGACCTGACGGCAGTGGCGTAACAAGGTTGTGATTGGCCCCGGGAGTTTCCCCGGTGGGCCGGTGTTGTGTGTGGGCCATTTGTAAGTGTTCCGGCCACTCCCTTTTTTTTTTTTGCTTACCTTAATCCTACCGGCCCACATTTGTAAGTGTGCCGGCCCAGGGGTGTGGCCCACAGGGCTGGGCTGGGCCGTTTTGATAGGCTATCTATATTCTATCTATCAGATAGTTTCACTTTCACACATCAGGCCCGTAGCAGCTTTCACTGCGTAGTGAACGATCAGGAGTGAGTGACTGAGAGACCTAGCTGGCAGTTGCTTACAGATGGATAAACAAGCTCCAAAGCGTAAAGGCGCTTTTTTATAGTTTGTGTATACAGTATTGTAGCAAGCCCTGGGTTCAGAGGGAGGGGCTTGCATAGGGGAGGGGGTTAGCAGGGAAACGGGGTTCAGGGGGAGTGGCTGTACGGCTGTACCCGTAGGATAGAAAAGGGGGAAGTGACGTCTGACTCAGAGGTTGCGCGGCTGTGGAGAAGAACGTGTTGCCCACATGCTAGTTACGGCTAGGCAGGTCTTTATTATTTTTGGTGCAGTCACCCCCTTTTGCCTCCCACCTTGCTGTTCACAATAAATGTTCGAAAGAAAGAAGTAAACATCTGCTTTACCCAGTTCTGATTTAAAATATGGCGTCGGTCTGAAGACAGATCAGAGACGAAAGAAGAAGATAGACATTGGCGAGGCGATGAAACCTCCTCCTTAATGGTCCAAATGCAGGCAACAGCTACCAGGAGTTAAGTAATAGAGTACACGCTGGCAGCTACTTACCGCACAGTCGGTCCCGGTAATGCATATATATGGGTAAGTGAGGGGGGAAGGGAGGATGTCTGGTGCTTGCCTCAAGGGCACCATGCAGGTGCAGGAGGCTGGTATTGTTATCTGGCTGATCTCTTCCAAGAGAAGTCCACACTCTACATTAGTTATGTTGTCGGCGGGAACAGCCGATTTTTTTGAACGGCCTTAGATATGAACAGCGTAAACGAGCGTACTTGGCGAGAGCTGTTCATAGTTATCGTTCAACGCGATGTCACGCACTCACTGCCTGCCATAATCCACAAGCCTATATATAAAGCTTGATTTTTTTCTCAAACGTATTCTGTGAAGACGCGACCCTACCTGACTGTATCTATAATTACTCGAACACGGAAAACTATTGCTCCTCGCAGCAGTCCTCGCGAGCAGTTGCACGTCGCTTGACCGATCAAGAGCACACGGTGCTCACAGGGGGCGAGCTCAACATCCGTTTGGATCAGTGAGTGATATACAGGTTTCAGCACGCAGGTAGTGAGATGCAGAGGTCTTCTCTCACCGGTGAGGAGATCTCAATCATAACATGTGAGTACAGGACAGGTCAGACTACGTGTTTATTCGGATCGATAATGACAGACGCGTGAAAACGCAGATTGATGCTAATCTCCACTGCCCAAACCCAATCAATCATTGACATGAATAGTACACCCTTGGTCACTATACAATTCAGATTATTGACCATGCACGTCTGGCAGATACAGTCCATCACTTATCCTGGTGATTATTTCGCTGAATCATCTAAGGTAACAAACGTCCCTTACAGTTCCCTCTCCTACCCTTGGCCTCTCTCTCATACAGATACAACGACCATACATCAGGATGGAAGGTGCTGGGACAACGACCTCAGCTCTGCGATCCTTTTTCAAGGGAGCTTGCCCTTCGCTAATCGACCTGTCTCAATGGGACAGGTTTAAAGGATGTTTTAAATCGCACAAATCCCCAGATAAGGCTGGGCCCGACTTCCTCTTCGACGAACCGTATGTCGACTCTTAATCTAATTGGTCTGCGCATGGTGTGTTGTGGCCAAAGGGACCAACGCTCAGTAGATGATGGTCCTTGCGCGTCCTGCGTGCGTGCCAGTATGTGCAGAGCAGCTCTGGTGACTGGAAAGAGCTGTGGTATTCCCAAACTTAGGGACCCAGGGCCTTAACAAACTACTTGCCAACAGTCGCTCTAAGTAAGGGCCCTCACATCCCCATTTCTTAAGAGTGGAGATGCCATGGGGGCCTTGGCAGCAGAATGGAAATGTTCAAGAGTTACTGTGATAGGTGATGTTAGTCAGATAAGTGTTTTAAGAAAAAAAAGCTGTTCCAGTGTGTTGTGCGAAACTGTGAGTAGACTATATGCTCAGCTAAGCTAGAGATGCTTCGTGTCAAACAAGTTCTCTCTCTCTGTGGTGTGTGTGCTGTGTGTGCTGTGT
>NW_011359123.1:980393-987362 GCF_000735185.1 Notothenia coriiceps | reverse complement strand
ACCGACATTGGAAAACGTTGTTTAGAAGGCGAATATGAACAGACTGGGTAGTCATAGTGTGAACTCTCATATCTTGGGTGGATGGGGGGTGACGGAAAACGGATCTCCGTTGACCCACTAGAACTTACACAGTAAGCAGAAGATCACCTGACGTAGAGCAGTAAGTAAACGTAACTAGGTGACCGGCACTGAACCAACTGGATACCGGAGGAACATAAAACACCATACAGTGTTTGACGAGATATTGTTCTCAGATGTACAATGGTCAACAGATGACATAGGAGTCAGAGTAATTAGGACATTCACGTAACCGAAAGAGGATCGAGATCCACCAAGAAAGATCGGAGTGAGAGTCACGGACCGACAAGTGTAAGTCGGTGTCTTTGTAGTGGAACTTGTGAAACTGGACTACGTAAAGGGTAAGAAAGTAGTTGTAAAAGGAGTAACAGTTCCTGGGACCCCACATGGAGAGACAGGACTGTAAGTTACACACTGGGTCCACAGACACAAAGAAAGAGAACCGACAGAACAAACACTTAAAGTGGGTTGGACCACAAAAACTGGGAATAGACACAGACCTGTCCATGTGTTCTATTCGACCTGACAAGAATAGTATAGGTTATTTTTACGGGACGAGTGTAGACCTTAGATTGAAGAGAACGACACACATCCGTTTTGTGTTGTCTAGGTTTAAAGACTTCAAACCTCGGTACAGACCGAAGAACGGACACTCGGGAGTATTTCACAAAAGAAACACGCTAATGACATTGTTGACAAAGAGATGTATCCGACGCAGGACATGTCGTATTAAGGTGTCAACACAGACCGTTGAAATGACCCTAGATTGTCTACCATGTGGACGGGTAAAAGTATCTCGAGCGGTTGGAGAGAGACGATACACCGGCAAAAACCACTCCACTTCATCCCACCGTCTACAGGAGTACAGATTAGGATAAAAACTAATTCTCACTAAACTTAGAGATAATCATTTAAGCGGTGGCAACAGACTTACATTTGTAAAAATGAAAAAGGTATTTCCACGACTAAGAGGTTCTTCGGAGAGACACCGTACATAACGGTAGTGAAACTAAACTCTTTTATTTGTCAATACCGTCCGGCTTATCAGCAGGCATTTTCTGAACACGTATAAAACGCGGAAGATTCGAACCCCAAGAGTACCCTGCGCCGATTTAGTCACACTGGTCGACATTTCAGACATCGGAAAGACAGACAGGGATAAGGAACAGACCCACTTAAAAAGGAAAACATGTTAAAGTGTGTTCGACACGTCCGGACTGACGTGGACGGTGCGGAATAGAGGTACGGAAAATGGTGTGGGGTCATTTGAAAACAATGTAGGAGTATTTAACGTTACAGGGTTTTACAGTACGGGTTCACGTACAGCACCCGTTTGTAATGTAAATAGTTGTAAAAAGACTTGGTCAAACCGTTCCATTTTGTCTAATGGTGAAAGTACCTTCAAGTTTTGGACACAATGGTGAGAACCACTAGTACACCGACAGGGGGAAGAACTTTCACTGAACAGCAGAGGTAAAAAACGAGAACGTGACTCTTCTATAGCACACCTATACAAGGCCGATATGTCACGGAGTACGTCGACACGAGAGACGGCTGCAGGTAGCAACAGGTCGTCTATCTAGTCGCGACAGGGAGACGCAACGCGGTAGGGGGCGGACGTAAACCAAGGTAGGCGGTCGAGCTACTTAACGCTTGACCACACAGCCCCGGACCTTACACAACAGTTTCGGAGAACTTCGAACGCTATAGCAAGTGATACACCTACAGCGAGCCGCCAGGTGGGTAACTACGGGAAGAAGAATGCACGCTACCGGGAGCGACGAACGGGACGACCCGGTACTTCGTGTTCCTGGAGCAGCGGCCAACCAGAGGAGAAGAAGGAGACGTTGGAAGAACCGGAGGCAGAAGGAAAAGGGAAAAAGGGAACGTGTCCCTTGAGACAACACACACAACGAGAGACCGGTCACCTTGACGTGGTGTTGAAAGACCCACGTGAACAAGATTCACAGGAAAAGAGGTGTGAACATTTGTCAGGTACTTCCAGGTCCAACCCCAAGAGGTAAGGAAGGCACAACAGAAACCACGACAAGATGAACCGAACACAATCAGAAGTAGTGTGACAGGTATCTAGGTCAGCAGGAGGTAGAAGAGTCCTAAGGAAGTTATCAGGAGTCAGAAGAGAACTTCAAGAAAATTTACATTGTAGTAGGAACACCAGAACACAATGGTACCTGTCGGTCACCGGACTTACTTAGACCGTCAGGTAAGGTTTTACACCGATGTTCGTCGGATAGTGAGTACAGCGAGAGGAGTAGTGCATCTCAGTTGAATATAGCAGTCGGATATAGTACATTAAGTCAATTGTCATAAGTATACAGACGGTAAAAACATACCACCAGTTACTACATATGTCCACAATCTTAGGAACCGAACGAAAAAAAAGGACTTTATCACACGAGCGGAGTTAGTTAAAGTCCAAGGGAGAGAGAAACAAAAAAACAGCCAAAGATAAGAGTACAGAATAGTATCTCTGATCAAAAAATAGATAGATCACCAGTAAAGGTAGAATGACAAAACAGTATATAGACAGAAGTAAAAAAAGAGACCTAGACGTCGATTACGCCAAGAAGAATAAGGAACACAACAAACACGATAGAGCGAAATTATTATCACAGAAATGAAAGTTTACACGTATTGCCAATTAACATAACAAAGAAGAGATAGAGATTAAAAAGAGGTAAAACTATAATTTTATAAGAAACCTACAAGAGACCGAGGCCGGTAAAAATGCAACGTAGGTGCAATTGTGCAGAAGAGAAATAATGTCAGTGAATAGGAGGTTTTAAACCCAACGCCGACATCTTTTGTGGCACAGAGTCAAATCGCCCTCAGAGAGTCGCGGCCAAGAAGTAGGTCCAGGGTTATCATCGAAAGAACCGATTGTCGAGCAAGAAGACAATGGAACTAACGAGATCCTGACGTAAGGACCCGGGTATTGGACAATAACGCATCACGCAACGCCACCTCTAAATTATCTTGAGTCACATCTGTCGATGATAACAAAGATATACCGTAAATAATAGACAAAAACACAATCCTCTCTAACGCCAAACACGACAAAGCGAGTCAGAGAGTTAAGGTTATGTTAATAGAATTTGCCATATAACCATACTCCAGTAGTACAACACAAAAGAATACCATATCAGATCCTGCAAGGTAGCAGAGACACTGCGTGAAACGTCTGTTGCTAACAGGGAGACGTCCAATGTGTTACTCGTTCACCGTGTGTATTACCATATTGGTAAATTGTGAAGTAGGAAGAAGTCCTGGTATTCGTGGACAGATGATTTTCTGGTGTTGCACGAACTCCACGCCCCTAAATGTCGGGTCCCTCCTAGTTGAATTACCCTCTTCGTTCGACGGGCACAGCTCGGTCGAGAGAGAGGTTGTTGAGCAAGAGTCCTTTGCCCCCGTGTATCTCTACTACTGAAAATCGACCTCTCACCTGTTCCCATCGTGCCACCCATTGTCGCAGGGAATTCAGTGCAATCCGGGCGAGGAAGGTGGTCGACCAATCGAAAGATGCACGTCAGATTTTTTTATTGGTGACGTACAAGGTCGCCTAACGTCTAAATGAGACGGTATAGGGTGGTGTCGGGGGTGTGTCTGTCGTGGTGAGGAGGTCTGTGTGGCTGTCCACCTCTCTCGAAACGTCCGCGACGAACCGCTCAGTCGAAGACGATTTGAGTCCACGGTGACGGTGCCTTGCGGTACGGCCCGCCGCCACTGACGCGACGTCGCGATCTGTTTGTTATCTGTTTGTTAAGTGTCACGTTGGTTTGTTGTGGTGGTTTTTTGTGGTTTCAGCCACTTTACTACGTGTTTCTGTGATTTTTGATAGTGGGTCTCTTTTCACTTATCAATTGTTACCACTTGTCCAACACTTGAAATTGCTAGCGAGAGCGATATGAGTGGCCAGGTGAGTGTTAGTCTCTCTCTCTTTCTCTCTCTACTCTCTCTCTCTCTCTCGGCCGCCTCTCTTCGCTCTCTCTCTCATCTCTCTCTCTCTCCTCTCACTCTCTCTCTCTCTCGTGGTCCATGGCATCTAACAACAAACTCAATCGAAGCCAGTTGACTATATCCCTCAAATAAAAATATTCACCTCCTCTCAGGAGAGCGAAGTCTGACTCTCTAAGTCACTGCGATTTCCATGAGAGAGTCAACCTTTAGAGTCACCCAGAGTTTGCAACAGTGGTAATTACATTCGTTAATAAGGCCTCGTGTGCGAAATATAGCTAGTAATATCATATTTTTTATTCTCCTTATTATTTTGTCCAATACTTTATGATATACTGTCATTTCTGTCTATTCAAATTTTCCCACTTAACATTTTAATAGGTATTTCTTATTTCATTAGACAAATGTCATGACAAAGTTTACCCACAACTCTATACATAGGTATCTAGAGAAGTTAAAACGAGAGTTTCACGTGGTCTACTACGAAAATGAAGTTATAATTTTTATTTAGAATGGGGATACACTCCAGGTGGTGTGGTGGATATTTTTTATATGAAATGGGGACGAATGTGAGAATACGGTACTCGACTAAATAGCTCGGAAGTAACATTGACTAGTGTGACACCATAGGTACACCCTTACTAACGCTCAATCTTTTGAGGTTAACATCGCTGGGCCACCCATGATAATTATCCCTTTGGGATTTACAAACTCGTGGGAGATACTTTAGCAGTTCGACGGGGTGTCGTGGGGGTTTTCTTTAGAGTCCGCGGCGGTGACTCGGACCTGATAAAACAACCCACATTGACTATGAGGAAACTTTCTCACCTACAGCTGACATGACAACTGTTAGAGTTGTCATGCAAAAGGCAGTGCAGGAAGATTTAGTTTTACACCAAATGGATGTGAAAACTGCATACCTGCATGCACCCATTGATTGTGAGGTCTATTTGGAACAACCTGAAGGTTATGAGAAAAAGTCAAAAACTGGAGAAAAGTTAGTATGCAAATTACAGAAGTCCCTATATGGTCTAAAGCAGTCAGGCAGAAACTGGAATGCTCTGTTACATGCATATCTCACTGAAAATGGTTTTGAACAAAATCCTGCTGATCACTGTCAATACACAAGGGAAAAACAAAACGAAAAAGTGATTCTGATTGTATGGGTTGATGATCTGATAATTGCTGCTAACAATGAGGAGGTTCTGAAAAGTGTCAAAATGATGCTCAATGATAGGTTTAAAATGAAAGACCTGGGGAAATTAAACAATTTTCTTGGTATAGATTTTAACCAGTCAGAGGGTCAAGTCACAATGTCACAGGAAAGGTATGTGAACAAAATCCTCTCCAGATTTGGAATGCAAGATTGTAGGGTCAGAGAAACCCCATGTGAGTCTAAACTTGAATACACCGAAAATGCTGAAAAAATGGAAGAGCCAAGGATGTATAGAGAGGCAGTAGGAAGTCTGATCTATTTGGCTATATGCACTAGACCAGATTTAAGTTTTGTGGTCAGTAAACTTTCCCAGCATTTTGCTGAACCAAGTGAAGAGCATTGGAGCACTGTGAAGCATGTGTTCAGGTATCTTAAGGGTACAACAGACCGTGGATTATGCTTTAAAAAGGATGACGCAGGTAAACTGGGCCTTATAGTCCATAGTGATGCAGACTGGGCCTCAGAGGTTACAGACAGACGTAGCACCACAGGGTACTGTGCCAGTCTGAGTCAGAGAAGCTCTCTCATTTCATGGAAGAGTAGAAAACAACCAACAGTTGCACTGTCTACCTGAGAGGCAGAATACATGGCCTTAGCGTCAGCCATACAGGAGTGTATGTATTTACAACAGCTACTCAAGGGTATTGATGAGTATCAATATGGGCAAACCAAGGTTTATGATGACAACCAAGGAGCTATTGCACTTGCCAGAAATCCAGTAAATCGGCAGAGGTGCAAACATATCGATATTAAATATCACTTTATCCGAGAAACTGTGAACAGTGGGAGGATATCTTTGGAATATTGTCCTACTGACAACATGGTAGCTGACCTAATGACAAAACCAGCCACTAAGCTACAACAGAAAAAGTTTGCTCAGTATTTGTTTGGCACTTAAAGTGCAAGAAATGCATATATGTGCCATTGTATTTTTGATGTTTATTTTGTATTGAAGGCCAAATGGGGAGAATATTTGTTTTGTTTGTATTCTGTTTTGAAAATGTACCACAATAAGCTAGGATCGAGTGGGGGTGTTAAATGTTGTACAATTATGTGCGCCCTTGCTCATTGTGTCCTGCAGAGGGCAATGTTGTCTGCAGTGCGTCCAGGACGTGACGTCACTGACTATACCTTGCACTACATGTGGCCTCTACCTGATCCGTTCAGATGTTGTTTGGATCGAGAGCTGAGCGGCAGCATAACCGCATCTCTCCTACCACGATAAATAAATATGCCTAATGAAGGCTAAAGGAAGCTGTCTACTACTGAGTTCTATTAAATCTCCACCGCAACGCACTCCGCCTAACAGTAACCTCAGCGTAATCTTGCCTCAGGGAAAGTACTGCAGTGTGAATGCGATTGGCACTAGCCCCCTGGCGGATTCAGTGCCGTGGTACTTTAGTGCCGGCACTAAAGTACGGCAAGGCCTGCGGTGTGAAAGCGGCTAATAAGTACATTCGACCAGGAAGATTCAACCTTGAAGAAAACAGAATCATATAAGTACATCATGTTTCATAGAGCCAAACATTTCAAGTGCTACTCAACTGGCTTTAGATAAGCCAGTCCTTTATAGTGTATATAAGTGCTTTGTTAGTAATTCTATCGCTCGAATTGGAGTCGAAAGAGATGAGTTCATGTATACACACACACACACACACATATATATATTTATGTGTGTGTACAAATGAATTAANTGT
>NW_011359123.1:980113-980323 GCF_000735185.1 Notothenia coriiceps | reverse complement strand
AGCATCTCTGTATAGTATGTGTATTCACTCTCTGTCCTAAACGGATTGTTGGAGCTCCTGCCCCCCCCTCCCTGTGGGCAGTGGCCGTCTGCGAGACAGCGAGACACAGCGAAACCCAGCCCGAACACACACACACCCGCAGCCTGGCTGGGAGTTTGTGTGTGTGCCCAGGCTGAGTTCCGCGGTGTCTCGCTGACCCCACACCAGTGA
>NW_011359123.1:975761-980068 GCF_000735185.1 Notothenia coriiceps | reverse complement strand
CAAATATATCCAGTAAACATGTGTCGTGTATTTCCATATATATACACACACACACACACTACATATGTACTTGAGTAGAGAAGCAGCTGGCTAAGCCGGACTCACTTAGATGATTGTTCGTGGA
The DNA here is from genome assembly GCF_000735185.1 of Notothenia coriiceps. NCBI lineage: Eukaryota > Metazoa > Chordata > Actinopteri > Perciformes > Nototheniidae > Notothenia > Notothenia coriiceps. The sequence goes on along the minus strand of NW_011359123.1, from coordinate 979,944 downwards.
ATATACTGTATGTATTTCCTGGCCGACCGACGATACGATTTCGGTCAACTGTGTGTATACGGTATAGGCTATATATACACACATGCACACATATATATAAAAACAGTATATGTGTGTATATAAATGAATTAATAAAAGTGTGTATATATATAAAAAAAATAGTATCATTAAATAATGCTCTCAGATAAATGTACTACACAGTAATAGTCAAGGCTATATTCATTATTCTACTTAGACTTACACCAGCTGATAAGATATTTAAAACGTATTTTGTTTGTCCTGAAAACGAAATTTGAGGATACACACAGGCTATTTATGGATGATAAAACACCAGTGATACAATCTCTGAACTCTTCGATATGGCCTTGATTATAGGATCGTTTACTTTCAGTCAACAAATCCTTTGGAAAGAAAAAAATCAACTATTCAATATTCTGCTTTGTCACGCTATCGCGTAGAGCTGATAGCGTCACAAAGCAGAATATTGAATAGTTGATCGCTTGCGTAATGCGGAAGTGGGCGTGGTTAAATCTAAACTGGGTTGGAAAAACGATAGACGCCTCCGGTATACCAATAAACGTTGAATATAGCACGTCGTAGTCTGGAGTATTGATTGTACATACAGTACCAGAACACAACAATAGTTGCCTCCTAACTAACAACAGGCAGGCTATTATAACTAGATACGTTCCTAACTTCTTAGTGAAAACTAGCTTAGTAAACAGCTATCGTCTTCCGGCCGACCCTCTTGACTACATCCTGAACCAATGAGAGGACAAATAGATGACGTTCATCCAATCATAAGCCGCTGCTCTCTCCCTGCAGCAGGATCCATTATCGAGTATACGATCAGGTAGATCTTCATCTAGAATGGACATAATAAATGAAATATATCTAATTTTATATAAAATGCAAATCAAAGGCATAGCAACTCGTTTCATCTGGGTTCCTGCTCATGTTGGTGTGGAGGGTAATGAACAGGTGGATATTCTGGCCAAACAAACACTCAGAAGTATGAACATAGACATAGAAGTTCCACTCAGTAAAGCGGAGGTTAAAACATTCATTCAGAAATATGCACAAACAACATGGCAAGATCATTGGGACCTTAGTGATACAGGAAGACATCTTTATAAAATTCAAAGGTATGTGGGGTATGGAAGGAAGGTGGGGTTTAAAAGAAGGGAGGAAAATGTCATTTCTCGGATAAGAATAGGTCATACAGGTCTCAATCATACTTTAAGTATAATAGGAAAGCATCCAACCGGAAAGTGTATACAGTGTAGCCAGCCAGAAACTGTTGAGCATGTTTTACAGCTTTGCAGGAAATATATTACTCAGAGAAATGTGTTTTTCCAGACACTGAAGAAAGCAAAATTCCATGACTTGTCGCTATCGGGACTGTTAGGGAAAACATCAGGCAATATATATTGTGAGATTATTAAGTTTCTAAGAGAAATTGATAAATTTTAAATTATCTAGAGTTTTGGTTCTTTGTTTTGTTTCGTTTGTTTATTGTTTTCTGCTTAGTCTCTTGTCCACACTCCAGTCCAGTTGGTGGCGGTAATGCACCTACAAGTTGGTTTGCTAACCGCCAATAAACACGAAAGAAGAAGAAGAAGATGCAGCAGGATCCTCCCACCAATGTTGTATCTCCATTTTGGCGGCTGTGTGGAAAACATGGCGGAATATTTGAAAGGTAACTCATAAGACTACATATGATTTGATATTCCGTTATTCCGCTTATTTATTGTATTTATTTAGTGAAGTCGAGCATTAGACTTTTAAAATAGCTTAAATATACACTATGTTTGTTGTCATGGAGTTTGTGGGCGCGTGGGTGGTACTTTATGGTGACTAGGAAGTCATTTGTCCGGAGTAACGTCACTGGCAGCCTCTTTTGTGACAACATTCTGCTTGTGAATTTGAAATAATTTTGACTGTATCAGCAATAGGAATATATTTTATTTTGTAGAAAGCATTACTTATTATGTTAGCGGAGCGCTCTGTTTTTAGGGGCAGGCTGCAGGATAAGCGGAGGAACCGTTGTATTGTTAGATACGTTTCACGCGCCATGCAGCGCCACGGTAATGTTTAAATGGAACTTTATGTGTTTTTGACTCATATTTGATGTTACTCTGGGGTATGTATTCGACTATCAGAATCCCAAACAATTTTGCTGTCTCGCTTTTGAATATCTCATTATCTCCTCTACGGCTGTGTTTGGCGGTAAAATTGATCGTTCGATTTCATTAAGATATGTTGACTAACGTTTGCATGAATAACTTAGTAGTCTTGTAATATTGATTTGCAGATCCCTCGCATAGCAGATCCAGTTTTAATGGATTTACTTTAAGTGGGTTTGGTGTAGCTTCCTTGCCTTAACACTGAGTTAAAGTGCGTGTGTGTATCAGGTTGCAGTGTGTCCTGCAAGATGTCCTGGGAGGACCTGCAGGCTCTGTGCCGCGGAGAGAAGCTCTACTGCAAACAGCTAGGGGTGAACCGAGGCAGCACCAATGTCTATGATGTGGAATTCATCTGCGACTACAAGAAGACTAAGGTAAACCACGAGTACTATAACCATTGGTGTGAACATGTACTCAAGTACTGTATTTAAGTAAAATGTTGAGGTACTTTCAACACCAAAATCACAACATATCATATATATATTATTGTGAAATGGACCAATCAGCAGAATGAGTATAGGAACATATGATGCTAATACTTTTTTACTTTTACTTAAGGAACTTTTTGAATTCAGTACCTTTACTCGTAACTAAGGATGGGTATCGTTAGGATTTTATCGATACCAAATTCACTGCTTATCGGTATCGGTAGCTTATCTTATCGATACTTTTCAATAATTTGGTGCTCAAAAGTATAGACATGAATACAAGATGTAGGGCTGTGCAATTAATCGTATTATAATCGCGATTATGGCTTGCGACGATTATGAAAACAGCATAATTGACAAAATATGATTATTTTGCTGGGTGCGCTTTCGCCCCTCCCTAAAAGCCCACTCGGCCACGTGGGAGTGACATGTGTTGTGAGTGTTCAGCGTGAGCGAAGATGTCGGAACAAGAGCAGCAACTTGTTAAAAAGAAGGGTCGTGGGGAGATGTGTATAAATAGAACAACAATATTCTGTTTTATCGTTAATGTCGTATAACATAATCTTCCTGTGCCAGAATAATGCACTTGAACGCATCAAAGCTTTGTGATTGGCCGGAGTCACCCCATGTGTCGGGGCATGGCTGGTGGGCAATGGGCACTATTTCGCTGACGTTGTCCGTGTCAACAGGAGTGACAGTCCGCACACACACAAGACCGCAATTATGGCAGAAGCAAAAAAGCCCAAAATATATAATTTTCACTCCGAGTGGGAGGATGATTATTTTTTAATCTATTCCAATTAAAAGTCCATCTGTCTCATCTGCAATGCGAGTGTGGCATTTCAAAACAGTGCACAAACGCTACGAGACAGAATTCCCTCCTAATTCTGCCCTACACTCCCAAAAGGGGAAGGACCTGAGAGGACAGCTAAATGCACAGCAGTCCATTTTCATCAGGCCCAACAACAAGAGCAAGGCTGCTACCAGAGCATCTCATCGTGTCAGTCACGTTCTTGTGAAACACATGAAGTCTTTCAAAGACGGCGAAGTTGTGAAAAAAGCATTCCTGGAGGCTGCCGACACGCTTTTGGGGGACAGTAAAAATAACAGTAGCATTTCAACAGGTTTTTGATATAATAAAAACTCAAGTTAGATACCGTTATTAATCAGCTATACGTTTTAGTTTGTTGAACTTATTCATTATAATTATTGTATAAGAATGCAAACATTAAGATCTGTTCTGTTTAAATTGATTATAGTCTATTATCAATTCAGGTTAAGAAACTAGTGTTGCTTGCATCCTATTTTAAAGGCATTTCTTTTTATACTCTAATAAAATGCAACAAAAAAAGGGTTTGATTCTATTAATTTGTCTTTGGCAGCAGATTCCTGTGTAGCTTCAGATCTGAGTTGTCTTATTAGTAAGCCTAATTTATACTTTTGTAGCAACACTATTTTTATAATGGCAAAGAAAGGGTTCAGAGTCTTTTATTTTTTCCCTGTGTCATATGTGGCAGCACTGCCACAAGTTCCTCTTCAGAGAGGGTCTTCAGTACAGGTGGCAATATT
>NW_011359123.1:969435-975721 GCF_000735185.1 Notothenia coriiceps | reverse complement strand
CATGGCTAAATAAGTAGACATTAAAGGTCCAGTGTCATGGACATTTCCACTGATCATAATTCCATTGTTGAGGTCTACTAGAATAGATTTATATTGTGCAATTTTCCAAACTCACATTGGTTTCTCATACAGCATCTCTGTGTAGTATGTGTATTCACTCTTTGTCCTACACGGCTTGTTGGAGCCCCTGCACTTTCCCCTATTGCACCTATCCATAGTGTCCGTCAAATTGCACATATCCCTATTGTGTCCATACCTATTTACACATAATGTACTTCCCCTATTTAACCTTCTCGATTGCACAAACTACACTGTAAACATTGCCCTCCCGACAACTCCTAACACAGCATAATCGCAATTGTTTCTGACTGTTCAGCAGCTTGATTGACAGCGGAACGAAGGAAAACTTATACCTGTTCAATCTACAGTTTGGTAATCTATACCTTCCGAGGGCAGCAACTCAAACTCTCTATACAGGATGTGTTTGGGGTCGCATGTGATTTTACGGCCTTGCTTTCTCACCATCTCCTCAAATATCTCCTGAAGAGAGGATGGTGGAAGCATGCCAATTATTTTTCCAGCCCTTTTTATCAAGCTATGGAGTTGTGATTTAGATTTAACTGACAAGTTACCAAACCATGTTGTGATGCCATAATGAATAATAGACTCAATTGCTGCCCTGTAGAACATTAACATGACACATGTATCCACTCCATGAACCCTGAGCCTACGCAGAAAATGCAGGCGCTGGCTTATCTTTGAGCATACCTGATCCACCTGATGGGCCCAGCCTAACTGAGCATCAAAAAAAAATCCCCAAATATTTAAAACTTGTAACCTGCTCAACTCCCTCCCTGTTGATAAGGACAGGGCTGTGATCACCTACTGACTTGGGGTCAAAGATCATTTCCTTTGTTTTTTTAACATTTAACACCAGGTTGTGCGCTTCACACCACTTCACGACCTCTTCAATCTCAAGTTTATAAATAGAAATGTCTGAGTCTCTAGTCAGTAGACTAAGTATGGCTGTGTCATCAGAAAACTTTATAATGTGGCTGTGTGTGTGCTGACTCCTACACTCATTTGTGTAGAGTGTGAAGAGAAGAGGAGAGCTAACGCAGCCTTGTGGTGCCCCTGTGCTTATGACCTGTGTGTCAGAGAGGGTCGAGTTTACTTTCACCTGCTGCTCAAAGATTGAATGTGCGTGTGTGAGGAACGTAACGGCTCCGTGGACGTAACGTAACGGCTCCACGGATTGGTCCATTTGGGTATGGGCACGTCACTGTACCCAGGAAGAAAAAGAAAAATCTCCAACAAGGCTTTCTGAGGCAGCATAGACCGGTCTTTTCTGTATTCGGTGTACTTTGAGGGTGTGTGACTCTGCAGACCGTTTACATGCATAAAAACCTTCATAACACACAAGGGGACGGGTAATAACCGGAAAAGCGTGACATGGGACCTTTAATTCATACTGGTTTTCTTTTTTGACGTTTTAAGACTCATATTGAACACTTCTGGTAAACATTTCATACTTTAAAACTCTTTAAAACCCCTCTTTGAGGGGGCAATTTATTTTGCCTATTTTAGGATTGTACAGCTGGAGACGCCCCGAAAACAGCCGGTATATATTGCTGTGTGAGTTGAATTGTGTGTCTCTTTGTGTGTATACAGCTGAACATACTTTGGACAGGAACATGACGGACAGTTCCCTGATGTTGAAGATACTGCATCAGGAACTGATTGGAGAGCGATGAGGCCATCAGCTCCTGATGCAATGCCTTCAGCATTAAAAGACACTTCCCCTATCAGCCAGTCAGAGCAACAAAAGTATTGTAAATCCATGATATCCATAATGTTTGGATCCTCTGACCTTTCACTTATTCTGCCATCACCAGGTCATCATCATAATGGGTCCAATAATTAGGTTTATGACCACATAACTGCCAACTACTGATATTCTCGTTAGCCTCAGCTGTAATTAATTACGGTTACAATGGCAAACATTATACCTGCTAAACATAACCACTTTAGCCTTGTCATTAAAAACAATAAAGCATTAAAGGAAAATGTCTCCCAGTCTCTTTCCTCTCCTGTGTTGTATGCCATGTTAATACAAAAAATAGATTAAATTGTTTTATTATAATTGCATTAACTGTCATTGAAAATGACTGAATCTGAAGTTGGTTGAGTATTTTAATGTGATTTTTAATGTGTTATCAAAATAAGTACAATTAATAAGACCATTACATACAATATTTGTTTGCATAGTATTAGTTTGCTTTAAGTGACTAGTCTTGGAGCTCACAGGAACTTTTATCAGTTTTCAGAGAATTGTCCAACTTACATTTCATTTTTTTTGTTTTGTTATGGTGACTCTCCATTTAAACTGACTTCTGGTTGTGTGCTGTGTGTGTGTGTGTGTGTGTGTGTGTGTGTGTGTGCGTGCGTGCGTGTGTGTGTGTGTGTGTGTGTAGATACAATCTTGTGAGACATTGTTTTATGTTGGTAATCAATAGACATGTGATTATTACCTAACTGACCTTTTTGGGGTTTTATTCAATTTAGAGTCATGTGAAGAGACTGTGGTTGTTAAACCTTACCCCGAACACACACACACACACACACACACACACACACACACACACACACACACACACACACACATCCTGTTTCTGTAAAAATGAAATTGATTCAGCTTTATCCAGTTGAGTTTCAAAGCTGTTGGGACTCTGTCCTCCTCTCTGGTCTTCATACTTCCAGAAATCAATTAAATCTTTATAACCTGTGTTAGTAGAATACAACAACACAAGGTTAGAATGCTTAATATGATGGAAATGACCTTTTTTCCCCGAGCTACTTGTTTTAGTTTTGATGTGTACTCCAGGAGGTCACATGAGGAGCATGCCAGACACTATGATAACAATCCTCTTCCTTTACGAACCGGGAATCTGTCCACGGCTGAACTTCCTTCCACCACTGCATCACTTCTGTAACATTTCAGGCGTGTGGCGCAGTGGGTTGTGCGTATGATCAGGGGGTCACACAGGTTCAAACCCCACTGCAGTCAGCATGTCATTGTGTCCCTGAGACACTTCACCCCAAATTGCTCCTTTGGGGATTGTCCACAGTATTGAGTATGTGAGTCGCTTTGGATAAAAGTGTCTAACAAGTAATGTAATGTAATTTCACAACAAGCGTTAAATCATATGCTGATGTTCAACGAATGCATGATTTCCGGGTGATTTGATGCATTCCTGCAGGACGCATCATGGATTCCCGACTTAAAGAAAGGATCAGGTCACTGTGACTTTATGAGATAGCTTTACACTTTATAAAGCATCAATCAGGGAATGGTATTCACAGTTTAATTTGATTACATTAGTTTTTAGGACACAACTCACTTAACATAACATCAACAGAAATATGAAGCTATTTTATGTTGAAAGTAATGGGTGAATGTCTGTTTTCCCTGACATTAAAATATTTCACTGAGCCAATACAAAAGGCTTACAGTAATAGACTGCAACTGTATCGACTGAGAAAGAAGTTGACTCAAATGAATGTCTCTATTGAGAAACATGTTCAACAGAGGAAAGCTGTGACAGATTAGTGTCAGAAGTTAGAGGACAACCAAAGATACGTAGAGTTTGTTTTTGTTCATCTCTCCCCTCAGAGGTCAGGTGATGACCTTGGGGATGCTCTTCTAGTGTATTTAGTTCAGCGTGTGAAATTCGTCATTATCGCTGTTTAAACCCATTTATACATGCTAGGGGTCAGTTTGTGACCTGAAACAAAAACATGCAGAACCAGAGTTTGAATAAAAGCAAAAAAAGCTTGGTGCCCACAGATTCACAAGTAAATATTCAAATCATTCAATAATACTATGAAACAATCCGTATCCAACCATGAACCACTTTTGATTACTCTGCTTGATTTACTGTGTTTGAAACTTGGTCTCGTGGTTGCATTTTCTGAATATTTAAAACCACATGTCTGCAGGGAGGCAGATGGAGTTAGTGGGAAGAAAAAACAAACCCAAGTAGGCAATAATACAACAAATGAAATGATACAGCAGAGTGGTGTTTTCTCTTGGGACATGTGTTCAAATGTTGCCTTTTCTAGCCTGTCTCTGAAGAACAATGGATGTACTTGCTTTATATAAATATGTCAAGGGTATATAGGCCAGTCAATGTGTAAGTCAATGGGATGCAAAGGCTAACATCCAAAGGTTACCACATTATCTAAGATAATATACTTTTTTTTGTGGTTGTTTTAATGAAAAAACACACAAAACATACATATGTAAAATAAGATTACAATTGTTTAAATTATATCTGGCAAAAACAGTGTTAATCATTTGTATTAAAGAAACAGCCACCAGGTGGAGATAGAGTCACAGTTCTCATGGGAATTATAACCAAACAAATAAATAAATAAATCTCAATTGCAAGCAGGTTGCGGTTTTGAAAAAAATATATAAAAAACGATGTTTTAATGAGGGGATATATATAATTCTAATCATAGTTTCTGGTTAACATTTTAAATGTGTTTTTCTTGAGAGGATATTTATATGAATGTGGTTGAGACCTAATATTAGTCATACGCTGATGTAGGAGGTGTGAGTAAGATTAAATATCCAAAGATTGCTTATTGTCATCATATGATGTCCCACTGTGTTAGGAAAAAAAGTCGAAATCCCTTTACACTTTACAATCTAAATACACTTTATTTACAGCCCCTTTCAAACATAATTACAAAAGCAATGAACCTGATGAATGACTGAATGACTGGGTATAGATGTATCACAGTTGATATTCTCAAACTGAGACCAAAGCTGTCACGTAGGAACTAAATGAATCTTTAAACTGATAGATAAGATGAATAAGATAAGATGTACTTATGTAATGTTTGCAGCATAAAAACAAGGCATTGCACATAAGATAAATTATGATGATTAGAAAAAAGCGGTGATGTTACATTAACATGTTATTTTTTTGTCAATAAACAAAAACACTAAAGGCTTCTAAAAATATAAAGTAACCTTTAGCCACAGATGATGTTTCCTGTGTAAAGTGGGTGACCCTCTTCAGATGAGGTGCAGTGCATTTAGCAAGGTGTGCTGTTGCTGTGGTAACCTGACCTCCACCTGCAGGAAACAGCTGCAGAGAGGCGACAGTCTGCAGAAAGAGAAGCATCATCATTTCCCCCTTCAGTTCAGACTTCAGATAAGCTGCATTTTTAGCTTTTTAGTCATGCAAAGTACATTACTTGTACTATGTTGAATTTGCAGTAATAATATTCTGGATTTATTTGGATTAACAAGATCACATGACATGAGAGGTATTGAAAATATCAAGACTTTCTAATGAAAAACTAAAGCAGAATAAAAAGAAGGTGGACTTGAATCTAATAAAAAATATGCCTTAGTTAATCGAGTGCAGTAATAAAAAAAGTGAATAAGTGCAAAATATTTAAATTATATTTTCGGATCCTGAACGAGACCGCCGCCAGAGCGCGTCTCCCCGTTACCTGCAGAAGGAAGCCATGCACGCAACGCAGCCCCGCTCTCTTTATCTCCAGGTGACTTTCTGCCGCTTTCCTCCGTGGTGCAGTGTTGATCGTTTCACCACAGAGGAAAGCACTTCACTAATTGCAGTACCCATAAGGAGCTGTATAAATGCCGCAGTTTTTGCGTGGCTGTGTATTTAGTTGAAAGCCCAGTGGCAATCTGCTCATCTCTCATCGAAATAATATGCTACAAAGGGGCGGACTGGCCATCTGTGTGTTGAACTTTCCTTTCGGCTCCCAGACCGTAGTCGAGGAGGGCAGAAGCAACAAGCTTCAGGTTCAATAACCCACTTTAGCTTAAATGACTGGAGAGAAGCGAGCTCTTCTTGGGAGGCCGTTGCATTTATTTAGCTGTTCTTCTGTTTCACAAAATACATCACAGACCTTTGTTTTTCTGCTTCCTCGTTTCACTTCCAGAAACATACACACGTTCCCTCACTGTCGCTCTACCATCCACAAACACACATGCACAAGCCACACNAAAGTTATTTATAATATTTAGTTTATTTTAACATCCTTATATTGGATGAAATAAGTAGACATTAAAGGTCCAGTGTCATGGACATTTCCACTGATCATATTATGATCAGTGGAAATGTCCATGACACTGGACCTTTAATGTCTACTTATTTCATCCAATATAAGGATGTTAAAATAAACTAAATATTATAAATAACTTTTTCTTGAATTGAACAAAAATAAAAGAGCCATGAAATTC
>NW_011359123.1:941017-969397 GCF_000735185.1 Notothenia coriiceps | reverse complement strand
ACACACACACACACACACACACACACACACACACACACACACACACACACACACACACACACACACACAAACTCACAGTTATATATAACAACAATGAGAATGTTTAATTCACAACTTGCACTGAAAGCAAGCAAACACACATTTAACATGTTTAGTGTAAATAGTAGTAATTTTTGAGCATTTTCTTCATGTATGCATGTTTTTTATGACTTCATCCTTAAAGAGGTCGGTTGTTAAATGTTTACAAAAAAGTAGCATGTTTAAATATATATAAATATGTGTTTAAATGTTTAAGTTGTATGGACTTTTAAACATGTAGATATGTATTTTTTCAAATAGTTCTGTGTAAGCGTAACTGAAGGTCAGAGAAATCAAATGTTTTTCTCAAAATACAGAGTTCACAAACACACACTCTGACACACACTCTTACACACACATGGTACAGCAGACCTGGACACAGATGCCATGTTGGATTTGTTCCGGCCTGCAGGCTCTGCAGGCTCTAACGAGGCGAGACGTTCAGGGACAAAGCCTCAATTAGAGCCATGGGGTGTCCCAGCAGCGGACAGTAGAAACCCAACATGGACCCCCTCGGCTGCTCTATTGTCCCTGCATGGAAAACAGAAAAAATAAAGACAATGTGATTTGGTTCTGCTGAGGTGCACTCTAAAAGCCCTCGCAGAAACACCGAGTTAAAAAGCGCTCGCCCTCGTCTTCAAAGAGCCGTCCATCGTCTTCCTCGGCCGACAGATGTGTGTCTGCGTGTCGACCCCTCGCTGTGCTCCACATACACTTTTCATCAGACTGTTTCTGGTCAAACTGCATAAACATCATAGCTTTGGTTTGTCACCACATCATCATGTTTCACCACTGAAGCCTCAAACTTTAAATGACATGTTAACAGAGCATGGAGTCTGCACAATGAGAGAAAGAAGTCCGAAGTATGAACTCTGAGAAATAATATAATTATGTAAATGCATAACAGGGTTTCTCAGGACTTCACTGTGTCTTATGTTTAGAAGTATATTTAAAATTCCAACACATTACATTTCACTTGGCATTTGGGTTGTATAAAGCAATTTAAAATAAGTGCAATCTACCATGAATATACTCAAAACAGCAAGAATCTGGAAAGTAATTTCGCTTCAAATAAGCCAAAAACATTTAAAGTGCTATTTACAGGAATTACATTTGAATTTTTTGGCCACAGCCCATTTTAAAATAACTTTTTGGATAAAGATTATTCCATTTTTTGTTTTAGGTGGTCTTTGCCCTACATGTAGAAGCTATTGAGGAGGTATTTTTTACTAATGCATCATAAATCAAAAACCACATTTTTACATACAGCACATTTGACACAGGTTAAGAGTCTATGAACAACCGAACAACAATTATCAGGAGAGAAACAGATTATTTTCTCTCTCCACTTGTCAACCAGAGTGACTTCAGATTACTAACTTCTGCGCAGATATGAAACATGTTAAGCACATGGTTTCAACACATGACATGAAGGGGATATATAACCTTATTTATAAACACTCTTAATTAATATTCTAAACTCTATTTTAGCAGGTAAAAAAGTTTCTGAGTAAAAACAGAAAAAGGCTCCGTGAACATGTGGTGGTGCGTTCAAAAACCAACTCAGTGAAAAAAACACAAAGCAGTCGCCAACTATCATCGAGACTATCAGTTAGATAGAGCTATTCTAGGAAGATTATATTTAAAAATAAAAGATGTATCTTACCTCAGGCATTAACACATGCAGGCAGCCAGGCTGAGGAGAGCTGTGAGTCAGTACTGGAGCACCACGCTGACCCCAACACACACACACACACACACACACACACACACACACACACACACACACACACACACACACGCACACACACCCTCCAGCCAACACCACCCCCGAGACCTCACCCTCAACTGTCTGCTCTTACTGGTGATCAGAGTTGTAGTTTCCCGGGATTTAAACATTTTAATGTAAAATAACATTTATTTTTTAACACAAAACTGCAAATATTTGATTAAAAGTGCACTATCTTTGAAGAGGAAAAAACTGATTTACTTGAATCTTTGAGCATTTCATCATTTGTTGGTGTTTTCCACAGGAGTAGGACAATTTTTATGGCACTGACCTTACATTTGATGACATGCAGTGCTACCATGCAGCTATTACAATGCTTTGTTTAGGCGATTTAGGATTTTATCAATTAATCAGATTGAAATTTCTCAACGTCATGATTGTACAAGAAAAAATCACAGGATCACCGAAATCTAATAAGGTTCATCCTCTGAGGATTATGAATGTTTGTACAAAATGTCGCGACAAGACAAAGAGTTGATATTGCATTATTTTACTTGATTTATGAAAGTTTAACATGGTCGTGATTCCCAATAGCAAGTTAGATATTAAAATCATTAGGATTCATATTCTGATCACTATTGATTTTCTTCATTTGGGTATCTTTGTTTTATGCACAAGAGAATCCAGAGATATTTCTTTTTATGGGAAAGCCCAAACAGACCACTCCTAGGATACTTTTACTGCCATCTTGGATTGAAATGCATGTATTTACTGCATGTTTCACTTCTCATAAATGTTATATCCACACATATTTAGAGTCTTCTTCAGCTCAGAAACATCTCCAGAGCTGCATGTTAATGAAGAAACGTTTTAAAGTTGTTCCTGGAGGGTAGAGGACTGATTGTCGACCACTTTAGTCATTAATTAACAGTTTTCTTTTGAAACAGATTCGACATGTGAGCGTAGCCTTGGTGTCGTGTGTTGTTTTTATCAGTCAGCCGCCAGACTTCCCACCTTCGAAAGTCTGACGTGTTTCATTTCAGCTGCAGCACCTGACGCCTTCCCACGGACAAACACACATTGTGCCAATGCAAGGACATTTCTCCTTTTTCTGAAGTCCCTCAAATTATTTATTTTCATGTTTCTTCATACTGGCGGGATCACACACAGTTAACCACTGTTACTTTTGAAGTGGTGTTAACTACTACGTACATTTACTCAAGTACTGTACTGAGTATTTCAATGTTTTGCTACTTTGTTCTTTTACTCCACTACAATTCAGAGGTTGAAAGTGTACTCTCCACTACATTTATTAGATAACTTTAGTTACTTTACAGATTGGGATTAATGATGTGAAATACAATCAACTCTTAAATCAGACTTTAGTTCCACTTGGAGTAAATTCACAAGCTACCCTGCAGTACACAAAGTCATTAAAACTAGCTGCACCTTTACCAGCTTTGATAACACTTTAATGATCAATAATTATAAAACATATATCACACATATTATTCTGAAATGGACCAATCTGCAGAATGACTACTTTTACTTTTAGTACTTTAAGTATATTTTGATGCTTATACATTTTTACTTTTACTTGAGTAACATTTTGATTGCGGGACTTTTACTTGTAACAGAGTATTCCTACACTCTGGTACTTCTACTTTCACTCAAGTACAAGATCTGAGTACTTCTCCCACCTGAAACAATTTGACAATGTCACAAATGATCTCACAGTCACAAGCAGGTGTTAGATCAACACATTGTTTGCTAAATAGGTAAGGTAAATGACAAGATGAGTCATATCATGATGTTATGTTTTAGTATTATTACAAGGTTTAGTTGAATACTCGATCCTGATTGGTCAATTCAGAACACGTGACATGTTGTTAATCCAGTAGTACAGACGGCTGTCAAGGATTTATTGACCGTTGTTAAGGACGCTCACATCTGCAGAAAGAAGTCCGGTCGATTTTACTGTATACAGTTTGGCCGAAAGCTTGTCTTTAGTTTTCCGTTGTCTACCGTCTGAGAGCAACACGGAGGATTTCAAACCACTGCACACGTTTCTCCACGTAAAACACAGGAATCTGACATAAAGTCACGTGTTAGCTGGTTTCAAACACTGATATTCAAAAGGCCTCACACATGGACCAATGATCAAGAAACACGTTCCATCTGTCCAAACACCTGGTGGCATAATTGTTGGCTCATCAATCAGGATGTTAGCACTATAAAAATACCACAGGTGAGTACTTTCTTACAGCAACAATGGAAGCCAACATGGAAGCAAGAGGAAGAGGAAGATCTGAGCTGAGAGTGAGAGGAGGAGGAATGAGAGGTAGAGGTAGAGCTGGAGGGAGAGGACGTGGACAAAGAAGAATACTCTCTAAGGAAATGAAATGTTATCAACCATGGTTTGTCGATGAGAGAGGCTGGACAGAGGGTACAGCCTAATCTAATCCGATGTACTGTTGCCTCTGTAATCCGGACACTTGAAAACAGGTTAGTTCCCAGTTTTTAGCTCTGCATAATTCATGATATATCAGTGCTTATATCTGTTGTGTGAAACGCATTTACTTCATTACTGTAACTGAATTGTTGGCATGTTGCATACATACATCCTGCACAATTTACTGTGGTAAATGTATGCAACACAGACACTGACCAACCACTATATCTTTGTTGTTTATCTGAAGGACGGAGAAACAAAGAGGTGCAGGTGGAAGGCTAAGGATTTTCAATGAGGCACAGGAAGCAGCAGTTACAAACTGGGTTTTGGCAAACAATGNTGGAACAAGAGAACACGTAATGTCTGTGGAACACAATCCCGTTACTAAATTGTTATTTATCAATATATATGTCATATTTTATGGTGCATGACGGGCGGGAGGGTGTACTGGAAGAACGGGGGGGGAAACGGTGGGGTACATTTTACAAGATCTTGGCGGTGACCGCCAAAGCACGACAAAACTCAAGATATAATCTAGCGAACATATTTTCGTAGTCGATTTTACTTTAGATTACTTTAATTTTTTCCATGTTCCGATTTCGTAATACTTAAAATTTTTTCTATGTAAGACGTGCCTATGAAATGGTATTATGTTTATGGGGTTCTATTACTTCTGTCTAACTACATGCGTATAGACACATAGAGAGCTCCACGGTGGACACACGTGTAGTGCTATGGACAATGTAGGAGTCGGATATTACACTTCCATTATACGTCTTTATACCGTTTGTACTCAGCTATAACGTCTTATCGTCCTCGTCTCCGTAGAGCGTCTGTCGCAGTGGGATAAATCGGGCTATACTACAGATTCGACTCCCCGGTAACCAAGTCCTTCGGGGGTACGACCAGACTACAGACGGTGTTTTGCCCCGGGGATTTTATAAGGAAGAAGGTACAAGCCGAACCATCTACTCGTTCTCACTCTTCGACGAGGTTATTGTCCCCTAGTGATATACTTTTCTATTGTAAACTCTACTACTCTATAATGCTAACAAACCCTAAAAGTACACAAATCATACTAAAACCAGCAAGAGTCGGATTGGGGGGGAAAGGGTAGGTCTCCACCTTAACTTGATTATATAAAGAATCATAAACGTGAAACTCATGCGTAAACTCATTTAACTGTGAAATGAAAAATTGATGGGTTGTCAAATATCATCTATATACTATAACAGTCAATGGTTAATGTCCTGGAAATTTGAACATCAGTTCATAAAGTTCACAGATTTATCACTGGAATCGAATTGCAGTGTTTTAGACTTGATGAAGGAATGACTAGACATAGTGACTAGATTAAAGATTGAAGGTCTAGGTGTCCGCCTAGTCACAGGCCTCAGGGTGTCGTATTGTCAGGGCTCGGGGGAAGGTTCCTTTAGGGCGCAAGGTGAGCGAGCACGAGCTAGCGATGGTCCCTCTCGCTCCAGAGTGGACCAACCCTTCTCCCTTCAAAGTTTCGTCTCGTGGAACCCACACTCCTCGTTTTCCATTCACTAAAAACCAACGATACATCTAATGCAAGTAAAATTTGGTATGTCCACCACTATCCTATATTTGATAGTTACACGGTACTTATAATCGAAGTCACGGGGGGGGCACCGTCTAATTTACGTAACACTCAGTGTATACTCTACGACCGAATTTTCTCTCACATACGTCGGTTGACAGTGTGGGGTTTTTTGAATAAAGGTCTATTTGGGTTTGCGTACGAGACCGTTACACCCGCTACCCTAAGAAAGGGGACAACAACTACATACCACCACGGCCTATTAAGCCTTATCTTGTCGTTCGGGGAAGAATAGGTTGAAGGTTTACTTAAAAACAAAGAAAAGCCTACAAGTATAGATTCTCCGACAGCCGTCATAAATAAGTCCGCCGAGACTCAGTGGCGGGCGTACCTTATTCCTGCGAGCACAAAAGAGGGGCCAAGCACGCCGAACTAAACTAGCTATTTTTAGGCCCCTTGAACAACGCGTAGCCCACAAAACACCCGCGCGACCGCGAACCCGCACTAGAGATTACCACCTTTCGGCGTAGGAACCACACACATACCAATAGTCCTCCAACACACTCTTTGACGTTTTCGGCAAACTATAGTATCTCTCAACCAACGAAGGACCGACGCAGACGTCCCCACCAAGCCTCACTGACAACACACAAGACTTATATCTTATCCTCAGCTACTCTAGCCTGCACATAAAGATGCGCACGCGAACCGTAACCCCTATATATCTACAGACACCCACACTAAAGCACCCGAAAGTGTACACTCGCCCCACATCACCAATCAGGGACAAACACTCCCACGACCTAGGAGAACGACACATACCGACGACACCACTATCGTGAACACGCGAGGACTGACAGATATAATAGACATCCGACGAAGACTCCCACATACAGAAACCACAACAATGATACACCGATGCCAGGAGACACATCAATAATCAACTACAACATTAGAAGTATTCACACACCACTTCAATTAATCATACAAACACAAATAATACGTATTGCACTACAGAGAAACACCGACTATGCGAACCCTACCACGCGCTCTAGCTATTATATAGTATAAAATCACTTACACACAACACATTATAACAAAACTCCATCTCAATATCTCACACCAAACAAACTTGACAAGTACCCCCCAACTCCACACCTATCACAAAACAAAATATAAGAGCAACACTCTAGACTAACATAATATGATTCTGTTAGCAGCAACAAAACAGACTACAAAAACCCAAATCGAACCCGTAGACAGTATAAATGTCAGAAACAACTACGAAAGGATTTTCTATAATAATCACCACCACACAACAAAACAAAACACAACACAACACACAAGGGAAACAAAAAAGTAACATACAAAACATAGACAAAACTATAAGAATAAAACCTAAGAGATCGCTTCGACACAAAACGTTGATAAACCAATAACATTTCGTAGGAGCTTCCTTACACCAGAACAATACGTACATAGAGTCGGCATACACACAAAGAAAGGACTCTTTCCATAGCTATGACTGAGCGAGCACAATGTCCCACCCACAATCGTCCAATTCATCGGAGCTACACAACTAAGATAGACAACGACGGCACAAATTGAAACCATCCATATTGCCGACTAACAGGGCCTTTTCTCAAAAAAGACATTAACGGTAAACTGTCGATTGCTAATGACGTCCAGGAACCACAACTAAGAATCACCACACGACGACCAGATAAGATTACTTAACGTAATTCCGCCCCCCTCATACCTGGTCACGTCGTAATCTTTATTAGAAATTTAACCTACTTGTACTAATCATAAAAAGGTTCTACACTGGTACAACTCCTGAATATATCAACACATAACAACATCACAAACTAAAACTCAAAACAACTTCGGATATGATCCAACGTATAACAAACTAAACTATAGTATAAAACAGCAAACAATACTCATGATTTAGAATTCTGCTTACTGTAAGTACAGTAAAAGTATTTTGTTATAATTAAGTACATAAATGACATCACCCATCTCTTCAGAGAGCTAAAGGTGACCTGTGCAGCAACACATTTCAACATGTGTCAATACTAAGAGCTGCTAGATTGTGCTGCTGTAATGGAATATGTATGAAAGGAGAATAAGAACATACCATGTGGTCCAGCTGGAGTCTCCTCTGCCTCCTGATCCCTGCCTCTGTCCCTCTTCCTGACACTTCATCTTTATTCCTCACATACATTTCTTCTTCTTCACTAATGTCTTCATCTCCTCCTCTTCCTCCTGCTCTGACCCTCCTGGTCTCTTCATCTCCTCCTCTTCCTCCTGCTCTGACCCTCCTGGTCTCTTCATCTCCTCCTCTTCCTCCTGGTCTCTTCAGTGTACTCTCTTTTCCTCTTTCTGTTCGTCCTGATCTCTTCTCAGATATGTCTTTTTGTTGATGTTGACTCACTCCAGCTACTCTGGCCTGCAAGAGCCCACTTGTGAAAAGCACTGGTACAAATGCGTGTATAACTTTACACGTTAGGGCCATGTAGCTGATAAGTAGCATATAATAAATATAACATCAGAAAGTATTGATCAAACGCACAGGCAGCTGTGTTCAGATCCAGTTTGACGGTAAAGGATGTATCCTGGTTTAATTTATCTCGCCTCATTGCTGCCGTCCCAAACAGCGACCGTCTGTTAAACGCTATCGATTCAAACAGCAGCGTTTTATTTAGATTTTGTTTGAAGCTCTCGTCTTTAGTAAAAACAAAACTAGTGGAAGGGAAAATGCTCCCAGGGGAAGATGATCCACCTTCAGGTGCGGGGACAGCTCACTCCCTCTCTGCAGCCGTGTGTGAGCCGCTGTCTCTGTGAACGCCGCTCCGCAGTTTAATGCAGGGTCGTAGCTGCGTTTTTAACGGGCCTAAAGTAAGATGATATTTAAAATGATTCACTTTTAATTAATTAACTGCTTGTTTCGTTGCTTGAGAAGCTTGTGGACATAGTGTAGGTTTGTTTCTACAAGTACAGTTTTAGGGACACAAAAGTTAGGGGGGCAGCTGGGGGGGTAAGGACAGTGGAGGGGAAGCTGCCCCTTGCCCCCCCGTAGATCCGCCCCTGAAGAAACCTACAAGGACATCTGCTTTTGAACCAACCGTTTTAATTCTAGTTTATTGGATTCAAATAAGCCGAACATTTTTAATATTTACACAGACTTTAGAAGGTTTCTATTTGACAGCCTTTTACAAATTAATTTTCTATTTCTAATTGTCTATTTAACACTTTTTAATTTTATAATAATTTGGATTATAGAAACCTCAGTTCTAAATGTATTATCTTTAATTCCTTCCTGGTCTTGCCATCTTTGTCCCCCTTTGTTGATCAGAAGCTGATAAAAACAATAGATTTAGATAAGGTTTTGAGGGTAAAAACAAAGGCATGAATGTTTTTGTGATGATATTTACCAATTTTTTTGGAAGTTACGAGCATCCAAGATTTTTAAATTTGTCAGCTGGCCATAATGTTATTTAATATTAAAAATGCTTGAAAAGAGAATCTACAAAAAATATTAAAAATTGTATTTTACTGACATTTCTAAAGAGAAACTGCAGACAGAAATCTGTTTCACAGACAAGAACAGAGCTGCCACCATCAGTACAGATTCATAGTAGGGATGGGAATTTGAAAGCAAATCTATATTCGAATATTCGACCCCCAAAAAAACGGTAACCGATTAACCGAAATGTACATATCCTATAAAAAAAAAGAAATATGGGAAATATGTTTTCCAAAAAAAAAAAATATATATTAATTTAAAGAGGGATCATACACAAACAACATAACCGGTTAGGGTAACGTAACCCTATTACAACAGAGATCAACAACCTATAACAGGGCCTATGCACAGAATGCAGCTATTCAATACTCATTCTTGTTTAAGAATATGAGCATGTATACTCAGGGGAGAGGCGGGTGCGGAGGCTATTCACAATCAGGCCAGCTGTAGAGAAGCTGGAATTTGGGCATAAGATGAGGTTTGAGTCTGCGTGATCTGCGTGTAGGGAGGGGCAGCAGCCATATCATTAGCTAGAACTAGCTAGATCTGATGGATTTGGACATAAACGCGAGTGAAGTATAACCGGACGCGAGGGAGAGATCAGCACCTGCAGCTCTGCCCGCTGTGAGGGACCGGTGAGCGGAGCAAAACACACGTTTAGACCTAACACATTTAGCTATGGCACTGTCGTATACATTGAATTATTCCATTTGATAAAATGTAATCAACTTAGGCACCCCTCCCAAAACCAAAAAAAAAAGATATTCATAACTCATATTCTCATATTCGAACACCTGAATAATTTTGAATATTCGATTAATCGTTCCCATCCCTAATTCATAGCATCAGATAAAATAATATTATGAATAAAGTCAGAAACAATGACAAAAACCCATTAGAGGCCAGCACAACCAGATGTTTTGTCACGGTCAGCAACTCACTATGAGCTGCCGTTAACCATAACATTTGGAATATCATTTATCTGCCTTGATTTGTATTATATTGTTACAACAATCAATCGATTAGTGATTTGGTCTTTAAAGTGTCAAACAATATTTCAAAAGGCCCCTTTCTAATTTAGGTGCTCTGAATAGACGTCTTTACATGTTTACCTGAACAACAGTGCAAAGAGAGAAAAGCATTTTTGTTTAACCAATTATATAAATGATTAATCAAGTATCGAGAATAGATACATTTCTGCCAGCTGTATTTTTCTCTTCAGCCCTGAATTGCATAGTTGCACTTTTACAGAGTCCTCCAAACTTTATAAATTATTTTGATCACATCTGTCACTCACAGCTGCACTTGTGATTAACACTTGTGCTGGAAACAGTTAATTAAAAACGACTACTCTCCGGAGAGAAAGTGCGTACCTGCTGGGAACCCGCTGTCAGATTCCTCGAGGTGCTCTCCGTCTTCCAGCTTGTCTTTGTCAGTGATGTAATCCCCAGTCTGATACTTTTTGCTACGACATCGCCGGCGTTTCTTAGAAGCAGGCGTGTCACACTCTGCACTGGCCATCTTCCCCTTGCTCTGACACACTCTCTCGGGCAGGGGGTTGGAGCGGGGCCTTCCTCTCGGACGGCGGGCGGGTTGCACGGGAGTCACAGGTGGTGACGGGGAACTCGGGGGAGGAGGCATTTGTGGGGGGGGAGGGGAAGGCGTAGCAAAGCCCCAGAGGTCGAGTCGAGCCTCATCAGCTCGCCGTCGTCCTCTCCTCAGTCTTGTGAAGGAGCTTCCAGTAGAGTCGGACTCTTTACCGGATACAGCCGAGCGATTGAGAGACACCGGAGTCTCCACACTCTGAACACCACCGCCGCTATCTGCAACTGATTTAATCAAATTGAATTGTTATACATTCACTATGTCTATGCATAGAAGTATGACTGACACATCAAAAAACACCATCCAGACAATATGTGCGACAATTTCTGTCTGCTTCTGAGGCTGACTGCAGGCTATTTATTTCCAGAGCGAGAACTATGAGATCTACTTTTAAGCTTAATGAAATGCCAAATGTGGGATTCAACTGAAGCATCATTATAAATGTGACATTTATCAGCAATGAGTCCACAATGCAATAACGTTTCAGGGCTGTTCATGTCACATAATTATAAGAAACAAAAGATGGAACCTGGTTTGTTGCGTGCTGGTGGATCGGCCTTGTTGGGACTGATATTGACCCTCAGAGTCGGCTCTTTACTCGGTGGAGAAAGTGTCCCCGCCGAAAGACTCTGCTCCAGCGCAGGTGCACATTGTTTCTTCTGCTGGAATACACAGGGGACAAAGTGAGCACGCTGTATTGGATGCTATTGATCACAAAGCTTTCATGGTGACAGAAAGCTTTGCAACACACTCACAATAAACCCTTTGGAGTTAAATCATTAGTCATAGAAAGGCAGCTCTGTATCTCAAAATGAATAGATGAGATCTTGGCGAGATTAACATGATTGCTACCTAAAATGTCTACCTAAAACTCAATCAAAGGGAGATATAAAGAAATAATCAAAATACATTTTAGACATTAAAAAGATAGAGATAATTTACCTTTTTTTGACAAGACACTTTGGATGGAGTGATTTTTGCGTCTTGTTTTTTCTTTGCTGCAGCCTTTTTTGATGAGTCCGTTGCCGCCTTCTCTTTTTCTGGCTTCTTAGGACTGGTTTTCTTTTGTTTGGCCGCAGAAGATTTTGCTTTGGTTGGCGACTCCTCTTTGGTTCCGTTTGTTTTCTTCTCAAACTTGTCGCCTCCCGCCGCACACTGGCCTGTAAGAATGGATGCAACCATGCCCTCCAATTTTGCTCTGGGAGGACTGTCCGACGCCCCACTTTCTCTCTTCAACATTTCCCCCTCTAACACCTGGGCCAGTTTGCTCTCCATCCTGTTCCCATTTGTTGATGCTTTGCTCCCAAAGAGATGAGACTTGCCAGCAGGCTTTGAGGGGCTTTGCTTCGCTTGCAGTCCTACATGTTCTCCTTTGCTGCTGTTTAACTCAGTATTATTGTCCAAACACTCTGTGGCATTTGCCTTCTCGTGTCTCTTTATAGCTTGAGTTGAATCCCCTTGAGATGGCACACCAGTCCACTCTTCAGCAGACCAGTATGGTGGGTATTCAAAAGTGTGTTTAGATTGGGTGTCATGGCTCCCAGAGAGTGGATTCAAAACATCAGCCTTTCTTGATGCAACAGGTGAGAGTTGAGTAACACCCTCACCTGTTGGTGCCGTCGTTTCGAGAGTTTGCTGCTTTACGATGGACACGAGGTTAGACAGGGGAGACTTCATTCTCTCCCACTTATCATCCTCAGGTTTGGACGGGCTGTGATGGGCGTTCTGAAATTTGGATCTTTCCGAAGCTGTGGTGCCTTTTGTTTTCGGAGATCCTTGTGTGATCTTTCTCTGAGCAGACGAGGGTTGGTGTGGAAGAGGAGTTGGCTGCGGCCAAGCCGGGCTGACGACAGTGTTGGAGAATGGCACCGCTGATTTGCCAGCTTTCTGAGGAGTCTGAGCACTGGTAGAGCTGGACAGAGCAGTGGTGAGGGCTCCTTTAGAGGGACAGTTCTTAGTTATGGCTGTGCTGGTGTTTTTAACATGCTTGGTGCTGTGCGCATGTTGGTTGCCCTTCATCATACAGGATGGCTTCTTTCCTACTGAGGCCAGATGCTCTCCTTGGTCAATTATAGATATAAACTCCTGCTTTGCAAAAGATGGAAATTCATCAGCAAAAGCCCCCTTTCCGTCTTTGCCCCGTAGAGTAGAAGCCAGTATGGGGCTGGCCACACCTACATAAGTCCCGGGGATGTTTTTTATGGAGTCTTGTGAAGATCCTTTACTCCAGGCTGGTTTGGGTTCTGGGACCTGGTGATTCGGAGGCCTACTTATTTGCTTTTGATGAGATCCATTTCTGTGGGTGTTGGGTAAGATAGGGTATTGCACAGCTGAGTTATAATTTGTAGAATGAGTCCTATTTGAGTTTAGAAAATCTCTCTGATTTGATTCATTATTATGAGGCTCAATCATAGTGACTGGAGGGTCATTTATGCATTTTGGACGTTTTGATTTAGCAGATAGATCAAGAGGTACATCCCTTGGTTCAACAGAACAAGCTGTGTGGTCCTCCGAAGCTGAGGGAGGCGTCGTTTTAAGAGAGCCCATGGTAGTCTTGTCTATGCTGTTGCCTTTCTCCACATGGTTCAGCAGTCGGCTCTGAGAGGTGATGCTGGCCAGTGCAGAGCCACAGCAAATGGCAGCAGTGGGAGACAGTGTGTAGAGGGTGGGTGCTGCAGGAGTTAATGACGGGTGCTGCAAGGGTAGGGCAATAGCTGGTGAGGCCACCACTGAGGCCAAAGACTTATGCTCTCCCACAGATTTGGCGTTTTTAGTGGATGAATGGTTAGATTTAAGTTTGGATGACAATGTTCCGACTTTTTTCTCTGCAGCTGGAGTCCGGCCCACCGAGAACAGAAAGGGATAGGTCCGCATGAGAGGTGTCCCTGCAACACCTGAGCTTTGAGGCTGAATTTCTTTCTGAAACTGGTTTGATGTGGCTTCTCTCAATGCTGCTATCTGACCCAATGCTGGTGGAAGAGTAATTTTACAAAGTGGGGAGGGAAAATTAGTCGAGGGAAGGAAGGCAACAGGCTGGACCTGTTTAAACATGGTGGAGCACTGAAACCCAGGGGGAACACTTTGAACAGATTGTGTTTGCGGGTGAGATTTCTTACTGGATGTCACATTGCTGTGACAGGGGTTGAGTGAGTCCTCCCGGACGAGTTTCACGCCACTTAACCTATGAGGAGAGGGGAAGACCCCAGCACCATCAGCCTTGAGTTTAGGAGCCTCTGCCCTTTTGTCTGCTTTCTTCTCAGAGCCGGACGTTGGTGCATTGTTGGGCTGTTGAGGCAGAGAAAGCTCAGGGCTGTGGTTGTAATTGCTAGTGTCCAGGCAGGTTTTCGCTGTCTTACAGTCTGTTGTTGGAGTCGTCTTGTTTTGCTGACTGAGGGTAACATCTCCTCTGAACTCAGGGGGTAGCGTCTGGGGGGGATTTCCCACCATACTAGCAGACGCTTTATTAGGAGCACTGATCTCTCTGCTCACCGTGCCTCCATCCCCTACATTCATTAGTGTAGGATCCACCTGAGTAATAAGAGAAGATCATGAGGCCAATATTGATTAGATAAGAGAAAATAATACTCTAATCTAGTAATCTTACTGTAATGAAAAAAAGATTACCTGCATAGGTGTTTCTTTAACACAACATGCCTCAGGGGTAGCGGAGTCAGTCAGGTGAGTTTTTCTTGAAATAGAGTGATAAGCTGCAGAATACACAAAAAGAAGAACACTTAGTGTGATACACGTTGGTGTCGTTTTCATAACAATTACAGAAAATTATTTCATTCGATCCTTCATGAATGAACACGGCCTACTCTATGCAACATTCAATGTTTCAGAGTAACTAAAAGGAAGCAATAAAAAAGTTCCCTTCTTTACGACAGGCTTCCAGGCAAGATATGTTACAATTTCCTCAGGGCATAAAAAACATTTATGGTAGCAAAGAGAAGCGTGATAAACTGAACAATATATTTGTTCGTTCCAGACAATACTAACAATTTGTCAGACTTGATCGATCTGGAGTGTGAATTATCTTGACTAAAAATAGTCTGATCAGTAAGTGAAATGAGAACTAATGCATCAGTTGAAACAGAGACAGATTAGGAGCCGGGCACTGACACGTAAAAGTCCAACATTCCCAAATAAATCACCTCTTTCACACTCCCCATCTGCATGTGTTTTCCACTGCATGTTGTAGGGTAACTTTAACTCTCAAAGGTTTGCTGTTTGTTTAAGCTATTTCATTCACACTGAAGATGATGTGGGCTGTCTACATCACTTCAAACCTTTCTACCACAATATAGTGGATGCATCTTACTGCAGCCTATGAGTACCTTGTGTTGTTTTAGGAGAGAGTAACATTATATATAAAAATCAATACTAGAAAAGACTATCAGAAAAAAAACAAGATTAAAGCATCCGGAAAGAACAAAATAATCATCGTTAGTTTGATTAAGCCCTATGACAGTCAAAAGAGGAGAGTCCAATTTGTGCCCTCTGGCCCTTTATAGGCCCACTCAGTATGTGAAGCAATCGAGTGCAGTTCTGTTAAAATTATCTTTTAATAGTGAGCGACAGACTTAAAATTTGACAATGGAGAAAAAGTTGTGTTTCTTATCCATCACTGGATTTTTGTTCCTGTGTTGAATTCAGCTTGAATATGGGGGTCAGGCCGGGTGATCAACAATCAGACATGAAGTTTCACCTACTGCTTCCCTAATGCTCACAACATAATTTATTTTCCAACGAACTCTAACCAGGTAAGCTGGTGAATAACAATACAAAAACATTTTATCTATCCTGATATCATCTGGGAAAATGGGATATACTGTAGGCTACTCTCATACACACGCTAGCAGAGCCCCTATGTAGGTAGAGGTGAGCGCAGGCGAGCGCATCTGCAAGTAAATTAGACGACTACAAAAAGGGACTACAGGCAAAAATGTATCTCAAAGCTTTGGGGGAATGGAAAATGTTTCATCCGGGAGTCAGTGAAACATAACGACTATGATGCACATAATGACTGACACACCAATCTCTGCTGGAATCTGCGAGCACGGACTGAAAGGGATCCAGCGATGCAGATACCACTCAGTGCAAGGAGGCTCTGCATTCATTACCGCACAACAGTTGCTTACAGCTAGTTTGTCTTTGTGCTGCGATCATACGCGGTCTACTCCGCCACAACATTTACATTCATCAACTCTGATGTAGGCCACTAAAATGTATGCAGTAGTCCGGCACACGCGCCGTGGGCAACACCGCTCCGACATAACAAAGTCAAGCCTGACATTTCATCTGAGAAAAACAGCCCGGACCAAACGGTTCTGTTGTAGCTCACTTCAGCCCGGGCAGATCCCTCTATAGCCCCGTGACACAAAAGACACACGCCCCGATGTCATGTGTGGGGGGGGAAGTGCACAATGCATGTTGTGGCGTAACACTTTGCTATCCTCCGTTGTAAATATCAGCACGAAAAAACTCTGGAGAGCTCCGGGTCGCTCTCTGTCACTGGAGATGGCGAGAGGGACTACAATGAGAGAATGGCAACCGGCTCTCAGGTGATCATCGCTGCATCCGCTAACAAATACGAGAATAAACTGCACATGGAGCCTGACTTCCTCTAAAACACTACCCTAAATAACGCAGACAACATGGATGATACTGTTTGGAAATAAAAGATAGATGTTTTGGGCATATTATAGTAAGTGACAGCCAGGAGAGGTTTCTCCACACATCGAGTGGCAGCTGCTTCGGAGCAACACAATGTGGCAATGTGTCACATCTCCGTCCGATAAGGTAAGTCAACATCAATGCAAAGCCACACAGAAAACACAAGGCAGAGCCAAACAAACAAAACTCCTGACCACCATCACGCTGTTTCATCAGCGACAAAGTAACAGTCTTAACAAACAAATAATCAATTCCCTGCACTGAGTAACACGCAAATAGGAAGAAACAAAGTAGCCAACTGGACAACAAAAACACAGGGGTAACACAACTTATTGTACAGGATCGTTCTGCTGGAGTGGTCACCGAAAATGAGGGCAAATAGTATATTTAACTCCACTGACCACCACGGGTATGTTTCAAGCTCCCTGCGCAGCGGAGTCTTCTCTCACTCCGTCGGCTTACATGTTGAGGCAGGCTACTGTTATTTATCCCCGGCCGACCTAATGTGAAGTGCTCCAGTCTCTCCTATATCGGCCCTTTCGGTGGACAGACGGAACCACTTCGGCGTTGAAAAGCATTCACCGAGCCCCCCGACCCACCGAGCCTCTCCTCTCCTTCCCCCCCTGTAAGACTCTCTCTGTCCGAAATATTGAATAATTCCCGAGCTAATCAGCGGGCGAGATAAAAGATGTCTAATGACACAAACAGTTACCAACCCGCTCGTGCAGATGGCATGTGGACGACGCTACGGGCACCACTCGGATACGGCCGGGTCCAGCCTATCGCCTCTGCCGTCCGCGGCTGCTCACTAATCTCGACGGTTTTCGGTTCTCAAAGTCCGGGGGGGCGGGAGGAGAGAGGAGGAGGAAGGAGAGGGAAGGGGGGGGGGGTAGTCAAGACAGTCCGTTCGTATCTCCAGTCTGGTGGGAGAGAGAGAGGGGCAGGAGGGTGCTCGGTGATAGCATGGGAGATGTAGTGCTGGGCTATCCACGCCCAGGATTAGACGCTGGAGAGGCTGGGAGGGGTGAGGACTGCAGGTACCGGCATGCAATGCGAGCTTCTGCCTGCTCAAGGGGAATGGGGGATCGCGACCAAAGAGTGTAACGGTGCGCTAAAACTGAAGTGGCTTCTCGGGGTAACGAAGTAATAAACTGTATTTCTGGTAACGAAAGCAGACTCCGAGTGTTACTGCTCGGGTGTTTGCGTTTCATTGGTAGGCAGGTCAATTAACAGAGTCACAGCAGAGGGTGATGGTTGCTGAACGGAATTGCTCAAATACAAAAAAAGAGTGGGAGAGGTTTGGTTTCTGTTGCAGGGGAATGAACACGAGGAAGCAAGACTCCGGGTGCTGGAGGCTCTCCAGTTGCATGCTGTAAGCTGCAGCGAGATGCAGCCTGGAGAAGATGGGGGAGCAGTAAAGCCTCTTCTACTGATTCTACTGAGTAGGATGTCAAAACCCATAACTACATGAGACTTGTCATCAGACATTAAGTGTGGGTCCTTTTGTGGTGATACAATGTATCTGACTTAACTTACACCATAGCTTCAGTTGTAAACATAAATAAATAAACAAAGCCCTGGAAGCAGAAATCATGCATGCAGGCTGTTTTTTTAAAATATCGCTGGTGTCTTCCCTTTACTGGCTTACAAGATATTTACACATTCTTTTGCAGAGCAAAAGTGATATTAGGAATTTGTAGAGTCAATATTATGATTCTCATCTTCAAACTCCTCAAATATACTTTCTTCCACAAAAAAAAACAAAAACCTACAATTATCTTGGAAAATATATAGAGACATACCATGCAGTGACATGACAGCTTTGCTCCCTTGATTAAGGTATTTTCCCCTAATTAATTATGATTGATTATGACCAGCTGTGCTGAGCCCAATCAAACCATATGATTTTTTATGATTTCTTGGTTTGTTCGAGTCAAGGTTTTGATGGTGTGAAGCCATTTTGTTGTCAAGAACACTGATAATCACACATTTTGCCAAAGAGTGCCACTAACTCTGTGCTGGATCCTCAGTTTACTGTCATTTACATCTTGCAGCGCAGCGTGTCAAAATCACATTTCCTGTTATCACCAGCTCAGGTTTTAGCTGGATTCATGTACACAGTTTTCTACACAGAAGTGGGCTGGAGTTAAGTTAAAAGCAAAAATACTTCTCTGTATAAAACTACTTGAATTGTCTTTAGTTCTCTACAAGACTGTACACAATATCAAGATAATCTGCTCCTATTAATAAAAACAATAGCCTTCAACCTACTGAAAATAACCCAAACATGCTCACACAGCTACCAAGTCTCACACATCAGAGGACAGACCATTTTTTTTAAATACAAGCCACCACTCTGTATATAAAGTTGAAAGAGGCTTCTCCTGCAAGCTATATTATCTTTATAATATTTGTAAATGAATACAAATCAACTTCTGTTTACAACTGTTTCTATATTTTTTACTTTTAACAAGTGCACGTTTGAGAACAGCTTTAACCAGCTTTATTTAATTGAAGTCAGACTATAACACACAAGTTATATTAAACAAAGACTAAAGAGGTAAAATAATATCTGATGACCAACAGCTAATATTTGACAGCATGACAGCACATCTGCAACTTCCAGTCATAGCAAGTTTCAAGTGTAATTTTCTGACTCACATCCACGAGATATTTAGCTCTGTATGCAACAATCACATTTGGGCACAGTTTAGCAGTACAGGTTACTCTGCTGTAATTAGGCTACTTGTCTTACCTGAATCATGAAAGCAGTGTTAGCCTACTGTCTACAATGGTGTCCACTGTCCACTCCTTTAGGCCAACACATTTCCTACTTTTCTCAACACTTGGGGTGGTGAGGAAATAACCGTGCACACACAGCGAGGCTGACTGAGAGTTTGTTTACTACCATGCACGATCTGTGTGCTGTTGCCCACCATGAAAGCGATCTAGGACAACAACCCTGTCCATCCGCCGAGAGCAGTAACCTACAAGCGGAAACTATTTCGCTGCCTTCCTATCGCGGAGTGGATCGGTGTGCCCTTCGCCATTCGCTCAGTAATGGCTGCGTGCAGGCAGACAAGTCGTTGACAGATGGCCAAATGTGAAATTGGGAAACCAAAAAACACCGATTGGTAAAAGGGGAAACGCGGATGTACAGCACGGGGTCGGCAGAAAGCGGGAGTCTCACAAAGTCGGCAGCTGACACCTCGCATTGTGTCTGAGCTGGGGTAACCCGGAGACCTCAACGACCGCGCAGCAGCTATCCCGGTAGTGACCGGCTGCTCGGGGCTTTCACCAATTACAGACGACTTTGGTTTCACAGGCTCCACATAGGATGTCTGAAGCAATGGGGTTAAAACAACTTATTATGCATGCATTTATAAATCTCTCGAGCAGGGATGTGGTATTCCGCACATGCAGTATGACAACTGCGATAGCACAGATGAAGGCACGTTGTTTGTTTCGCAGGCCGGATTTTTGAAGATTGTCGTCTTCAAAGTGGGCATACATGGTCATTTATCTGTGAGTCATATTGGAGATTATCGACCCTATTTAGGCCGCCATGGTTTACAGAGACAAGGATGTCCCGTATAAGTTCGTGGTTCACCTGGTCAATGAATCCCGAGGCTCGTCAGGCGGGGGGTGGACGCTCAGTAAAAAGCAAGCGTATTATTCTTCCATCTTGGCATAAGTAATGAATTATTCTACAATAAACGAAGGGAGGGTGGCAGCTGATCACAGAAACACTGAAGGGTGATGTGCTTGTTTGCCAGGTTAATGGATGGCCCGATGTGCCGTCCAGATGATGTTAAATATCTGAAAATGAATCGCATCACTTCATACAGTTTCCGTGTCGGCGTTTGGACAGCCGATACGCATGGACAGCAGACTCAAGTATGTCATCTCGATACACAACTTGGCTGGCCATAGGCTACATGTGACACGATCCTACATAATGCCGTGGGATATCAGCGATACATCACCGCAACTACTGTGGCTCCTGCAAGACAGCGACAACAAGAAAATACACATATCCAGGTCAAAGTTTGGCAGAGTTTAACTCGCCCTCAATAGCGTTGTGCAATGCCCCCTTTAATGCCCCCTGCTCGCCCGTAACGCCTTTGTTATTAGTAATCGCATGGTATTGCACCGTCTTACCTTGCGCTCCGAGCCGTGTACAGCCAACACAGCCTGCAGACCAAGCAACAAGCTATTGTTGTCTACAGAGGCTTCCGACGGGGCCAGGGATGTGATTTTGAAGTAGAAGGAATACAGTATGCAATTTCGGCTTGTCCTCGCGATCTTCCCTTATTGCCAGTTTTCGGTCTGCAGCAGCTGGAGATGAAAATCGCGCACCCTGGGTCCTAGCGCCGGGTAAAGCCCTACAGGTGAATAACAAACAGACTGGTGCTCGCTGGGTTTTAATCTTTAATTGCAGAGGACTTCGCTGGAGTCACATAAATAGTCCTTATGGGGCAGAGTTTAGTATCCCAGCTACAGATTCAACAAAGACCTGCGTTGAGGTCTCTTAATTTGTTTTAACATTGTCTTCAAGTCTAATTACACTGACTGCGTTTACTTTAACAATATAGTCTGCTTACCTGTCACACTAAAACAAATGTTTTTAACAACACACTTATTTTTCCTTTAAGACTTCACACCATCCTGTACAGTCAATTGTGTTATTTATAATAATATTTTATTTTGGGAACAGTCATATCAACTGCTTTTGTTTTCACGCAATCGAGTTTGGGGTTGAGTTTTTATAGTATTGTGTTAGGTGCAGTATAATATTTTTGGAGAAGGCTGTCAGTATGAATTTGTGACAGGAAGCTGCAAAGGTGTTGGACAGTTTCTCTTAAATCAATATGTGGATATAACTACTGCTGTTTCCAACCAACAGCAAGCATGCAAATGTCTCTCACAATAGTAAGCACAAGCAGCGTGGGGTCTGTTGCTGTATCAGGGGGGACGTTGTACCTAGAGGACAGTTGTCTCATAATGGGTCTATAGATTGTTATTTTAGTAGTGGATCACTGATTGAAGAAACCCATGTATATATAAAGATCAGTCAAAGTCAAAAGTCAACTTCATGTTCTGTTGGTGTGATACAGACAGGGAGATCAAAATGCTGTTTCTCACAATCCCTAGGAATAAAATAAAATATATAGACAATATATAAATACATGTATATGTACACACCTGTACACCCACTTATAAACATGTATGTATATATATATATATACATATGCACACACTAAGAGGCATACCTAAAAGGCACAACAGTCAATACAAAATAACAAAACAACAGTAACTTAAAACTACATGAAGATGAATATACTACAACAGTCAAATATGTACAGTAGTGCAAATGACTACATAGTAGCTTATTAGAAAAGATTCTGGTGCTGGATGTGTGTTTCTGTTTTTCTTGACAGGTTATACACATACTGTGCACACTGCAAGAAAAACCAGACGTCTGGAAAATACAACTTTCCAAATGTGGCACATCAGAGCACAAATAAGTGTAATAATCACCAGTGACATATAGGCACAAAACTGCCAATTTCAGAATGATGATACGTTGGATTTCATGTTTAATTCTTCAGCCATAATTACACACAGACCTCTTACAGCGATGCCAGGTCAGGACATCCTGGCAACTTATTAGAGGCTTGTGAGAGTGGCTTAAGTCAGTGAACAAATCAGGGCTGCTGTTATTCAGTTAAAGGCCCCGTTAAAAGGGTCAAGACTCAACCGGTGTGTGAGCAAGCAATGGTCTGAGCTCAGGTAGGCCATGTCTCAGTGCAACAACTTTATGAAACAGTGCACATGGTCTCACTTAGCCATTTGAAGCTAATCTGCATTGTTAGGTTATGATCCTCAAGGCACAACCCTACATGTTCCCTAAATGTCCTGACACACTGTCACAAGCATCGCAGCAATCTTAAGGCCTCTGCAGACAACAGATACAGATAGAAAACATTAAAAAGGATAGCTTGCTCTGCCATAAATGGAAAATGTTTCCATTAAGGAGAGTGCAAGGCTGGGTATGGCACACCACCAGTCACTCAACTTGTGTAGTGCATAGAGTGAAAATGTATAGTCATTTATAACAAAAAATACAGAAAAACATGTCATTATCTGTTTAACACTACTGGTATTAAGCCAAGCAATTAGTTAGATTTTATGTGCCAAGGTTTTGAGATATTTATTTCTTTCAGATTTCAACTTTCATCCAAATACAATGAGATGCATTTCAGTTATGGTAATTATCATGAAGAACTCAAAAGCAAAATAGCCTGGGTAACATATCAACCCCACTGTGAGCAACTTTCATTTGAAAAACTGTGCTCTATGCAGAAGAAACAGACCCTGTGGAAACAGTTGACTGTATTTAGAAGTTAAGGAAGTTGGTATTTGAAGAAACTGGCTCATTAACCTTATGGCCAGAGACCACTAGCATTGATTGATGAACTGTTTCTTTGTAATTCTTATGAATGGACTCTGACACTTGTTGTGAAACCGAAAGACAGGTGATTACTCTTGGGTTGTTTCTTAGGATAAGAGTCAGAATGGACCAGTAACAGTAAGGTGGATGCTCACGAGGTGCAGGCTGTCGATGCCATTGATAGATATGGCATGCACTGTCTGTGTGGACTGAGATAGTCTCTGCAGGCCAGCCTCACTGCAGGGTCTACAGCGTAGCTGGAATCACAAGTGTGTGCAAGAAGGGACATCACAATGGCCACAGGTGCGTAACAGGAAATGGTGTACCCTTTTAAAACTGGGAACAAACTGCGCATTGGAAAATCTTGCTGTTAGACTAATTTAGTCCCAATGACATATTTTTAAGATTTGAGAGTTTACACTGTTCTGCACCGAACAGGACTACCTCTCACAGTGGGCACACCTTATCTTGTCACAAAGTGTAGGAGATTTGAAGAGACATCTTTCACATGCCGGCTGGAACTCAAATTATTACAAGCAGCCACGATAAATTCAATCACACTAGACTTTATTTACACGCCAAAATCTACATTTGCTGTGCTTATACACGTTGACTGTCCAAACATCTGATTGTGTATGCCTTCTGTTTTCACATTCTTACAATGGAGTTTAGCTTAGTTTGATGGAAACACATAATTCCATACAGTTACCAGATAAAAGTTCAGACCTCTCTGTCTATGTCTCTCTACGGATCAGTAAAACTTTCAAGCTGTCTATTTCTTTCTTGCCTTTATTTTTAAGGTGAGTTAAATTACCTTTAAATGTTGGTATCACTGACTTCATCTCCGTTCTTGGTGGCAACGCTATTTCACCAAAGCCGAGCAGCATCCTACAAGGGCCAATTCCTGCTAAGAAGAATACAGAGAGGCATGCATGTGAGCAGGAAAGGTTAAATAAAGGCGCTTACAAATGTGTTGTTCTTCCTCATAAATCATTTGCTTATTGACCTGCTAAACGTTTTGTTTGCTGTGTTTCTCGGGGCATTAGTGCCACATGTAAATCAGTGGAATAGTATGAAACCACTGGCAGCTATCTGGACTGCGTCACCTGCGCACATACTTAATCTTACAGATGCACTAGACAAATAAAAAAAACAGCTCCGTGGCACCAGAGGTCAAAGACTCCTCTGGGAACCTTTAACATCCTGATAAGTTGATTGGCAGCTGAGGAAGGAGACGAACAATCTTAGCAAGGAAGCATTACAAAAGTTATATAAGGAATTATGCTAAGAAGCACTGAATCTAATCTTACTTTTTTTTTTTTTAAATAGAAAGCTCTACAGGACACCTACGTGGCCATTGGATGAGTTTCTTTAGCAGGGCAGGATGGGCAACCAGATTTCCTAGCACAAACTGAACATTTAGTTTAAATACGCAATTGTAAAAATTAGGTGAAGCTTGGACCCTGGCAACAAATGTGCAGCCAACATATGAAACGACTTGAATATCACATTTAGTTTGTCATGTTTATCACACCACGTGGACATTGATTTAATTAAATGGAGTCATAAATAACTATCTTGAGACTGCTTCAACTGAAGTAGTAGATGTTTCTATTAACAAGCCTAGGTTATGTGAACACTTCACACACAATTATGAATTAATTGTACACATTTAAACATTGTAAAAAGTGAAATGATCTATAATTTAATTGTCAGAAAATGAAACAGCAACAACATTGTAATCAAATAATAATTTGAGGTAATTAATATCAACCTGCAATGCCAGTTCTCCAATGTACTTGCTACTTTTAATATTGTTTTTGAATACAATATATTTAGGTTTGGTCTGTTGGATGGACAAAATAAGATATTCAAAGATGTTGAAGACCAAAAAATGAACTTTTCAAGCCATGAATATAAAAGATAGATGGACAACTACTGCAGAAGAAATTATTTTCAATCCCAATAATGACTTGGATAATAATATTCTTTTCTTTCTAGTATCACCTGCACATATCGCATCTCAGTCAAATTCAGAGCTATCTCATCATTGAATTTTGATCCTGCCCAAATATGAATCTGCGTTCTCTATTAATTCTAGTCCGCTGTGTTGGAGCCAGGATCAGTGAGAATAAAAGCCATGGCTGACTCTCAAGGTGTGCCATTGTGCCCCTCATGATAAACAGATGCAGCTGTCACCTCCACCTTTTACCATTGCAGCCTTACCGCCCTCTCTTCCTGGCACCTATGGGGAAGATGGAGTGGCTAAAAATGGAAGGACAATGCAGAAAGAATGCAATTTTAGGAGGGGAAGTAGAAGTTTAGAAATTGTAGGACAGAATAGGCTATCACCATTTTCAGACCCACATTATTAACAGCCTGAACACCAGAGCAGCTGTTAGTAGGAGAATTGTCACTGAGGCTGATCAATTCAATGTTGTGCAGAAACAAAGGCAGCAACACGATGTAACTGACAAAGGTAACTCTGTAACTCTGGGGAAAAGCATAGAGGGCAGCAGATTGAAAAGGAAAATCTGTATGAGAAGACGGTGATGCAGGTCTTGAAACAATCACCACTTTATTTATTTTTTCCAGTTGATAGCACTCAATCTGCCTGGCTAATGACCTTGCACTAAAAAAATGGCTCGAGTGGCTGGGGCACTAAATTAAAAACAATTTCATGTTGATCAGTTGCTCAACTTTTGAAA
The DNA here is from genome assembly GCF_000735185.1 of Notothenia coriiceps. Classification (NCBI taxonomy): domain Eukaryota; kingdom Metazoa; phylum Chordata; class Actinopteri; order Perciformes; family Nototheniidae; genus Notothenia; species Notothenia coriiceps. The sequence continues at coordinate 943,602 of NW_011359123.1, read as the reverse complement.
TGTGTTAAATATATACTATGCTTTGTTCATGTTTGTACTCTAGACAGTCTTACTATTTGAATTGACACACACAACCAGTGATGTATACATTTGAAACCTTTGAGATGGGTTATTAATCATTTTAAAATATAAACTTAAACAAAACACAAATAGCTTCTTTGGTTATTTAAATGCAGTTAGTGTAGGCTATGGGCCTGTATATTTTCAAATTTGAGTGTCATAAACAACAATGTCTTACCCTGAAGGTACATTGTGTGGGCTCGCACTGTCAGATAGCTAGCGTCATGACATCTCTGTCTTTTTGAAAAAACATTTGCAGAACGTAACCAAAGCTTGTACGATGCATCAGACAGTGTCATGCATCATGGAAATCGACATTTCACCCCCTAGTTTGTAATTACACGCACTTCGTCGTTCCTGCGTGGATAAGCCAAGGCAGCTTTTTAAACTACAACGCAAATCCTTTTGCCTCAATATGACTGCTCCAGTGCATGCAGGCGGGGGAAGACACGGACAAATGCGATCGACTTGCTGTGGCTCGGTCGCTTGATGTTAGCTATCGTGTGATCGGCCACATAAGCAAAACGTCCCAAGAGGGCTCCACTCGCGGACCACCAGGCGCTGTGGGGTGACGCTAGCTGACAGATTTATTTCGCTAAACTGCATTTCCGAAGAAGAGAGCTTTTCGTTACAAGAAGGTGCAATAAATATCAGCAGACTAGACCTAAATGTAAATATATAAATGTATCTGCAAATGAACATGGTGAGTCGGTTCCATAGTGTAGTGGTTATCACGTCTGCTTTACACGCAGAAGGTCCTGGGTTCGAGCCCCAGTGGAACCATGATCTTTTCTGTCCCGATAATCCTTTAATAAGCAACTTAATGATCACGGTCGACTAAATCCATTAGAATTGAATTCAATGACGATTGAGACTTAATTGAACAACATTATAAACTGTAGCGGAAACTCACTTCCCCAGGTAGATCTGTAGAATATGATGCAAAACAACAGCTCAGCCATAAACTCTACCTTCACAAAGCTTCAACACATTTCTCGTTTTTCAGAGCAAATTATTTATGGTTTTTGCTATTTTCTTAATAGAAACAACTTAACAGTAAGTGTATCTCTTTATTTTTGTTTTCAATGTCATTATAACTCTGCACTTAGGAAATATATAATCTTGGCTAACTTGTGCAAAAAAGGCACAATTGAATGAAAAATGATATTGATAATGTCAGTTGTAATTAACACTGTCAAAGAATAATTTATTTAATACAGTATATGTTTATTATTTAGGTTGCAGTTTGCAGTTATGTTGAAGTGGACTGCTTTAGGTTTGGAAATTGTAAACACAAAATAGAGTAATTTTTTAATCATAAACACAAAAATTCTCTGCTTCTCAGATGTGAAGTTATACATTAGGACTGCGTGTGTTAAAGTTAAATCTGCCAACTTAAGCTGCTTTTTGCTCTCTCCATGCCACTGGTGTTTCTACAGTTTACATTAAGAACTGGATTAATGGGATCCGTAACATTTTAAGTATGTCATATTTTAAGTTGTTGCACTTAAATATCAACCTATCAAGTAGCATGTCCTGCACACAAAATCCATATCTGAATATCACTGTATCAAATATGTTGGTACTGTATATGAACTTCAAGATTCTTCAAATCTTATTTTATACATCTTTATCTTTTTCATACTACCAAAGTTTGAACATTTGTTTCACGACCCAAGGCCTTCAGTACCCACCAACTTTCATAACAAATAAATCAGATAAAGCCAAATAACTAAACACTGCAGAAGAGAGACGCAGCCCAAAGCCGAACATCATAGCAAATACTGATGTCTGCTGTTTACATGTAAAGAATGCAGTTTGCAAAAGGGGAATAAGACAAAAAAGACTCAATTCTAATTAAAGATATTGGAAAATGCTGATATTACACCATTTGTCGAGATACTGGCACATCTCTAGGAATTAATTAATGAGTTTTTGGATGTTAAGACAGAAGAGCAATTTGGTCACCAAAAACTCAATGTCCAGAGTGTTTTATTAGACATGTATGTTGGCAGGGTCTGCCACAAGGTTAAATGATGATTAAATATTCCTGAAACAGGGGGTTACGTATTGTAACCCTAGTTATATAAGCACAGGCTGAGCCCTCTACTGGACTCTATGGGTACTACTCTCTATCATGCTGTGCGTGCTTTCACCTACTGAGTTTACGTAAACGTAGCCGGCCAATCGGGGCGAGCCTACCTGAATGCGCGCGCAGGCCCACAGTATATAAAGGCGGCTACACCCGCCGCCCACTATCCTATACACTCTTCAGAGAGCGGACTTGGAAAGACAGGGCCCCCAGGTAGAGGGCTCCGCCTGTGCTTATATAACTAGGGTTACAATACGTAACCCCCTGTTATATTTCACACAGGCTCCCCGATGTATACACGCCCTGTCATCCAACAACATCGACCCACCACACCGTCCCTGACCGGCTTTTGGTTAACATCCACTGCATCCCCACTTCCTACCAACACTCACACGGAATAGGTTTAACGCGGGGGCTGAAGAGATGCCTTGTT
>NW_011359123.1:931325-940296 GCF_000735185.1 Notothenia coriiceps | reverse complement strand
CCCTCCAGAGAACAAGAATGACCACATTAAAGTTGACAAAAATGCTCATTCATGCTAGGCCTGCGTGTGATATTCTAACCTGAAGAGTGTGTTTTGTTCCGCTCACCGCTGCATGTGATCATGCAGAACTGCGTGTCGACACGTCAGCAGCAGCTGATCTCTCTCTCCCTTCAGATTAGACTTCACTCGCGTTTATGTCCATATCGATCAGATCCAGCTAGTTCTAGCTAATGATATGACTACCTGCTTATTAAAAGACACCTAAACAATAAGTGTCGCTATGCAACCGGGTGAGGCCACAAAGCATAGCGCAGCATTATGCATTTGTTTACATGCCCACCGGAACCCCGAGGCATTACCAACAGATCAACGCACAATCAACCCATACAGGACATCTCTTTCTCCACATTAAGTGTTAGACATTAGAATTGACTATTCTTGTCTGTCACATACTCTTCTTGTCTGTCACATAAGTGGCGCCACTGAAGCGGTATTGCGCTAAAGGGAAATTATTTTGACCGGAGAGATTTAGATTTGCCGGCTAACGGGAACTCTGACGTCGCCATTTTGTGTGCTTCGCGGATGTGCTCGGATCCTCTCGACTGCTGCTCGGGTCTGCTCGGTCAGCTTCCGCATGAGGAGGCATTCGTTCGACCAACTTACAGTAGATAACATTACAAACATTTTGAACACGGGCCATAATAGTGTAAATAATGTTTGTTTTGGCAGTTATAACTGAATGTTATGTTTTCTACTTTTTTACATGTGGGAAGGCATTTGCCTTCATCAGATGGAAAGTGTCTTCACCAACAACTTAAGTATTTCTTATAGCTATGCAGGGCATGCAAGCGAGCTAACACAAACAAGAACAAACAAACAAGTGAAATGAAGAATAAAATGTAAATTGTACAATATAATATTGTGGTGGTTCATCTTATAATTCAGTCTAGAGAGAATGCACCAGACAGCATCTAAGACCTGCAAAAATCTACATTTTCTAGGGGGAGGCCCCCCAAACCCTTCGTGCCATTTCGTCCTTGCGCATTTTTCAGGGCAATCTCTATTGGGCTCAGGGCCATCTGTAAATTAGCTTAGATGGCCCACAGGGCCATCTCCCAAAATCCTTAATGTCATGCACTGATAATACAATTTTAAAATGAATACATAAATCTCTCAATGAATTTGTCTCCTGCCATAATGGTCCTACTTTCTTTCATATGTTAAAGACACCTCTTATATGCAGCCAAATTAGCGAAATAAAATGTAGAGTTTACATGGGCTTTCTTAGGTTATTGCTTTGAGCAAATAGAGCCTTTTACCTCAGCGGGCCACTAAAAAAAGCTTGTGTTATTTTTCTCTGAATATTTTATAGGGAGATACTGTATATTAAGCAGATTACTTTAAGTTAGGGAGATGTGTCTTAAACAGAGGTGGAAGAAGTACTCAGATCTTGCAAAAGCAGAACTACAAGAGTGTAGGAATACTCTGTTACAAGTCATGGGCCTGGATTCAAAATGCGACTCAAGTAAAAGTACAAAAAAGTATTAGCATCAAAATATAGTCCCAAAAGTAAAAGTACTCATTATAAAGATTGGCCAACTTCAGAATAATAAATAGTATGTTAAGAATAAAGATTATAATTATTGATGTATTAATATCACAGCTGGTAAAGGTGGAACTAATTACTTTATTTACTCCTGGTAGCTTGCGTATTCTTTTTTAAGTATTGATCATACATATTTGATTAATGTATCCATAGGTCTGCGTAGTAACTTAAGGTATTAAAGGAATTGTAGTGGGGTAGAAGTCGAAAGTAGCAAAACATGTTCTGTACTAGGACATTTACTCGAGTCCAAGTAAAGGACTTGAGTAAATGTTCTTTGTTACTTTACTTAGGGAGTGAACCAGTATTTATGTCTTGCAGAGCACAAAGTAAAGATGTAACAACTTTTTTTCTATTACATTTTAGCATTTACATTGTATAAACCATATTCTCAATGTATGGATAAAGTAGGTATTTATACATTCAAATGAAAACAGGTTTTTGATTATGCAGGTGCAACAGCCATCATATCTCATACTTTACAACAGGTTTACATAGGTTTAGTAGACCAATTTCCTCAAGACAGTGTGTGAATAACCAGTAAATAAGTGAACTTTGTGTTTATATACATGACATGTTTACCCCTCTCCCATCATGCTTTGCACGATTCAAATGTTAACATTACCAACACTTTGATACATTTAACTATCTTGCTGTTCCCAACACTAATTCACTTTACTCACCTTATATTCTGTCGTCGAAAAGTGGATTCTCGGGGGGAAATGTAAATCCATTGTTTCACTTTAAGCCGAGGAATTATCAGCATTTCATATTCTGAGTGGTGGGTGGCGGCGCAATCAATAAGCTAATTAAATTAAATAAATGTACCACGGACAACAGCGCCATCTGTTACACCTATCAATAGCTGTTAAGTACTTGTCTTTTCTTCAGCTACTTTTAAATAAATAATGTAAATACAAATTATATATTAAATAAGAAAAACGTTGCCAGCGGATAGTTTAATTTATCAAAATGTTAGAAAAAGGTCGCACTGTTCCTTTTATATGTTCCCCTTTTTCTTTTCCCACACAAACGGATATTGGCTCCATGTTATTTCCCTGTGTCACATGAATTTGTGTCCCCAAAATGGCGACCTTAGCTGCTGCTGCTGCGGCTGCTGCTGCTGCGGCTGCTATCGCCGCTAATAGAGACCCAGCTGTTGACCGGTCATTACGATCCGTATTTGGTAAGTCTGCGACAGTTACTTTCAGCTATATTCCCGTTTGTTTCTAAAGCAGTGTTCTAATGGATAATGAAGGGGAGCTAGCTAAACATGGCCGGCTAAAGTTGCTGTTAGCATGGCAACGAGGGAACTGACTTAACTTTAGGTAGGCTACATAAATAGAAAACAAATATTCAAAACTAAAAAGCAGAGGTGCGAAGAAGTAGTCCAATGTTCTGCTTTAGAGAAATTAAAATATCAGAGAGAAGGAATATTCTGTAACAAGTAAAAGTCCTGTATTCAAAATCTTGCTCAAGTCAAAGGAAGCCCAAGCATTAGCATCAAAAGATACTTAAAGTACCAAAAGTAAAAGCACTAATTATGCAGAATGGCCCATACCCACATGATATATATTATATGTTTTGATTATAATTATTGATGCATTAATAGGTTCATCAAAGCTGGTAAAGGTGGACCTAATTTAAAGTACTATATTTACTGTTGGTAACTTGTAAACTAAATCCAGTAACAGACGTTTTCTTTATGTGTTGATTATGTTTTATATCATTAATCCCAATATGCAAAGTAATTTACGGTATTAAATAAATGTAGTGGAGTAAAGTACAATATTTACCTTTCAATTGTAGTAGGGTAGAAGTACAAAGTAGCAGAAAATGGAGATACTCATGTAAAGTATCTCAAAATTGTACTTAAGTACAGTACGTGAGTAAATCTACTTAGTTTCTTTACACCACTGTTAAAAAGGGAATTTGTTTTAATGTCATTTTTCTCATTTATTTATTATTTCAGTGGGGAACATTCCGTATGAGGCCACAGAGGAACAGCTGAAAGACATCTTTTCTGAAGTGGGACTTGTTGTCAGCTTCAGGTGAGTGAAAGAGGTTTCTTCAACACATAGAGATCAATCCTGTGTTTTCACGGCATGTGTGTGTCTCCTAATGTAAACATGTGGCATTGCAAGTCATTGGTAAGGGCTATCATTGGAGTTAAAGTTGCTTCAAGCTACACATTTTACTCACGCACATGGTTACACCTACTCTCCTCTTTTAAATACTCTTCTTTCCCAATTTTCTAATGATTGGCTATGTAAACTATCACACAATTCAATTCAATCTATAACACACATGATGCCCCCTTGTTGGCCCTGGCTTCAAAAAAGGAAAACTCTTGAAACAAAACCCCATTTTAACATGGAATATAAGTTGCAAGGGGACATAATGATATGTGTTTTCTTGCTCTCAGGTTGGTATATGACAGGGAGACTGGTAAGCCAAAGGGATATGGCTTCTGTGAATACCAAGACCAGGAGACGGCCCTCAGTGCCATGCGGAACCTGAACGGGAGGGAGTTCAGTGGTCGGGCTCTGAGGGTTGACAACGCAGCCAGTGAAAAAAACAAGGAAGAGCTGAAAAGTAAGATTACATATTGTTTGGGCAATATTTAAAAACGAGTATGTTGATTTAAGATTTAATTCAAAGTCGTTCACGCGAAGTCATTGCAGGTTTGGGAACTGGAGCCCCAATTATCGAGTCTCCTTATGGAGACACCATCCAGCCACAGGAAGCCCCGGAGTCCATCAGCAGAGCTGTGGCCAGTCTGCCCCCCGAACAGATGTTTGAACTTATGAAACAGATGAAGGTATGCTGCCTGGTTTTTTTTCCCCCCCAAAGTATTCCAGCTCTTTCTTGTATGGGGCTGGTTTGTTAACATTTCCAATGTCAAAAGTATAAAACAATATGATATTGAACAACTGAATGTTTCAATGGTATTCTAATATATCGAAGACAATTTAAATGAACTAGAAAACCTATAATTAGGAATATAATATATTGAAAGTATTTGATATTGGAGATTCATGTTACTAAACTGTGTATTTAATAGAGATGGGTATCGTTTGAAATGTATCGATTCCGGTTCTTATCGATTCCCCGTTTCGATTCCAAAATTGTAAAAGAAAGAAGTCAAACGTTTAGATAACAAATATCTTTATTCTTTTAAGCTTTAACTGAAATGTTTACAAATAAAAAATATACATGCAATACAAATGTATTGCGCAATAGCTGTGCTTTATTTTAACTGAGCTATGCCTGTGGCCAGCTATTAACTTAAAAATAAGGGTGGTCCCGGCCGTCAGCAAACTGAGCCGGCCGTTCTGTAATTCTACAGAACACACAGATGGCCAGTCAGCCCCTGGTTACCCTGTATTCCACCGGGTCACCGCGGCGCAGACGGAACCGGTGGAATACAGGGTCTACCGCGTTTAGGAACCGTTAAGCAGAACCAAAATTGTGTATTTTGTATGGGTACCCGGTACCCGGCATTTTCTTATCGGTTCTCTTCTGGAACCGAGTTTCGGTTCCCAAACCTAGTATTTAATGCTGCTTAGTGTCTTCATACCCACAAAAGATGGTAACAAAGGTTTCCTCAGCTGGAATCCTCTCAGGATTCCCTCTCATTATCAGAGGCTGTGCTGTAGGAGCCGTCTCTCAGCTCTGGAGAAGCCTTATCTTTGCACATCTGGCAGTGTGCTTCATTAGGCTAAAACAACATCACACTGCAGACATTTCCCCCTTCAACTGGAAATGTTTTTGTTGCACCAAAGCTTGTGTCAGTTTCTCCATATGCTGAGCAGGGTGTGGGTGTTCAGGCTCCGATCTTGGTGGCCCAGATCTCATTGCACGTCTTTGTTTAATGTTTTTTGCTGATGCAGCCACTTCGGGTTGACATGTATCTGAATCCTAAGTGGTTAGTAAGAACTACAGGGGGTTGTCTAACCTGGGAGGAAGAAAATAATATACTCCCTTTTAATGTCTGCCGAATTGGGATTTTCCATTGTCTACAGATCCCATTTCAAGGTTCTGTTTTGTGATTTCTCTCTCCAGCTGTGTGTGCAGAACAGTCCCCAGGAGGCGAGGAACATGCTGCTGCAGAACCCTCAGCTGGCCTACGCCTTGCTGCAGGCCCAAGTGGTGATGAGGATCGTTGACCCTGAGATAGCCTTGGTGAGTGGAGACTACAATGAGAAGGAAGAGATTAGCCAAATGCTGCATCATCTTAGTGTTAGAAGCGAGGTTCTAGTCTGCCATTTTGAACCAGTGCATATTTGTGAGAGTTGCTCCCAATGCTGACATGCTTTTCCATATTCTCCACATTTAGAAAATGCTCCACCGTCAGACACCAGTCCAGCCGCTCATTCCCAGCGGACAGGGGGGGGGAGCGCCGCCCCTCAACCCCCCCTCTGCTCCACCCAACATGCAAGTGCCTCAGCCGCAGCAGCCTGTGGTGAGTACGATGGTCTTTCTTTTTTTAACATTTTTTTATTTTTTGATTTGGATCACATTTCAACTTCAGTGTACATATGTAGTTAAATAGTTGGTCAGAGTGGTCCGTCTTTCTTTCTCTTTCTTGACAAAACAACAACAATAAGCACACAAGAACATGGGGTGTTTTCTTTGCAATATATATAATATTGACAGTATAGATCCTTAAATAAAATATTCAAACAGTTAGACAAAAGAAGGGCGTATCGGGGTAATATTATACACTTTCCATTTCTCCCAAATCTCCTCAAATCTATGTTCCTGGAGCCTCAAAGAGAAGGTTATTCTTTCCATTACAAAGATTTCGTAAATGATATCGTACCAATCATCTATAGATGGGCTGTTTGGTTTGAGCCATTTCTTTGTGATTGCTTTCCTGGCAGCTACACTCAACATCCCAAACAAGTATTTTGTTTTGATATTTGTGGATGTTGAGTGCAGGAAACCAAAGAGGAGTTCATCCCAATTAAAAAAATGTTTTTTCCAAATATGATGACAATTTCTTTATAAACCTTATGCCAAAAGGTATTTACTACTGGGCAATCCCAGAGCACGTGGTAATGGTTTGCTTCCTGGGAGCCACAATTTCTCCAGCAGCTGGAAGAACCAGCATGGTGAGACTGCTGAGCGGGCGTGATAAAAAATCTAGTGAGACTCTTCCAGGCGAACGCTCTCCATGAGGAGGAGCTTGTTATTCTCCATTGGAATTCACAATAGTTGGATATTTATTTGTATTTTCTTTATTTACTCCAGTAAGTGGTCAGTACTTTAATCTTTAGCACCTGTCGTCGACTTCAATAATTAAATTTTGAGTATATATTGGTAACGAGTGGATAGAGTGTTCACAGGATTACTAAAATCAAAGACATAACTTTAATCCTCCTCTACTCGTTGGTTCTTTTTATACAACTACATACACGGTTTTAGAGCTAAAAAAAAACACAAATCGCGATGTTGTTTAATAATAAAAAAGAATAGTTACTTAACGTATAAGTCAAAATTAGAGACAAAATATGTAATTAGTATCCCGACATAATTTTGTCTCTTTTTCGTCCTACTCTAAGACTCTTGCTTTACAAGACGGTTAATTTGAATTTGGTATAAGTAACTAATATTTTTATCATTAACGTCGCGAGACAATCATGAATCCCTCATAAAACAACCTACATAGTCAGGAATTTGTTTGTGTCGGAAGTCAGGCTGGGAACAGACGCGACGAGGAAGAACTCCAACCCGCTAGAGTGCAAGAGAAGCGGAGGTGGTAGGAGGAGGAGACGACGCGAGGAGGAAGTAGACGAAGTAGTCGCAGTGGACCGAAAGAAAGTACAGTAACTGGAGAAGAACCTCAAAGACGTCGAGGGCAAGCATGGACGAGACCAAAAAGTCCTCTTGCTCGTAAACGAGAAAGAACACGGTGGACGTCGAAGTCGTCCAGAGACCAAGTAGAGGAATTTGCAAAGAGCATCAGGACGAACTGGGCGACCGGAAGAGGAGGCCATCAAGAGGTACCTGTGACGTCATCGGTACGTTTTGTACAATTACCTAAAACAGACCTACGAAAAAAGATTTCTATTTTTTGAGGTGTTGCACACACTTATTTTTTTAGATACTACTTACTTGAGTGACTCTAAAGAACGTCATGAACAGAAAAAAAAAACAAAAAAAAAAAAAAAAAAAAAAAAAAAAAAAAAAAAAAAAAAAAAAACAAAAACCAGGGAGAGGAACAAAAAGACATCACAGAACTCAGAAAAAAAAAACAAGAACAAATACACTACTATAACTCAAGAAAGAGAGAAAGACAGAACAGACGTCGATAAAGTACGATCAGGAAGCACCGAACAAAGAAGTCAGAGCAAGTAACGAGACATTAAAGAGAACTAGCAGTCACAAGTACTAGTAGGTAACAAAAAAAAAAAAAAAAAAAAAAAAAAAAAAAAAAAAAAAAACAGGACAGAGACACATACACAGCGTCCTCCCAATACAATAATATAGTACACGGACAAAAAAAAAATAAACAAAAAAAAAAAAAAAAAAAAAAAAAAAAAAAAAAAAAAAAAAAAAAAAAAAAAAAAACAATGAATAAGAAAAATTTATCATATCGATTATAACATACATTCAAGTTTAATTTATGTAAACTCCCATAACTGTTTGTTGTACACATAGTACCCTTGTTAAGTTTGCCCTAAGTTTCTATTCAAGAGGAGAGGTAACTGAAGTTACATAATTAATAGCTTATTCCAGGGTACAACGCCTTCATTCACCCGCACTTGAAGCGGTGGAGAAATTGCCTTATGACCTAGGTAGTTGTGATCCCAATTGTAGTTTTCTCGAATGTTGGACTACTACTCAACTAAATTTTTTTAATTCCTCTTATTCTGACCTTAAATGAAAGTATAATTCAAAAACTATGCTTCACATTAGTCAAGCTTACTCACAGACGTGTACCAATTCCAATATTGTTTCTCACCGAACGAACTTCTCTATTTCTAGACTCTACCACGAGGGGGTACTAGAGCTGAAACTCATTCGATCTAGCGTTCAATATTCACCCGACTAGCCCGGTAGAGATGGACAGTGAAAAAATTTAGCCCCCTGTGCTGTTATAGTCGCAACTTCTATGTTGTACCATATTTGTACTGAAAAGTCTAAGGAAGTCCATGCGTGGTGTATTTGTCAAGATAGACGACCTGCTGGTCTCCCGCAAGCTTTTGTTGAATGACTTTCAAATAACGCACGTATACCATGTCTAGTCCCCGAGTTTCACTATCAGTTCATCTATAATATTCACCTGAGGTCACTAAATTTTTTGTTCATGGTATATGTATTTTGATTTACCCTTTGCCTTGATTGTCAACAAAGGTCTTC
>NW_011359123.1:911728-926728 GCF_000735185.1 Notothenia coriiceps | reverse complement strand
ACCTGCAAGACCGGTAACTGCATCTTTTCAAATACAGTCTATACACTTCACAATGAGTTCTTTCAATTGTTTTATGCAAAAACTGAAAGAAAAAGCAGTTTTTAGCAGCATAAATATGGAGATTTCTTATACTGTTTTATAACCTATAGGATTGAATATCTTTGGATTTAGGTCTGACGAAACAAGACATCACCTTTTAATTTTAGGAAAACTATTATATATTTATACTATTTTCTGGCATTATATAGATCAAACGATTGGTCAATTATTCTAAACATGTGAATTTGACTTAAGGTTAGATATATGAGTATGAAATCAGTGCTATCTGTGTTGGATAACCATTACCTGCTGTTTTCCGTGCGTCTGTGCTGCAGGGTCCTGGAAACTCTGGTCCTCCGTCAGGAGGGGGCTTCAGTCCGGGGCAGAGCCAGGTCTCCACACAGGACCAGGAGAAGGTGGGTTCTCGCTCTGTCAGCAGCTTGATGAAGGGCTCCTCTGCCAAATGTCTTATCTTGCATTCTCATTCACTGATTGCAAGTCATTCGGAGGGAGGGAATGTAAACAAGCAGCAATTGGGACTTAACCAATGGCTTCCCAATATGAAGTGAGTCATGTTTGGCCCATTTTGAGGACACTAGAGCTCATGTATAACTGGTAAATGGCATTATGTGTCCCTCTAGGCTGCCCTCATCATGCAGGTGCTGCAGCTGACCCCAGAACAGATCGCCATGCTTCCCCCGGAGCAGCGGCAGAGCATCCTGATCCTCAAAGAGCAGATTCAGAAGACTGCAGGGGGGGGGCCTTAACAGGCTCATGGGGAAAAATACAAAAGGGTTCAGGTAGGCCAAGATTAGGTTTCTCAGTTCTTGCACATTCCTCACTAACTTGTATTGTCACTCAGCATATCTGTGATGAGACATTTTTCTGATTTCATTTTTATTATAGGATTCCCAAACTGCTCCACCCTGCTGACCTTGAAGAAGTCTCACCTTAGACTTTTGTATAGTTTTTTTAAATCGAAGAGTCCGGTTACACACGAGTGGATGATGAATACTGAACAGAAGTGTGATGTTTCATCCCAAAGCCAGCTGTTGTTCTTTATGTTTTGTCAATAAAACCAACAAAAAATACATTGTGTTATTCATTTATTTAAAACGAGTCGGAATATCCAAGAAGAGAGGGTAGGGTAGCAAATCGTGAAAAATAATCTTCCACTTTGTTAGAAAATGATTAACCCGGATGCTGGAAGACTTCCTCCTATTTCTTATCACTGACGAGGAAATCAGGTGAAGTCGACGACATACAATTCTTGGAAGGAAAGACATGTGCTTTTGATAAGGGTCATAGACTCGAACACAGCGTGATATTTAATTGTTGGCTAAAATATATAATTAAGAAAAATGCTGATTAGTGCTTAAAACAAATCAACCCACATGTTTTGATAATTCACAAGATGGGGAAAGAATTGGTCAAATTTATTTTTTCCTTTAATATTTATTTTTTATTTGCATACAAAAAAAATCAACAGTTGCAGATCATCTTACATATTTTTTTGAAATAATACATAACAAATTATGTAAATCACGCATACAGACAAACGAACATGGAGACGGAGACAACGGACTAAACCTTGGTGGTCCTGGTGTCTTGTAACAGTAAGATAATGTATTAATTAATGTAACTGACGTTTAAACCTTGAGTCATAGCAATCAAGAGGCTATTACTCATGGCTGAGAACGTGTCTGTCCCTGAGTAGTGCAAAAACAACATGCCCTGCCTTTTGGTCGACGTGCAGTCAAACCAGAAGTGCCGAAACACACCCAGCTATTGCTGCAGGTTTTCAGGCAGCAGTCACAAATATCCTCGGTGAAAGTATCTGTTGACCTTCAAAAAGCCAAAGTCCTTTGTTGTTGTTTCTTCACTCAAAAGTTCTCCTTGTTGAAGTAAAATCGGGTCTTTCGGGGATCCACATCGGAGAATTTGGCACATTTCTTCTCCAGGACCTTTCCCAGAACTGCAGGGCCACACAAGAAAGTTCCCACCACAGATCTGGAAACAAGATGAAGGGTTAGCTGTCGGAGGTTCATGTTTAAAAGTGAAGACTGCATTGGAGGGTAGACGAGCAAATCCCTTGCTGTATTCATAGATGTAGAAGTATAAAGCAGCTGAAAATATATATGGGATATTCACTTAAGCACCATCACTGTATGTAAAGTCATTATAGCCAACACCACCTTTACTATACGCACAGTAATAAGCTGCCAAACTGATACATTAACAACCAAACATATGATTTGTATATTAACATCTCACCTAGTGTAATTCTAAATTCGTTTCTTGTATGCCTTCACGCAAGTATCCAAAAAAAAACTCCAACCCTTTAAAATTGAATTCTGAAGTGTTTTAAATAGTGAGGTTTTAGCAAAAATGCATGTGTTGGGGAAGCAGCGTGCATATGTCTGGATAAATGAGACTTATATTATACTGCTCAAGTTGAGTGTAAGTTTACCGTAATTTTCGGACTATAAGCCGCGCCTTTTTTCCCATTTTTCGACGCTGCGGCTAATCTATGGATTTTTACAGCTAACGGCCACTAGAGGACCTCCTAAATCTATGGATTTTACAGGTTACAGTCCACCACCTTTAACTATGGGCTCTATGGCCGGTCCGCACCCCCCACCTTTAAGCGGCGGGTTCCAGCAGGAAAAGCTGGAGGCCGGAAAAGAGTGAGACAGGTAGCGCGCAAAAGTAAAAGTGGAACCGAGAGTGGTACGAGAGACAGAACGAGAGCAAGACAGACAGACATTACGAGAGCGAGACAGTTTGTCCCCGTACCACTGGTTGAAAACCGCTGCTGTAGATCACTGCCGGTACGTGCGCTGGGAGCGCACCGTTTAAGTTTGAAAGTTGAAAAGTTTGTGTGTCTGAAACGCTATGTGATACAGTACAGTTTACACAGTACATGTTCTGTAGCTACTATTGCACTAAATGGTAACACTTGAATACGTTATGCAAATATGCAACTTGTTTGTTGAAATGTTAATAAATGGGAGCTTCCTCAAACAGCCATCTCTTTCCCGACAATCCCCTCTGTGCACGAATCCTTACATATGGTAATTAAACATTAAAACACCTGCGGCTTATAGTCCAGTGCGGCTTATATATGTACACATCATTCAATTTAGCTGCTGCGGCTTATAGCCTATTCAGGTGCGCCTTATAGTCCGAAAATTACGGTAATTGGATGTTTTTATAAAGTGTTGCTGCTCAATGCAGACCCCATGTATTTAAAGTCATCAATAGGTTTCTTGGTAGTTTCCTTTTTACTGTGAGAAAAACTAAGTATTCTTTCAAGGTGACTAACTGATACACAAATGATCATCTAGAGGTAGTTTTTCTAAACTACATGTTGCTAGTGATATTTGTTGCTTTTACCTAATTAGGATAGTGGATACATGACCTTTACTGGCGATGTACAAGTTAAGACCTATATGTTACAATATCTGAAAAGAGTGTTTTTCCTTACGAAGGGTTTTCTTTGCGGACTTCTTCGAACTCCTTATCCCACAAGGGTCGGCCATAATGAGTTTTCTGTTTGAGGCCAGTGACCACGTCTGTTTCCTCGTCAAAGTGAACCCAGGCATGAGTCGCCTGTGTTCAAATGTGAAAGGGGAAAAAAGGATGAGCTCTAAGGTCACATTGTTTCTCTGGACTTCGCTCTGTAACTGAGTCACACACTCACATGGCTTTGATCCCAGCCGGTCAGGTAGAGTTTGTAGGTGAGGAAATCCCCCATTCCTCTCTCCTCCATCTCTCTCTCCAGCACCTGCAGCAGGTCGGCAAACCACTCAAAGGCGTGTGTTTCCCGGCAGAGCCAGTAAAAGTAGATCTGTGAGCAGGAAGAAGACACACACACACAATGATCCTGTTGATGACTTATGAAACGCACATTGTTCTTTATTTAACAGGACCTACAGGTTCAAATGCCAGAAGCATATTGAGTGGCTCGTTTTGGTTCATACCTTTCTGGTGCGGAGTTTAGGGTTGGAGGTTTTGAATTTGTACCAGATGGATTTGAGGATGGAAGCGAATGGAGTGATGCCGATGCCGGCCCCGACCAGCATGCTGACCTCGTAGTCGAACACGTCTTCACTGGCTGTCCCAAAGGGCCCGTCCACCCCCATCCTGAGAAACAACAAGGAATCAGCCAGGGAGAAATACACAGATCTTTAATAAAGTCAAAGCAATGTACACGTAAGAAAGAACAAAAAAGCCTAATTCAGAATCATTCTATTTTTGGCTTATAAGTTTTTCAGAAAGAAATGTAAAGTGACTTGGTAAACACAAGTTTTTCCACACATTCATTCATTGGGTTTTAGATGACAGCAAGAACATTTCAAAAGTGTAAAAAACAATTATAACTCACACACACTGGAACAAAGGTGGTTTGTACAGGATTTCATGTGGCTTATAACAATACAAATCAACAGCTGATAATATAATACCTGTTTATTCAATGTTTATTATTACAAGGGACAGTTATGCAGCAATGGATTACTGCCGCAAACCACAACATTAAACACATGGGTTCATTGTGGTGCCGGTTTCGTGATATGTTTTGAAGTGATTTGACATGAAATTGGCTCAGACCCAGAAGATATTGTGCACCGAATCTAAATCAATCTCAAACCCTAAGAGGAGGTGCTATAAACGGAAAAATGGGGTCGTTTTTTCACTTAAACACTCAAAAAGAAGCCAAATGCCAGAAACATCAGACCCATGGGTTAAAAACTGTCCTTTTCCGATGATGGTGCTGGCATTAAATGTCACTATCATTGTGGGTAGTCACAATATTTTTAAGCTGTATTCTGAATGGTTCTCTATCCATATTATATCAAAAATAGGGACCCATTCGTTTTGCTCATGCTCAGGTGTTGGTCTTTGCTGATTTTTCCAGAATAACAGCTTAAATGGAGTTCAGATGCCTTTAAAAAACATTTAGTGCGTATGAAAAGTGACTATCATGTGAACTTTTATTTCTTTACATTTTTTTAAACTGCATGTTGTAAGTATTTCTTCTGCATTCTTTGCACATTTCAGTTCTCTTAGGGAATGTTATACATACATACTCAACATTGAAATCAAAACATTTTAAACATTAAGACACTTGCATGCTGATGAAAATCCCAAAAAAAAACAATCAGGGGGGGGGGTTACTCACTTGGGCCCCTGTGCCCCCTCTGGCAGGTGCTGCATGATGTCTATGAGTCGGTCGGTCCAGTCCCCGGCTGAGCGGATGTGGACGCTGAAGAAGTCCTCCTCGGGGGCGGAGGTCATGGTGAACGGGTGCCACTCCAGCGGAGAGATGGCCGGGCAGTTGAGGAAGATGTACTGACCCACATCCATCTTAAACCCGTCCTTCACCAGCTGCAGCTCCAGCACCTTGGATGGATGCATCACGATCTGAAAAAAGAAAGGACTGGTGAAATCCTGTCACATTATAAACCTAAATGACCCAGAATGAAGACGTGTATCGTGACTCTGACATACCTTCCTGTACTGGACTGTCTGCATGTAGCGAATGAAACGCAGCAGACGTTCACACACGTACAGAATCATCGGACCAATCACCCACCACCAGGTCTAAAAACGCAAGAGAACAAGCATTAACAAATCACAAATGTTTCTATTTGCAAAAGTAGTTGAAAGCTATTGATTGAGGATATACTGTAAGTAGTAGTTTCAATGATAAGTACAGACTATAGAGCAGGCAACACAATATAAATACTAGGGAGGATCTGCTCAGAAAGTGAGAGTGTTAGATAGTTCTATTATGCCTCGTGAAGTGAAACTGTAACATAATAAGTGACTAGTTTATTCTATTAAACAGAAACAACTTGCATCTCTTTAACATGTTGCATTTGATAGTTATAAGCAGGTTACGAGGACATGGAAACAGCCAACTTGACCAAAACGAAATGTATGGCTGTCAACAATAGCACACATTTTGGACATGGAAAAATTAACCTTTAAAATCAGTGATTACAAATGTTTTACTAAGATTTCCCCAAAGACAATATACCCCAAGATCTGCAATAAGTAGGGGGTAATTGCCCATCCCCCTCTCCTACACCACCCCACACCTTTCAATTTAGTTTAATACCCTTTTTTTTTTTGGTTGAATTTGGAGTTCCCCCCTTATTTGCTGGTATTTTAAAGAAAGATATAAAAGGACGTACCTGGGCGGGCCCTCCTCCGAACTTGGGGAGGGGACACTCAGGAATCTGTCCCCACTCCTCAATGCGGTCTTTACATAAGGTGTAGTTGTGTGGTGGATCTGTGGTCAGCTGTTTCCTCACTATGAACCTGCAGACGGGAAACACAAATGAAATTTAAATTGCAATAATAAAAAAATGATCCACCCAGAATATTATAATCCAAATGTTCACACCGTGCAAAACAGCCGTACACTTGTATACACTATGTGACATTAAACTTCTTCATTGGCGCACAACTATGAAGAACAGCATTCCTATCTGGATGATGCTGTCGTTTAATCTTTCCAATGAATTCACCATTGTTTTAGGTATTGTTGTTCTTTCAAGTGAGATTCAAAAATATGCACAACAGGCATGCACTACTGCCTTTATCCGGTTTTATTTTATCTGTTTTCTCTTGAATGGCATAAAGGAATGAGCTACACCTGCATGAGTTGTGTGCCCCTGTGTTGCATGTTGATAACAAATAAAGCCCAATCATGTAATAGATGGTTTTATACTCCAAACGGACTATGTATGAAGTATAACAAATATTTCATATAAATGTTGCTTTATCATATTTGAAAATGATTATATTTCAACTCCTAATCCTTAACATTATTAATATAGGACCTTTATATGTTCTCTAGATATATGCCTTTATTGTCCAAGCTATCCTTTTCTAACCGAGGGCCTGATAACATCTGTCTTGTCCGTTGACTAGTGCACCACTGCAATAACATAATTGTATTGGCGTAAAGCAGGCTGAGTTGTATAGATGCTTGTTAGTCTTTACAATAAGGTCATTAAAAGAAAAGAAAGTCGAGTCATTTCCCCTTACCCAGCTCCGTGAAACACGAGACCAATGAAGAAGATGACGAAGAGGTGGTGTGTGTACCAGAAGACCTCGAAGTAGCTGCGTCTGATGACCTCCATGGAGGAAGTGATGATGAGGATGAGAGCCAGAGTGATGATGACCCCCGTCAGGCCGGCGATGGTGGTGAACACGAAGTAGGTCGGAGTCTGCTGAGCATCCTTAGACACGAGAGGAAGAAAGTCACGACACGGACATGTGAGCTTTTGTTTTCAAGAGAGAAGATTGTGGAGAAGGTTTAATAAAAAAAAAAAGGTTTTATATTCAATGGACAGACTATGAAAAAACACATTTTAGAAATGTTCTTCTAAGTTTTTGACAAATTGGTGTATGTTGTTAAGTTTATGTGTAGATATTACTTTATTGTGTGGTGAAAATTAAGTATATTAATACAAAAAAAACGTTTTAGCAAAGTTACTGAACTTGCAAACGAGCCTAGAATCCTTTAACTTACGCAAAAACGTGAACAACGTATGTGCTATAGGGAGATCGTGTTTCTACACGTGTTGATTTTTTGATTACAATTACTTTTATTTAAATTATTTTGGTCAAGTTAGTTCCCCACTTATCTACAAACCCTGCAGCATAGTTCAGAGGTATTGTATTATTCTAAAATGATAGATGAAATATTAAAACAGTGTATTTAGCGATATACATTTTATTATTATTATTTAGCTAAACTCACGACGTCAGTTTTGCGGATGGGGTTCAGGTAGGTGGTGTTGTCCGTGTCCTCCAGGTTGGACAGAGCCGTGCTCAGTTTGTCGTAAACTCCTCGCCTGCTGTTGTTGTACCACTCCACGTTCAGCAGGTGGGCGATCAGGTGGACGGCTGTGAGAGTAGGAGAGGAGACGCGTTAAAGCTGTTTCATTATCCATACTGATGACCAAGGGAATGGAGAGGCATTGTGCTGCTGCTGCTGCTGTAATGTTAATGATGCTTTTAGGTTCATGCTGCAAATATGGGAAATTATTTTTAAATATTTTAGAAATGTTGAGCTTGAGCAAACAATTTGATATACACTGGAAAACAGTTGAATAAAGTATACAAACTAACTACGCACAAAAAGTATATTGGCAAACAACTTTAAAAAAAAAAAAGTGTCTGAACCTGGAATACATTCATTTGATTTCTTTTGACAATTGTTACATCTCACCCAAATGAACACTATGCCATTGTTAAAGCTGTATCTACTGCCATCTAACCTTAAACTCATTAGTAACTGTCATCTTTAAACAAAGCATGGGTCAGAGATAAGAAAAGTATAGACGCTTGCACAAGTTCACCTGTCATCAGAGCGATCATGTACGCCACCAGCTTGTGGAAACTTAAATTTTTATCCAGCTGTTTCCTCATTGTTCTTCCGCAACACTAAAAAAAAGCATGAGAAATAACATTGTTAGGTAAAAATAAAAGACAAAGAACATATTTCCAAAGCAGTAACAGAAACCATCCTCACCTGTAGGGAAGGGGTTGTGTAACGGAAACATGTGTAAGTGTTTAGGTTTTGGTTTGAGCCAGATATGCTATTAAGCTGAAACTCTGCTTTGTTTGACTGATACAATGTGTTGAATAGCACAATATCATCTTACTATTATTGTTGTTCTGACTGCTAATGCACAAACTTTTATATCTTTCCTTACTCTTATATTGCCGCAACTTGTTTAGTCTTATTTGATTGTTATGACATATGTGCTTACCTCATTATTTTAACATGTTTGCTTATATATTTTAGCATCCGTCCTGTGTCTTTGCTGTAGTAGTACTATGATTGTCCCAGCTGTGGGGCAAAAGCTGGATTATTGATTGTGAGAAATATTGAAATGAGTTTAAAAACCTTGGTGAACGTTATCAATTAAAAGGAGGGTACTAAATTATAAAAAAACATAATGATAAAATATGTTTGGAAGGGCAAAGAATGAAATAAAAAGAGCAGTGGTGATATGTACCAGCAGTCAGAACAGTTGGTATGACAGCATGAATTCAACATAATGACAGTTTACTCAATGCGAGCACGCCCTTCTGTAACAATGAAGGCAAGGCAAAACATTAAGAGAATCAAGAAATAGAGCAGCGGAAACATATTATGAAAAATATATATATATATATATTTAAAAAACAGGTATTTTATAAGATAATAAACACAAAATATGAATAACAGATAAATCATGAAGCATGATCTCACCACAAAGGACCCTCTCAGCAGAGACAGCAGGTTCCTGCACACCGGCAGCAGGATCAGCATGCAGTTAAAGTTCAGGACAGCGGCTGGAGCTCTGGCCCACGCCAACGCAGACTGAGAGAGAGAGAGAGAGAGAGAGAGAGAGATATTAATATGAGTCTGTTATGTGGATAAAAAAGCTGAGCTGACGCCTGTTCTCCTTACTCACCCCTAAAAGATGACGTGTGTAGTAATAATCATCCCCCAAATCGTAGAACAGGTAAAACCAGACGAAAAGGAAGATGTTGATGCCCATCCAGACCACCTGCCGACAGGATCATGTTTCCATCAATGAAGAGCAGTCTTTCATTTAAATGAATGTGAAATTATATTTACATTGAAGACGCAGGAGTTTGGACACATATTGAATGTCCAATATTGGTAATAGTTCAAGAACTCAGGGATATATTCGTATTCCTTTTTCTCAGTATGTGTGTGCAATAGCCTTCTGTTAAGTATGTTTACTTACTCTCACACATAGCGTTATATATTTTGTATTAATATTTATCTCATGCTTAATTTTCTTAACTTTGAGCAACGAGCGGTTTTCACTTTGAACAGCATCAATTACTACACATTAGAAGAAGTACCTGGCAAGACACTCACCCCAAATTGCTCCTGTGGGGATTGTCCACAGAACTGAATGTATGTAAGTCGCTTTGGATAAAAGCGTCTAACAAATGATATGCAATGTAAAAAAAAGTCTCCCCTTTACTTTAATTCTTCCTATTTTCAGTAGTTAACTACAAATACATTGCAAAACAAGTGCTTTGGAGGCTTGAATACTCGAATATTGTGCAAATATAATTGTTCTTTCAGTGCCAGAAAGCTACAACACAATGAAGTTGAACTGCTAGATGAATTACTTTAGTTCAGTACTCCCCCAGCTGTTAACCTACATGTGACAAATAAACTCAAACTAAACTGAATCTCTTTGATTTGATACTCTGCACAATGCCAAATGAAAGACAACTCTTAATAAGAATAACTTACCAGTATGAAGGACGCGAGCCCATGGTTGATAATCCAGTTGCCCATGTTGAGCGCTTCATGTGGCTCCGCAGCTGCAGAAGCTTTTCTTCATCTCCAGCTCGTCTCTCTTTTATCTCTCACCCTCTGCCCGGACTCCTCCCTCCTCTGCAGGTGTAAAGGTCGCAACTATGGACGCAACAGGAAGCACAACTAAAGGCATGAGAAACTGCGTTGTTCAGGAGGTTTGGATGAGAGGTTTCCCTCCGTGAGCCGAATGACCACATTCCTACTCGCTGGAAGGCTGGATAAACTAGTCGTGACGTCGGGAATGAGGAAGTGTCGGCAAGGAGTAGGGATCATGGATGTATAAGGATGGGTAGGGTCAGAGCCCTATAATATAAATCTATATATATATCTTATAATCTATCTATATGGCGCTGGGTAGGGTATCGAGAGAACAAATCAGTACCGGTAGCCAATTGGACGTTATCGGCGAAGTCCCTCCCTTTCCGGTGGAACTCATGGGACGGAAAAAATATGTATTTAAGGTGAGAGAAAACGTACCTTTCGATCCCGTTTGAATTGTGCAATGAATTACACATATGATGTTTGTCAATCTTATACAAATAATTTCCATGTCAAAAAAGTCAGTTTGTCGTAAAATTGTTGAAATATAAGACTATGAAAAATAGACAACTAGAAAGAATACA
This sequence comes from Notothenia coriiceps, assembly GCF_000735185.1. Taxonomy (NCBI): domain Eukaryota; kingdom Metazoa; phylum Chordata; class Actinopteri; order Perciformes; family Nototheniidae; genus Notothenia; species Notothenia coriiceps. Next base: position 915,694 of record NW_011359123.1, on the reverse strand, counting down.
AATCCCAGAGTTGCGTAATGTCATACTTGTTTTCCTCCACTAAATATAAGAGGTAGCTAAGATAAGATAACTTTAAAAGATGCCTGTGTGCTTTGTGCCAGGTTGTAATCATACCAGCAATGGGTCTTGCTTGTTCTTTCGCTTCCCGTCTGATGACAGGACCAGGAGTGGCTGGATCAAGTTAGCTACCTAGCTAGTAGCAAGCACACTAGTTAGCATTAAAGCCTTAGCCTTGTCATTTGTATTAGCCTTAACATGAAGTAACCCAACATGCTAAACAGTGGTAGAGTAGTAGTCATATTTCGTGAACCCTTTGAAGAGTAGCCTACTGTCATACTGGTGTGATCATTCTATAATACACCGTTTAAGCCCGGGTGCCCCCGGGGAAGATATGCTAACGCTAACGCTACATTAGCATCGGCGATCTTTTCTACTTCATGCTATCTGCACAAATGGTAACATTGAATATTAAAAAGATCAGGCAATTCAGGGAGAATCGAAAGAAGGCATCACATTCTTCTGGACGTGTTTCATTGTGGTGATAGTGAGGGTGAGTCCTTAGGCTTGTTTGAGATGAGCTGCGGCCTTCCTCGAAAGTAGACGAGAATAGCCGATTGCAGCCGGGGGAGGTCTCCGCCTGAAGTCGGACAGCTCGGAGTCGGCTTCTTCTTCTTCTCACGGTTTTTGGCGGATTGCAAACAACTTTAAGGTGCATTCCGCCACCTACTGTACAAGAGTGTGTATCATCATATCATCCTATCACCACTTGTGGAATTATACCACTGTATTTACGTTGTTTTAAAAATTCTTCCAATCAATCCTGTTTTCACTCAAATACTAAGAATGGCCTTCCTGGTAGCTCTTAACCCCCTCACCTTCTGTTCCCAGTTACCCCCTGCTGAAAAGAAACAGCTTAGAGACCAATAAGGCTGGGTCTGAGCTGTCAGGGATAGCTGGTTTAGCTGGTTAAAAGCTGGGTTGTCACAGTGTTCTAGCTGGTCACCATTAGCTGGTCAGACTGGTATGATCTTGAGTAGAACTTTAACTGGGATTACTTGATGGTTAAAACTGGTCATAGTATGATGATTGAAACACTCTCACCCAATTGCTGTAGCTCAATGAACATCTATAATTTCAGATCAGAGCACCTACGTTACCAGAAAGGTACCAGAATGTATAGAATGTCCGTAAATAAATACTCATACATCAAATGATTAGAAGCAGGAAAATATTTTATAACACACAATGAACAATTAACACAGCATTTGAAAACATTTTCAAAACACCCATTACTTCATATTTTAAGCCAGTTTTCCTTCAACTGTTTCCAATCCGCTTTTTCACAAGGTCCTGTATTTTTTGTGAAATGAGAAACCGGCCAACTTCTCCCTCTCGGTCTTCTCCACGTTTTTGTGAATTTCAGCCATCCTCTGAAGGCACATCTTGAAAAGTGAAAGGGAAAAAACAGATTAACTTTTAGCTTTGTGTTATGATTACTTAAATATGTGCACTGCGAGACGAAAAAGAAACATTTAGCAAATTTAGTTTTTGACATTAAACTGGGATAGGGTTCTATTATATCCATGCAATACACCTTATTTTAAAAAAATTCTTAATTTACATTATTTAATTTCATATTCTGTTCTTGTAATATTCATGATTCTAATTATTTACCTGTATAGTACACTTTTTGCACACTTTTTTTTTTGATTGCAGAAGAACAGACTTTTCTACTACTGTAGCTGCTTCAGCATATGAGAATAAAACCTTTGAATCTTGAATCCAACACTTTTTTCAGGGAAAAAAATCCTAAATTGTAGGATAGTTTGGCCATAATAATGCTTTATGATTACATTTCTAGTTGAGAAGTGTATATTTTACTTTCAGAATCTACCTGTTTAGGGATCTACAGTATATGATAGATATATTACTTTACACCCAGAAGTATTATCATTCTTATGTCGATAATTGAGGGATATACGTATATTTATTAACACCATCTTTATACCAAAACCTCGAGTTGTGCCCTGCACCGGAAAATAAATGAAAGTTCCAACCGCAATATTATTATAAACTATACCAAACACCACACCTGCGTAACACATGGTGCCTTCTTATCTGAACATTTTTTAAGCGATTTGTAATATATTCTGTGTCGACTTGCAGCTAAATACAAAGATAACTCCCACTCTCGCCTACCATCTTTACCTTCGTAATGAGCCTTGGTAGAGACTAGTGTTTGAGTTCCATGGGGTCCATGTAACGGACTGAAGACATGTGTGTATTTCTGATGGTCTTGGCATGGTTCGATGTGGGAACTGGATAACTTGATGTGTGTCTGCCTGAGATTCACAAGTTCTTGATGTGATGGGGCTGTTGATCTCCTTTTCTGCAGCGATGAATAAAAGAATTACAGATGATATTTAATTGATGGTAACAACAATGAATATTAGTATAACTATTTATATAGCACTTACATAATTGCAAAGTGATTCTCACAACAATAATAAAGAACAAAAAATATCAACAATAAAAAACAAATGATTAGGAATGTTAAGAACAAAGAAAGAATAAACATTCTGAGAGGCCGACGACAACAAGGAAGAACTCAATGGCCTCTTATGACATCAATGAGCAGTCCCAATAGTGCTGTGTATAAAAGAAATATAATAGCTCCAGATCTCTATGTGTTGGATGATTTTTTTAGATGCGATGGGATATATAAAATAATTATTATATATATGATATATATATATAATATATATAATAATATAAGGGTTATATTCAACAGCAGCCCCTGTATCAAACAGAACCTAAAGTCCCACAGAAGGGGAAATTTGCAGCGTTACAGCAAGGAAAAGAGCCACAGACAGCTTAGTGTGCATATCGTACATGCGTTAAAAAAGTACTAATTTATAATATAATAAAAAAACAACACAACAATATGCTAAAAAAGTACAGTAAAGCATTCAAGTTGCTAAATTAACGTACACTGGAACTGAAAACAACTTACCCACTATTTAGGAAAGGCTCTTGATCTGGAGGGTTGAAGAGGACATCAAAGAGGTGTTGTCATGTAAAACCATTGGTAGATGTTGACACCTGAAGAAAGATTAAGGAAATAAGAGAAGACGGGGAAGGACAAACATCCTCTTAAGTAAAAGACCAAATCATGTCAAGCTTTAACCATGAGGCTTGTTTTTTCAGTCTTTACAATGCACAGGTTGGAAATTGCATCCAAAGGCTAAATTCAAACTCAATACCATAGAACCAAAGGTGCTTTGTTGGAGCAGGAGCGAGCAACCATCCGGCTCGGCCTTTTGCTGCATATAATCTCCTCGCCCTCTCACTGTTTCCAGTAGATTCTACGTGTCCAATAAAACTGAAACTCCCCAAAAAATAATATTTAAAAAAAAAGAGTTAAAAACAATAACTTTCTTTTTGGCATTGAAATAGGATTAGAATCTCACCTTTTTCCTGGATGTCAGGAAGGCCAGGAAAGTCGTTCCGCTTCAAGTCCGCAACCAGTCGATAGGGGGTTCAAATACAAAGCCTGAACGATGACAAGAGCGAGGACTTACATTTTACAATTATATTTTTAGATTCATACCAGCAGCAGTGTACACCTGGTACGACATGCAAGGAACAGATCAAATCCCCTGACAGACTACACACCTTTGGTGATTGTCCTCATCTGATAGGTTTCATTTTTTAGCAGCAAAAGTAACATTACTCAAGGGTATATGTCGGACCCAACTATTTACAGTATGTTTTGCATTCCTCACACAATGGTCTGTGTCATTGAGTATTAAAAAAACGTCCCACAATTTCAGGTAGATTAACACACATTTGTAAGAAAAGTTTTCAATGGAAGCACAAAAACCTCTTTGTTATTAGCTAGCTGCCACAACGACGCTGAAGTGGCTTCCGATTCGGCAGTTAAGGGGAAAGTTAAGGGAAATTTAA
>NW_011359123.1:885974-911683 GCF_000735185.1 Notothenia coriiceps | reverse complement strand
GTTTTTAAGTCCTTGAGGCAGTCTTGAATTTTATTTAGATGATTAATTTCATCAGGCTTGATTGATAAATATAGTTGAGTATCATCCGCATAACAATGAAAGTTTACAGAATGATTCCTTATAATATTGCCTAACGGAAGCATATATAGTGTGAACAAAATAGGTCCAAGCACTGAGCCCTGTGGCACTCCATGGCTAACTTTGGTTTGCATGGAAGATTCATCGTTGACACGTACAAACTGAGAGCGTTCAGATAGATAGGACCTAAACCAGCCTAAAGCAGTTCCCTGTATGCCAACTAAGTGCTCTAGTCTTTGCAATAGGATATCATGGTCGATAGTATCAAATGCAGCACTAAGATCGAGCAAGACAAGAATAGAGACAAGTCCCTTGTCTGAGGCTATTAGAATGTCATTTGTGACTTTAACCAGAGCTGTATACTTTGAAAACATCCATTTATTGGAGAGAAAAAAATGTGAACAGTATGTTTTTAACAGTTGATTAACCTGAACGTTAAGTATAATTCAACTGAAAAGCCAAAAAAGAAAAAAAAAGAAAGTAATAATAAAAAGATAATCGTTTTATTTCGATTACGTTGTTTTCGTAATCGTTGCAAGCCGTAATCGCGATTAAAATACGATTAATTGAGCAGCCCTAGTTTCCAGCTGTAAAAAGAAAGCCGTTATCTGTCGGCTACGCTCACTCTTTATGATCCAGTACACGTCTTTCCTCCACCTAAGAATGCTTTGCACACTCCAGTGATTTAAAAACGTCAACAACCATGAAACGGCTTTTAATATCAAAGTAAAGCTGCCTCTCTAATGTCTACTTCCTGAAGCGTTTTTGTAATTTTAATCTGTTACACTAAACTGTGACATGTGATGCTTTTAATGTGGCAGTGTAGAAAAAAGAACAAGTAGCAATGCTTGCTTTTACAGAACAGTTTGTTCTGCTCTCTTCTTCTGTTTTTATTTCCAATGCTTCTCATTCCCTCGCTCTGCCGCTTTAAACAAACCACCTCTGCTCCCCCTCGGATCAGATAGGAGGTTTCCTGTGTGACTCAGGGACGACTCAGTTGCTAATCTTGTGGCCAGACATACTGTGTCTGCTGTCAAAAGCAGAATTCCAAGTCACAATTCTTAACACATGACTTCCTAATAACCTTCACGAGAGCCTTGTTTTAGTTACTGTGTAGTCTACCAGAAGACACTGTTTCCACAGTCAATATTGGCAACTTCAAATAGGTCGGTTTATTTTCAACTTGTCTTGACTCGCCAACAATCCTGCTCCTAAAGCTGGGAAACACAATTACATAACTAAAATGTCAACTTGTGGACCAGTGCAGACTTGCAAAGCTTCTTGTTGTGTGTCTGTTTGTGTTTCGAAAAAGCTCCACATTCTGGCTTGTTAGCATAAACCGGATGAGCATGATGAGTTAATCCTATGTGACCAAAACAAGGGAATTTTGCAAAAGAGATGTTGATAGAATTTCCTGAATGCTTGTTCCTCTTTGCTTAAGTGGTATTTCCACATCATACTGGTAGACTGCACGGACATATTGTGTGTTTAGACTGCAGATACAGAGCAGTAGCCTGTGTGTTTCCCTTTTATAAATCCATAAGTTTCTGCCGCGGATGTCATTATATTGATTCATTTAGCTAATGCAGCCCTGCTCATTCTTTCCCCCTCCCCTAAGTGAAACACAGCCTGCCTCTGTCTGAATCCTAAGTGCTGGCTGGCTCGAGCTCAGTACCCTCACAAAGTGTTGTGACATTGTGCTGCCAGATTTCCATGGCAATTATGTTGATAAATCAGGTTTTGTGACTTTGCTGTTTCCCGATCGTAGACAATGTACAGTAAGCTAATGTCAGGGAGTTAATAAAGTGAGTGCGCTGGTTTCGAGATGAGAGCGTGCTTCCAAACAACAACAATGATTTTCCCTGCCAGCCTCTAACTGGTGGGTCAAACACAGTTCAGGGGTGAGTGTGGAAGCTTGGCACTAAGCTGCATTTGCAATGTAACTACAGAGTACAGTTTCCCTACAAAGAGCAGCTGAAGCAACATGCCTGACCGATGACTCTGAGAGTCTGCTGCACAGCAACACAGTGGAACCACAGTTGTGTGGGATTCAAGTCTTATGTCCAAAGTTGGAGTAAAAGCTAACATTCCAGCACAGTGATGTTAGATTTGGTGCAGCAGTGGGGATCCTCAGGGGGAGAGGTGTGTGTGTTGAATACAGATGTCCAGCACTACTTGTAAAAAAAAAAGTCAGGGTGTTTCTAAAGCCTGGATTCATTGTCTCTACCATGAAACATTTGCTAAATATTATGACAATATTGGTTCAAACATTTAAGTCTTGACCATATTACCCAACCAGGCTGACATTGCCATGGTTCATATAATTTGAAAAAAATATCAAGAATTAGAGTCAGCTGCTACGATAAACATGTGTTTTGTCATGAGTTATATGGCTGACATGTGTTGCTGCAGCTTGAACATTTGGTTTTGATGTTATAAATCATTTATATTTGTCGATGATTCAAATAGTTTCCTTATAGTTGGTGTTCCACACACAGGGGCGCCACTTGCAAACAGGCAAGGCAGGCAACACTGCTTGGGGCCCCGGACCAGAAGAGGGCCCCCAAAAGAAGGTAGATTAAGAAGGTCCACAGCAACGACAAAATGAAACACCCTTTAATTTACTGCAACGACATGTCGAGAAACCCCCTCAAGGGGGCACCATGCATAGCGCGCCGTAAAATGCTGCTTCTTATTTTAAGTTTGGGGGGGGGGAGGGGAGAGGAGTGTGTTGGGGCGCCACTGATGATCACCATCAGTTTTAAAATTCACTGGGGGCCCCCACAGACTCTAGAATCGCCATTGTCCGCACATAGACCTCTTAGGCTAAACACAGAAAGCATTTACCTTTCAAATGTTGAGAGGACCACACCCAGAGAGTTTCAGTTGATCCATTTAGGCCTCTGGAAACTGTTTTATTTCTCCTGGCTGCCCTCTGCTGGAGTCTCAGTGTTGTGCTTTAGTTTATTTAGCTGTGATTTACAAAGACAGGTTTGTTTATGATGGATCCCTTACGAGATAACAGTTCTGAGATCAGTGTATCATGTGTATAATATCTCATCTTAAATTCCTACACTGAAAACAAGCTAAGCTATTGGTGAAGTTCATAATAAGGTTGTCCAAAGGGCATGATTATGCACTTTTTAGTAAATTGACCTACATTTATGCAGTCTGGTTAACCTGAGTTGTCATTCAGGAAGGTAGCCTTTTTTGATTGAAGATATTATCTACCAAGCTTAAGAGAAAAGCAGAAAAGACCAAGCTGTGAAAAAAATCCTGCAATATGTAATGGGAATAGCTGTTTTTTTTGGTGTCTTACATATTCATTACATCTTCAAAATGTAATGTTGTTTTTAAATGATGTCGATACACGAATCATTGTAACACTACACTGCCCTCTGTTGGTGTAAAAATATCACTCCACTTTCAGTAACTCCATTATCTCATCGTCAGGTGTTTCGAGGCTCTGGTGGTTTATTTCAAGTCGGGTAAAAGGGAGGAGCCTTACGTCACCATCTCCAGGAAGATTAACCTGGAAAAGGGACAGATCCCCATGGAGTGGGAAATCGGCCAATCAGAGCGCAACCTGGCCACACACAGAAACGCCTTCAAACGCACCGCCGTCATTCAGGCTTTCCTGGGCTCCGCACCTCAGCTGACCCTGCAGCTGTACGCCAGCATCCAGGAGAAATACTTCCTCCCTGCCAGATGTAAGAATGATCGAGGAGATCATGCCTTTGTTCTACTAAACAATTAACTTAAACAACTGCTATGAAACAATGTGATTTCTAAATCATGCAAGTCTCTTAAAATTACACAATTATTACATTATTTCAGGTTGGCAGCTCTTGACTCCCCCCCCCCGATCAATGAATTCTGTACACACAGAATTCAAATGTCACTGCTGTTTTTTAAATGCACTTACCAAGGGTAGAATATTTCAAATTACCTCAGATAACTTAGTAAATCCTTTCTTTTGTGAATGTCCCACAGTTATTAAGAAGTCAGTGTGTTAGTCGGGAGATGTTTTGTTTATTGGAGACTGTTAAGATATAAAATCAAGATAAAGATAAGGGCACATGGAAACACTGAAAGTTAGCATTTGCTTTTGATCAATAAACACACAGAATCTGAGGCAGTCGTGAGGACATTAGTTTGGCAGGTATTCAGTGTAATATAATCAAAGTAATATTCAAATTGACCTGATGATGGCGCTATATTAAAAGTTAAGGATGATCACATTTATACTTTACCTTTCTGAACATGATGGTAATACATTAAATAGTTGCAGATATAATTCAGTGTTTGCCAAAGAGCTGATCTGAAATCTTTACCTTATGAGTTCTTGAAAGAAGACGCTTTTCAGCATGTATTATTTACTTTCCCTATGTTTGAATTACATTAATTTAGGAATATATCATACATTTTATATTAAATGAAGAGTTTATAAGAACATTTCTATTGAAATACGATAGCTTTATGTTGATAATATAAGTTCTAATAAGTTAAAGACGAGACATTTTTGGATATGATGATAATGCTGATTATAATGTAACCGATGACCTGTGTTTGTTTCCTCAGTGACACTGATGATCATCACGCTGATCTCCATCACATACGGGGCTCTGGTGTGCATCGTGCTGGCCATCCAGATCAGATACGACGACTACAAGGTGCGGTTGCGGCCCTTCGCCTACCTGTGCATGATCGTGTGGCGCGGGCTGGAGATCGCCACCCGCATCACCTCTCTGGTCCTCTTCAGCACGGCGCTCACACACTGGGTGATCCTCGTCGGCATGGGAAACCTGCTCTTCTTCTTCTTTCTCCCCTGGGTCGAGTTCTGGGCCAGGAAAGGCTCGCTGGCCAAGGACGTGGAGAAAAACTTCTCCAAGCTGGGCACCACGGTGGTGCTGTCCATGTTCACGCTGCTGTACGCCTGCATCAACGTCTTCTGCTGGTCGGCGGTGCAGCTGGACCTCGCTCACCGAGAGCTCATCGAGAGGAAACAGCGCTGGGACCGCCTGGCCATGTTCTACTGCGGGCGCTTTGTGGAGAACTTTGTCCTCATCACGCTATGGTATTTCTACAAATCAGACTTCTACGAGTACGTGTGCGCGCCGCTGCTGGCCGCCCAGCTGCTGATCTGCTACAGCCTGGCCGTGCTCTTCATGCTGCTCTTCTACCAGTTCTGCCACCCGTGCAAAAGCCTCTTCAAGTACAACGTGCACGACTGCCTGCACTGCGTCTGCTTCCGTACAGGGAGTAGGGGGGGGAGGGGTCGGAGAGGGAAGCTGCCGCCCTCGTACTCGACGGCTGCCACCATGGTGCTGGTGCCGGAGGAGCCCCTGCATCTGCTGGACCCCGAAAACTCCCAACCCCTCGACCTGACCAATCAGCTGGGAGAGCAAGAGACGGCTATCCTTAATGACATGATGCAGGCAGCCTGAGGAGGGCTTAGTGGGGAAATAAATGAACAAGTTATTTAATGAGGATGCACCTCAGCTGCACAAGTCCTCGAGTACTTTTAACACAAAAAACAGACGATACAGCAACTTTACTAGTTTGTGATTGTGAGGTGGATTAAGGTTAACTGCTGTTGTCTTTATCAAGGGTGATTACTTACACTTGGGGCACAGCGAGGCCTCATTGCACCAAAGAATGTAGCACGTCCAGATATGCAGCGATGCACAAAGGCCGCCTTGAGAGAGCAGCAGTGTACAGGAGTGAGCCAGGTGTGTGGGAAACGTGCCAAGAGTGTCAGAAAGAAAGACCGGGACACCCCAGTGTTACTCCATCAAGGTTTTCACTTCTTTGCACACATTTGCATCTGCACTAAAAATACTTTTACAAAAAAAAGAAAAAGGTCAGAAGAAGAATGTATCTTCCTCCTACCTTACTACATAAACCCGCTTTGTTGAATGCCGTTAGGTGTTTACTATTAGAAAAACTTATTTTAGCTTTACAAAGATTCATCAAAATATGTCACAAAACAATATACAGTTGAAAAACACCTAAAAAACTTAATGGAATATAAAATGCCTATTTTTTTAAAAGTCAACCTTGAAGTTGAATTTACCCGACTTACACTGAATTAACTACTTTATCAAAGTGCTTTCACAGTGTGCTTCTTTTTTATGCTATGTCTTGTTTGTTCGGTGCCTTGACTACTATTGTTTTACTTGAAACTCAAAATAAAAGAATCTGACACATTCATTCTTGCTCTTGACTTCTTTCATGACTTATGACTAATTGTCACCGACACAATAAAAGCTCATTGTTTCCGATAAAGCGTATTGCCTCAGCGTCGAGCAGGGAAACATTTCCTCCTTGCTAGTGATGGGTATCTTTAGGATTTTATCGATACCGATACGATACTGATTATCGATACCGGTATTTTTCGATACTGTTCAATAATTTTGTGCTCAAAATTATAGACATGCTTACAAGATGTGAAGATTAAACAAGTCATTTTATTGTAATTTATTTGTATTTATTATTTAATGTAACTTTTTCAATGTCATACCAAGCAGGGGGGGTGCTGGTGAATTAATTTGTTTGTAAAGTTTGAGAAACAGAGCCTCGTTGCGGGGAAATTATACAGATTGCTAGTCCGCCCCTGAAAATGTCTATGCAAACGTTATTATTAATAATAATAAAAAATAATAATAATTATATATAAAGTATAAAAACGGCTCGCTGGTATCTCGAGCTGAGCTCAAAATGACTAACCATCATGCAACGCACGAGCAAGACGTTGATCGAAATTGCGCAGGTCTCGCTTGTCTCAAACAAGCCTACTTTGTCCGACTTGCTCTGGAGGCTCGCCTACATGAGACGTTGAAATCTCGCGGGACAAAGACGCCCGCAGCCTTGAGAGCGAGGCGCGGCGAGGCGGCGCAGTTCCTCTCCACGGGCTGCGAAAGCGAAATGCTTGATGGGAAACTACTCGCTGGTATCTCGAGCTGAGCGCTCATTGGTGGTTTTTACCACGTGCTGGTAATGAAACTCTCCAATTGGCTCGGCAAAAGTTTGTTGTTGTTTTGTGTCAGTTTTACGTCGCCCCTCCCATTAACATTTTTCATCATTGTTCCACAATGTTTATCATCATGAAATTAATATCCATATATTTTATACTATACTTGCACTGCTTACCGTTGTCATAGTTTATATATCTTAGCATATTCATACACACTGTTCATACTGCTCACAGGCTGCTGTGTATATTCATACCCCTCACTGTTAATTCATCATTCAATTCATTCTATATTTTATTCTGTAGATTGTGTACATTACTTTTCATTTTACTGCTTTTCGCACTCCTGGTTAGAAGCTAAACTGCATTTCGTTGTCTCAGTACCTGTAATATGTGCAATAACAATAAAGTTGAATCTAATCTTGAGCAGGAACAAATGTATTTACTGAGTACATATCTGACATTAACGATTAATCACATGTGTGCATTCTTTATAAATGCAAACCGAGTCAAGCCGACTCCGGAGGCGGCGGTATGCACCTTAAAGTTGTTTGCAATCCACCAAAAAACCGAGAGAAGAAGAAGAAGAACAAGAAGAACAAGAAGAAGCCGACTCCGAGCTATCCGACTTCAGGCGAGCTTTTTGAGACCTCCCCCGGCTGCGATGAGCTATTCTCGTCTACTTTCGAGGCGAGCCACAACGCGTCTCAAACAAGCCTAATCTCTCCGGTAGTCCACCAGCAGATGACAAACACCCCANTGTGTGTGTGTGTTTGTGTGTGTGTGTGTTTGTGTGTGTGTGCGTTTGTGCACACACACACACACACACACACACACACACACACACACACACACACACACACAAACGCACACACACACAAACACACACACACACAAACACACACACACAGTATAGGCATTCCACACATGTCCTCAGTTTTTTTTCCAGTAATTGCTGCTTTCTCTTTTTTTCCTTTAAATGCCCTAAAGGAGTCACAATTTCTGTCTAAGCTTTTGAAACTAATTACAAACAATACTTTTTAGGCTTAAAGATACTATTTAAGCCCCTGAGTTTTTTAGTGGGTAGAACCTGACTGTGAGGCTTTTATTAGTTCCCCCCAAACCGACCATCTTTAATTTCTGTACGTCAAGGGAGTACTTTTATCTAACATTCGGTCGGGTTACCTCCCATGCCCGCAGCTTTATCCTGCAGCACTCGTTCTCTCAGCCTCTCTTCACCACTAAGGACAGAGGGTGTCGTATTGTCATACTGATATTCTGTACAAACTGTGAAGTCCACTGAGACCAATGTAACATTTGTGATATTGGGCTATATAAATAAACATTGATTGATTGATTGAAAGTCAATGAATAATCGCAATTACAATTGTTGACCCAAATAATCGAGATTATGATTTTTGCCATAATCGAGCAGCCCTACTGGAAACTCGCGGATAATTTGCTATGCTAGCAGATATGTATGGCAATAGGTCTGGTGATAAGTCGGTCTATTGGAGTATCATAACATTTAGCAACTTTTAAATGGTAGACAATGAAATGTGCTGACAATGGTGATCCCCTGACTTCTCCCTTCAGCACCATTACCGGGTCAAATGTATCATTCGTGCAATACTTTTATTTAGGTTCATGAGCAAATACCAAATAAATGTAGGACATTTTGAACAGGAGATATACATTTAAATAAAGGTCTGTTAAGTCATCATCTATCGTGACAAGAGATAACACAAGCTCAATTCCACAGAAATCCTAAATCAACCAGGAATAAAATATTAAGGATTGCTACTTTAACTAAGATGGTAAACACGATTTCTGCTACATTACCATGTTAGCATTGTCAGTGTGAGCATGTTGATGTCAGCTCAAAGCTTTGACTGTGCCTTAATAGATTAAGCATGACTCTTTGCCCTGTTTTTATCAAATCAAGGCGGCAAAACCAGAGATATGGTCCATTTCATTTCACACATTTGTATTCCTTGTCAAAAACCGGGTAACTACATTATCAACACTCCAACTAAGCTAATTTAGCCTCAATGGGGAGCGTGCTACAAGCTAATGTCCACACCCCCAAGATTTGTTGTGTTTTTCTAACATCTAGTCCTAGTCAGATAACAGTCAGTCTGTCAAAATGTATGTTCTAAAATTAAGTCAGACATCGTCCTTAAAGTTCAGACATTCTTCAATTAATTCCCCAGCTCTATAGCTCTGATCAGTTCCTCATAGCCAAAATATGTCGTAACTATTACAACAACAGGCAACAACACAAACCAAGTGTTGACTCACTCAAGATTGAAATAGTCTGTAGCGCTGCAGGTGGTCTATCCTTCTCCTGCAATGACATGATTGGCTTCATCTCCAGTGTGTTCATAATTATAGACCTGTGCCTGACCTTGGTCATGTTATTTGTGAGAACTGCAAATCTGCTATGAGCATTGTTAAAATAAAAAGGTCTGTTCTCTTGGAAGATACTCTGTGTTACATTGTCCTGATTTGTGAAGCACTATTAGCTCAAATGGCATTTATCACCACTGGGAAAAATACTATCTATTTTGATACGCGGCTACACTAAACACGTCGCTCAGCATTGTAGATAAGATCATTTCCTGTCTTCTGAACGGCATTGCAAAGGGTTGTTGTTCTTTCAACAGATCTATGTCCTTGATCTTTATTTACATCTTTTTATCCAGATCTTTTTATCTATATCTGTAAACTGTCTGGCTAGTTATATTTTAGGGTGCACAGAAACCTGAGCCAAATCAAGCTATTTATAAGCCTTTTAGCAACACTTTCTCTAGCAAAGTGTTCTTCCTGTTACACATACATTTGTTCGGTTGATTTTCTTGCCCTGTAAAATATAGAACGCCCTACATTTAACGATTATTGTACTTTATATTCAGACCAACACCTTAACAGCTCACTGTAGACATATCAAAGTCCAGAGGGGAAGAAAGAGAGTATGAATATGTGTATATTTGAATTTCAAAGAGCTTAAGTCACCGCCTACATGAGTCACGGTTCGCCAAACAGGTCTCTCAGCTGAAAACAACTGACACAGGAGTGCAGACTGAAACACCTCCCTCACAGAAAGAGAACGTTTAAGACAATACATATTCAAAGAGTAACTCGAGCTCTATTATTTCAAGAGGCAACATCAGTCCCTCTCTCTCTGTTAGCCAGCCAGGCCTGATCTCTGGTCTGCAGCACCGAAGGCTTCTGGGGGACGTTATCCTGAGATGAGGTCATACAACCGAGCGACGTAAATGAATGTGAGTGATGTTTTACTAGGGCGGGTGCCAGCTCTGCAGAGTCATATGACAAACTGGCTTTCAGATTAAAAGAAGCTCTAAGGTTGTGGGAGGTTGTCCTGTTCAGTCGTCCCTCCTGTGTTTCATACTGAAGAGGCTGGCATCTGGAGTGTGATTCAGTTAGAGAGCTTAATCTGTGGATCTCATTCAGTACTAAATCCATGATACTGCAACAGTCTATCTACAATGTAATGTGGATGATCCATTGTATTTGATGAACTGACCAACTGATTTAATAAGTCAGTCAGGGCTGCAACCGATAATTCAATTTATAATCGATTAACTTTGTAGTCTATGAAATATTCCCGTCATAACACAGAGGCGATGTGGACATCTTTAAATGGCTTGTTTTGTTCAACCAATTGTTTAGAACCCAAAAACATTGTTGACAATAATATATGACAAAGAAAAGTATTAAAGTCAATTTAGAGGCATGAATTTGAGACTACTTTGCTGTTACTGGTATACCTTGAATAATGACAAACTATTAATTCATTTTGAAGAAAGTTTCAGATAATTTTTCTGTCACTGTAGTAATAGATCAATCATTTCAGTTCTAGTCAGCATCCTTTATTTATGAGGACAACTCTGATTCATAGTGATACATTATTGCAGCATCATGTCAGCTCTCAAAGATCATTAGAGTGCTTTTGTGCATATCTGTATATCTGTAAACACTACAAAGTCACAGCACTAATACAAAGTATCATGATTTGTAGTGACTTTGACCCCTAACACCCCATGACCCTCACCTACCCAGTGGTGTGAAGAATCGATGTATATTTACTCTAGCACTGTACTTGAGTACAATTTTGAGATACTTGTACTTTACTTAAGTATTTCAATGTTTTGCTACTGCAACTTCTACCCCACTACAATTCAGAGGTAAATATTGTACTTTTATTTATTGTATACCTTTTACTTTCCAGATTTGGATTTTATTGATATGAAATATAATCAACATCTAAATAACACTTGGAGTAAATCCACCAGCATACAAAGGGATTTAATTTAGCTCCACCTTTACCAGCTGTGGTAAACACATTAATGCATCAATAATTAGAATTAAAAACACATGATATATATTCTTACAAAATAGGCCAATCTGCATAATGAGTACTTTTACTTTCGGTACTTAAAGTATATTCTGATGCTAATATTTCTGTACTTTAACTTGAGTAACTTTTTGAATGCAGGACTTTTACTTGCAACAGTAGTCCTACACTGTGGTATTTCTACTTTGTACAAGATCTGAGTACTTCTTCTGATGATATCAAGGTATTGTTTTCTTACATTCAACAATATATAAACATGTCAACATACCAACAACATCCCATCACCCCTCCCTACCTGATGACAGGGCCGAGCAGCAGCAGGTGCAGGAACAGCACGAGCGGCCTGTCCCGGCCCAGGTCTCTGTGGATGAACGTCAGGGCCAGCTGGATGAGCACGGCGGGCAGCAGCATGAAGGTGAGGGTGAAGCCCATCCAGATCACGTCCTCGGTCTTGTGGTACCGGCTGCAGAGCACGGCAGCCGTGATGAACTCCGCACAGTACAGCACGGTGGCCAGCAGCACGCTGAAGGGGGGCTTGATCCGGCTGTGATTGACCACCAGCATGACTTCACTGTGCGCCGCCGTGGAGCTCTCCATGTCTGAGATCTCCCTCTCATGCTCCTCCGTGGCCGCTTCGCACATTATGTTATCCACTTTGATCAGTATACGGTTCACGATTAAGACGCTAAACTATGCTAAAAAACATCACTATTTGTAAATAATTCCCTTGATGCGCCGTCTCTCCCAACTTTCCACAAAGTTGAGCATCGCTGGGTTCACATTGTGTGTTACTCAACAACTGCTGTGCCACCGCTCCGATGCACTCCCACCAAAAGCGTTTGTTTAATGGTATCGTTTTATCGTCGGACGTGGACGTTAGATCCAGAGGAAACCACTTTACTGCCCGTCGGGATTTCAGCGCTGTTGTTGCACCGTGTGTGCAGAATAGGGAAAGTTCAGTTCAGCCTCGTCATCCAGGACGATATCTACTAAATGTCAGCCAGCCGGTTACCGTCCAAACTCGGTGGACATCAGTAGCTTAAAGTTTGTTATTGTATGTTAAAAACACCTCCAGCTGTAGTGTGAATGCCGGGCTGTAGGAGGGCCGTGTGTCTCCGTGTCGGTGTATTTGTGCGGCTGCTGGCTGCTACTCGTGTTTCCAATCTTTTGACTGTCTGTCAATGCAACAACTGCACCAAGTCAGCCAGAAACTCAGGGGGCGATACCGGAAATTACGGGCGGCTGCCTTCAAAATAAAAGAGGGTACAGATAATAACACAACTCATCAAAAATACAAATCTGTGCCAAGGAAAACAAATCCATTATTAAGAGGCTGGCACAAATAGTTTGGTAACTATGGGGAAACAGCTTCATTTTTTGTGATATGATCTCGCTAACTGCTTTAGAAAGGTGTTTAGAACCACATTCCGTACATGTATTCAAGATGTCTTCTCTTTTTCCCCCTCAAACTCAATTACAATGTTTTATTAAAATAATTGTACTCTGATATATATTCAATGATTCTGGTATAATATTTCTTTAAAAAAATATATGATTTGTATTGAGAGTTTTATTTATTGTTAATTGTCAATTTCATAACCCTGGGTGTTCTGCTTGAATCACACCATAAGTAAGAAAAATGGGAGGTGAAAAGCTCACATGATAATGAAAAAAGTACAGGATGTCTGTTACAATCTTACATATTACAAGCAATGAACAAGCTGTTAAATACATAATAGTAAATGCAGCCTATAAAAGTATAGATTACAGGGCAACAAAGCTGCCTACAAAGATAAGAACGATTTCATTCAAATTGAGGGAAACACTACAACTTATTTGCCATTTCACTTTCTCTAGAGTACCTTTGCCAAGCTAAATGCCACCGATACTGTAAGCACATGCAGTGTAGTTTTATTACAGTACTTGTCCTTTTCAAAAGGAAGCGCTGTGAAGGGCGAGTAATGAGAGATCAGATTCTCTGCGCTTCCATTTTTAGTTTCCAAAAGTAGTGAGGACTTGGCCTTGTTATGGTGACGTGCAAGCCTGTGAGGGGAAGCAGCTACACAAACAGGTGCAGAACACACACACACACACACACACACACACACACACACACACACACACACACACACACACACACACACACACACACACACACACACACACACACACTGAATCAACAATTAACAAATCATTCCATCTTTTCATTCGCTTTTCACACAGACATTTCCTCATATTACAATCAGATAAGACCACATGCTCATTAGACAACAATAACATTTTGTGACCCTGAACATAATCAGTTTCATGTTTGTTCTACTACTTATTCAAACAAGGATTATTTGTTTGGAAAGTGCATGAGAAGGACACCAAATGTAGTTAAACCCCCACATTCCCATTGCAAAAATATCACGTGTTGCTTAGCTTGATGTCATCATGACCTAAAGTAAACCCTTATTGTGTTATTTTTTTACTGAATAATCACTCTTACATCCTGTTTGGTAGATGATATGTTGCTGTCCCTTCATTGTAACTATGAAACAACAAAAGTAGCTTTTATTTTGTTTTCATTATGAGCTGTGGTACAGTTTCAACACAGCTCACTCCATACATGCTGACCTCTCCCTGTCTAACCAGATTTCATCTAAGTCAGTGGTCGACACAACCTACGAAGGCATTACTAATGCATGTGTTTGGTGAAGCAGTGCTTTGGGTCAGTGACTTCAGACTGCTGAGGCTGTGTGCTTTGGAGACATTACTGAGCACCAGCATGTGCACAGCCAGCCAATCAGGTCAGGTCAGCTTGTCTATGTTTCAAATTCTTTACAGGAATCTTCAGCTGCAGTCAAATAGTATTTTCGCATAGGAAGATTCCTAAAAGAGTGAAATGACCTGAAAAGCCATGGTAAGTTACAGCTGGTTGAAATCTCTAGATGATAAGAAAAAAGTGCTACAGTTTGTTATCTAATTTAGTATAGGGTGCACCAGACAATCCTTTACAAAAACAAAGGAGATAAATGCTTTCCTACAATTCCTTATGGCCTCAACAAGTATAGTTCAACATTAGGAAATATAACTGTATTTTCATGTCGAAAGTTAGATGACAATATACAGTACAACCCTGTGTGTCAAAATGTAGCAAAATGCACCTGCCAGCCCCTGTAAAGAACACTATAGAACAGGTTGTATCTTGTATGTTTAATCTGTACAAAAGTGTAAGTATAACTATTTAAAATATGATTCTCAATTTCACAGGGGTAATGAACCAGGCTTCTACATCAGCTGCCTGGTTGTCGAGTACATAAACATCTGTAAAACCACAACATGCTTTTCACACAATATTTTGTACAAATTACATTAATCAAGTATGACATGTTAATGACTGATCTAGTGGTGTTGGCTTGGATATTTCTGTGATAAAAAAGAGTATTAAAGTAGAAGCTTTAACCGAGATTGCAATATCAGCAGTTGGTGGTTTTTGAAACATGTTTGCAATGTGGTGAACAGGGGCCGTACGGGGGTGTGGTCTTCAGCTGCTGCTTTTTTTGCTGTGTGTGTGTGTGTGTGTGTGTGTGTGTGTGTGTGTGTGTGTGTGTGTGTGTGTGTGTGTGTGTGTGTGTGTGTGTGTGTGTGTGTGTGTGTGTGTGTGTCAGTGTCAGTGTATCAGCTGACGCAGGGCTCTGGTGAGAGTCTGGGATGAGTCTACTCAGCAGCGGAGGCAGAGCCTGATTGGACGTTGGTATAATGACATAATGAGATAAGGCCTGCACAGAAACCATTGTGACAGGTTTCTGAGAGCTCCAACTAACCATTTATAATTTAATTATATCTACAGCAGCTCTACTCTGTAGTCTACTCACCATTTTGTTTTGATTTCCCTCATTAGACGTGAAGAAGGAAAACATCCAATGAGGGAGGATTGGTTTGTGAAGAGGCTGCACATCTAAACTATGAATGTTTGTTTTCAGTTTGGAGCAGACTGTCATTCAACTGCAGCAGGATTTGAAAATAGAGCATTTATATTATTTACAGAGACTACAAGGTGCACAGCAGCCTCTGGCAGTGAAGATATATCGTGTGAATGGGAGGCCATCTAGTGGTGCATGCTGCATTACAGAATGCACTTGCTTATGCTTGCATTAATACCATTGTACGTTGATCCTTTGTTAACGTAAGTGTACTGTTGTACCTGAACATTAATGTTTACAATTAACAAGTGATTAAGTACATTTTCCTTGTAAAGTCATTTTTAACCTGAACTATAATTGGGTCTTTTTTTTGTCTTTACTTGCCACATTTCATAACATTTGATATATGTTTGTCTTTTAACTTTATCTGACAGGAAAACATTTTATTGATCAAAAGGAAAACATCTGTACATTTAACCCAATCCTAAAATGGTAATTTTCATCAGTTGTCCATGGCCTAATGTTATAAACGGACTCTTATACAGTATGACTGCTTTGAAAGACACTAGGCAGGAAGTCATTTTTAGGATATTTTAAGAAGTATAATGGACTGAATATGCAGGATTATGCAGTTCAGTTTATTTTGATCTGCTTGTGTTTGTTGCATGTTATTGTCTGAACGTATAAAACCTTACAAATGTTGTAAACCCTTTTGAAGGAACATATAAGATAACATTATCTGTAGAATGATCAACACGCCACGTCTCAAGCGATCAAGATGTACCTCGCTAGAAAAAAATAGAAAGAAAAGCGATAGTTCCAAATATACAAGTAAACCTGCCTCACGTACACCGTGATGTGACTCCACCATCACCATAGACATGATGTCATTATCCCTAACAGTGACTAAAGTGGTGCAGCTGAAATCTGACCAGCATTGTTCCACTTTTAGGAGATCACAGCACGTCACAGATCACACCACAAGACACATTTAGATTTTCCTGACGGATAAATGCACATTTGTTTGGTCTAACTAAAGAAGCACTCCGCCATCCAATGGGATTAGTGATTGGATCAGAGGGCTTTGGGATTGGTTGAAATACCAAAACACAACTCCAAGGCTGTACCTCCCACATGAGGTGACTAAAGGCTTACTGTGAGCCTGATTAGTTATATAGCTCCTACTGTAGGTACAAGATGTTGTTAGAAAGGAGAATCCAAACAAATGCATGGACATAGACTTACTTCTGTGAGTATCCTTCAATATTCTCATATCTTAGTTCATTTGGTATGTTATACGTGTGATTAAGTCGTTCAGTGGTGTCGGGTAGTTGTAGTTTAGTGTTCACTGAGTTTGAAATGCTTGTTTTAATCCAATAATTCTCAGCATTTACAACCCATGTTGACTTTTCATTTATTGTCTGTGTGAATTCAAACCAGAGCACTGTTATGCATTGGGCTTTTACAGATACATTAAATCTGATTTAACAGAGATAACAGAGAGTTTTCAATGAGTGGTACAGGTCTGCTGTAGGTTTATTGTTTACATCAACATCAGGTTTCTCATGGCTAATATGACTGCTTATTTATGGCACTTTACTGTTTATTGTTGGGCTAATATCCCAGTTTCTCCTTTTATTTACGCTCGCTGATATCACTAAAATTAAGATACCATGATAAATATATAGAAACAGTGTTGACAAGAAAATGCATATTATACATATCAAAGTCAGAAATTCATGTGCACACTTCATGTATCAGATTTATGGTAATCCACTTACTTTTTATATATTATTATTCGTCTATTAAGTATTTTGCGAATGTTCATATCTCGCTTAAACTAATTGACTATTTTAATTCGATTCAGCTTTGTACAAAGAAGTAGTTTCAGACATGGAAACGTAATCATTGACACTAAAGCACACAAGGTGTCGCTCTCATCGTCTGTAACAGCCAAAACAAATATGCCAGCTTGTTACCAACACTGTAAAAGCAGGCCGTTATTATTATTACATAGCCTCAACAGATGCACTGCACAAAGGACCGAAAGATCAGCCAAGTTTTTTAGCACATGGTCTGACTTCCTTAAATACACCTGCTGAATTTGTTTTACAAGATGAGAGGACCACGTATAATTCCTGACACATGGTAAACCACACTGCAGAAAATACGTAAAGCACAACATGTTTTAATGAAACACAGCTAAGAAATATGAATACAGCTAATTTTAGACTTTTGATTTTGTTGATGTGTAGGTTGAGATATGAGGCAGTCCGAACATTTGCTGACTGTATCTTGAATTCACAGGAGAGGATATTTGTGCGGGACCTGATTATACTAAGATTGACCATCTGTTCATAGGTACGGGTTCCAGAGAAGATGGTGGCCGCTGTGCTCACCTCAAGCAAACATGTTCAACCTCATGACCAACTGCTGCGCCTGGTTCTCCAAAATACAGGAGCCAATCAGGTAACAAAAACGACATTTCTTGTAAAATGACAGAGTGAAATCAAATGTATGATGAGTATCTGAAAATGTGACCTGTGATGGATAGGATGGCATGGCCTATCTTTCAAATTCAAGAGAACACAAATATAATCAGTTTGGTTGAACCTCCTTTGACCTTAAATACAAATAAAAGCATTCTGTACAAAAAAACAGAAACAATCTTCTTTCTTTTGACATTTTCGTATAGTATTTAGATTGAGGTCTCATGATAATGCCTCATGTTGAAAGCAGCACTTTAATTCAATGAAATCAAAACATCTTGTCCTGACAGTATTTGTGATATCGTATTTGTGTTCAAAGAGTCAATATATTATTGTATCTTGATGACACGTGTCATTTACAAAAGCACTTCTTTGTAGGAAAGTTACCATTTTGGTGGTTGGTGTTGACAAGGCAGGAAAAACATCCTCCATTAAAGGAATGTTAAAAGGTAATTCAAGAGTACATTGAATACTGAATAAACTAAAAGTTCCTAAATCTGAAAATGGACTGAAGATCTACCTATGTTTTACTTCCTGTCCTTTCAGTGCCCCATACTGTAGAAACAGGACCCACTCATGGCTGTGTGAAAAATGAGCTGAGAGTGGAGAACTACATGGTCACCTTGCTGGATGTGGGGGGGTCGGCCGAGTCCAGAGGAGCCTGGATGGAGCTCAGTGGAGAGGCCCATGGGATCATCTTCGTGGTGGACTCCTGTGACAGGCAGAGGATAAAGGAGGTCAAGGAGGTTCTGGCAGAGCTGCTGAAGCAACCCAGAGTGGCAGGAAAACCTGTATTAGTGTAATTATACTCAACTTCTTACATGCATTACATGTGTGATCAAACATCGTGTGCAAAGTAGAGTAAAACTAGAGCCCTCTAGTGGCGGATTGGGGGAACACTGAAATAACTAATGACTGGATAACTGTGAAGCTAAACGTGACTTAGGCCTGTGCTGAAACCTTTTCTTCTTAGGTTGGCTAACAAACAGGACAAAATGAATGCTTTACTGGGAAGTGAGCTGATTGAGAGTCTCTCATTGGAGAAATTGGTCAACCAGAGCCGTTCTCTGTGCCATATTGTAAGTATTAAAAGTGTGAGAATTAATCATTAGAAACATACATTTCTTGTAGGAATTGTAACAGACCAACCTTTTTTTCTGTCCTTCACAGGAGCCTTGTTCAGCCTTAACTGATCTGCGACGCTGGTCGGAGGGAAAGACTCTACGAGGCCTTCGCTGGTTGCTGCGGGCCATAGCTCTGGATTACCCTGAGCTGCGCAGTCGTGTAGCACAGGACAGCAAGAGACCTCTGGAACCAGGAGAGAGGCAAAAGACCTGGAAAACAGAGAAAGTTCGCAAAAAAACTAAGGGGGAACGGTAAGAGATGTTCAACATTATAAATATTGTACAGATCAATGTCAACCTAACCCATAATCTATTATTTATTCTGA
This sequence comes from Notothenia coriiceps, assembly GCF_000735185.1. Taxonomy (NCBI): domain Eukaryota; kingdom Metazoa; phylum Chordata; class Actinopteri; order Perciformes; family Nototheniidae; genus Notothenia; species Notothenia coriiceps. Next base: position 892,407 of record NW_011359123.1, on the reverse strand, counting down.
CTATCTTTTATGAAAAAATGTTCCTACCTCAGGATGCGTTCCAGTAAGTCAGATCTTCGCCAGGTTCATCGGCCAAAAGAAAAGGCTAAAAAGACAAAGGGTGAAGGAAAGCTTCAACCCATACGAGACATGCTGCAAAAGGTCAGTATCTTGCTTGACTTTATACGTATATGTAATATGTACAACACCTTTTAACGTTCAAAAATAATATTTACACTCCCACAACTAATCATACATTGACAGTACAGTTAAAATTAAACTCACCTTGTTTTAAATTCTTTACAGGAGAACACTCTGAAAAAAAAGCTGAGGAAAAAGAGGAAGAAGAAGCCGGTTAAGGTCAAGGAAGGTGAAAAAGATCAAGCCAAAGCAAATGAACAGGAGGAAGAAGAGGGTGACGGTAATGGAGAACATGAAAACTCTGGTCACAGAGAGAAAGCAAGCAGTGCCCTTATTCCCCCGAAGAAAACCAAACCGAAACGCAAAACAAAGGTGAAAGAAGATGCTCTGGACGTGCCAGAATCAAACAACAATGAAGAGAAGCCACTCAAAGGTAGAAATCAGTTATTAATGGCTTATACATATTTTGCTTTTCAACTGTTTAAGAATGGGAATATAACATTTCCTTATCTTATGTCTAGCTAAGGGGGAAAAAAGGAGAAAGAAGAAAGTTGTCAAAGTGAAAAGGAAGAACAAGATCAACACAGAGGAGATGTCGGGAACTTACTCTCAACCTGTGGACCTGTCTGCAACATTTGGTGAGCCTCATTTACGTCTTCCATCTCCAAATCAAATGCAATTACACGTTGGAGTCTGAAATTGAATGAAATCAAAGCTTTACATTTAAAAAGACGCATCTTTCTCCTGACAGATCTGTACCGAAAAGCAATAATGGCTCTGAAGGAACGTCAGGATCAGGGACAGAGAGCGTGAATCTTGCTTGAGTCCTGAGACCTGAATGTGAGGATGTTGTCCACGGCGTTGGACACAGGCACACTACATACTACACTAATTCAAAGATGAAGAAGTTATTTCTTTAACACTTTTGATATAAGTGACCTGATCCCTGAACCTTGAGAATGAAACTGCAAATTCAAATGTGTTGTGAAGGGTGGGTCTGCATAACTATGTCATGATAGAAACATCAATAATAATAAATAAAATAAAATGAAAAAAATGTAAGATAAAAACTGAAATAACAATGTATAAATGTTTTCAATTTAAAAATGAAATTGAGTACCTGGCCAAAATGTTAATGGAGGTTTTGTTTGTATACATTTATAAATGTTCATTGTTAGTGGAATATATTTTTTATGGGTTTTGAACACTTTCTAGAAATGATTGGGCAGTGTATGAGATATTCTTAAAAAAATAAAAATGTTTTCTCTACTGTGTGGCATATCTATTGTGCTAACATTATTAAACCATCAAAGCATCATATTAGCATGGGCCCTAAATTTGGTATGAAAAGAAAATGGCTGTATACCTCAGAAACTGTGGAGCACAATCAAGTAGGCTATTTGGTATAAAAACTTGAATACCAAATCATTTATGAGATTAAAATCATGAGGTGTTGATAATATAGCTTATATTTCACAAGGTAGACATTTACTGTATCCAAATAAGCGTTTTCCAATGCTCTAAATTAAAGCTGTCAGTAGGCATACTAACATGTTTCCTTGTCATACTGAATGGAAACTAGAGGGCAAAAGAGATATTTAACATTATTTTTGAGAACCAAGAACAAGATGAGATACACTCTTATGTCTGGATGGTAGATATGAAGTACAAGTACCTCAAAATTGTACTAGAGTAATTGCACTTAGTTATTTATCATCACTCTGTACAAGCTCCCGTCAGTTCTCTCCTGCTCCTGGATGCGACGCAGAGAAAGGGTACCAGCGCGACGCCATCTTTGTCGTTCAGCCAGAGAAGCCCATCCCCCTGGTGCATCTTCACCGGGAAACGGACTATCATTCATTTCACTGTGGGAAGCGCCTGCTGCACTAACGGTGGGCAAAGATGGCCTCACCAAGGACAGTTACTATTGTGGCCCTTTCTTTTGCTTTAGGTTTATTTTTCGTCTTCATGGGAACCATTAAGCTCACTCCGAGGCTAAGCAAAGATGCATACAGTGAAATGGTGAGTAAACAGTGATGTGTGGGGGTTCAGGCTATTGTTCTGTGCGAAACGCTCTCAGGCTCAAATAATGTGAGGAGATGCTGACCTAAATAATCAAAGATACGTCCAGTTAATCTTTTCGGTATTGGTTGGTGGGCTCTTCTAATCTGACTATGTGAACCATTGTTCAATTTTCCCAAAGATCATCCTGTATTTAAAATGTTCAGACCTTCTGAAACAGTATGGTCTCGTCAGTAACACAGTTAGCACATTGGCTATATTAGGCCTGTGTGTTCTAGAAAACCCTTCATGTATGTTGGTAATGAAACAGACAGCATCCTGGAATCGGTGTGGGTAAATAAAACAATAGCAAGTGTGTCTATCATAAGATAGTAAACGGTAAAACAGGGATCAATAATGGACGATAGACTCCACCGTATTAATTCATAATATAATGTAGCTGCACGAAGCAAACATGTATACAGGAAAATCAACACATTTCTAAAGTATACCTTGATCTGTATAGCGTAGTAGGTTGCGGCTGCTGAGCTTCTCGCTTTATATGAAGAGCAATGGCGGCTGATTTCTAGCAAATTCTGTGAGAGGCACCCACTGGTGCTGATGTTGAAATATCCTGTGTGCAAGATGCTAGCTGTCATGCATTAGGTTTCATGCTAAATCAAAACTCATACGATAAGTTTGAATTCATGTGTTTATTGGTTTTCTTTAACTGGGTAGAAATAGGTCAAAGAGTAATCGTGCAACCATAATTTTTAAATAGCCTCACTAAAAGAAGTCCCTGTGCATTTGTGTAATGTTAAGAGACATTTAACGGTATCTTTGTACATTATCCTTTCAGAAAAGGGCATACAAGAGCTATGCCAAGGCATTGCCCGGCTTGAAAAAGATTGGCATCAGCTCGGTCCTGCTTCGTAAGATCATTGGCTCTCTGGAGGTGGGCTGTGGTGTGGTGCTTACCCTCGTACCGGGCCGTCCAAAGGATGTGGCCAACTTCCTGCTGCTGCTGGTCATGCTCGCTGTCCTGTTCTTCCACCAGCTAGTAGGAGACCCCCTGAAACGGTACGCCCACGCTCTAGTCTTTGGTATTCTGCTCACCTGCCGACTTCTTATTGCCCGCCAAAGTGACGACCGGCCAGAGAGAGAGGACAGCCGAGAGGAACAGCAAATAAATGACCAGGAAAAGAACAAGGTCAAGCAGTCTTAAGATGCTCTTCTACTTCGTCAAATCCACAATAAAGGGAATTTGGTGCGTCCCTCTTGTTTGATGGAGAGTCATTCAAATGTTGAAGGAATCAGTCACTTCCACTAATAAATCCCCTCGCATCATCTCCTTTCCCATCCAGCTGGCGGACTGATAACTCTCACCTACTCCTCTGCACTCTCACTGTGAAACTGAGAACTCCTGATCCGTTTATCCTCAACATGACCGTGGACAATCATACCTGTGGAAACTCTCATGAGATCAGCTCATTGTCTAAATAGTGAATCAATTTCCTCTATTTATTTCAGTCCTACACTGTGTTAAATGTATTTTGTTTTTAAATGATTTCATTTATGTTATGTCAAAATGATTTGAGAATGCTGTTTTTCCATGTAAGAATCTTTGTAGCTTCTTTTTTTTACTGTACGTACGTAGGAGAGACTAATCATTTATGAATTTCAATAATGTCTAAAGCATGTTTCATTTGGTCAAGAGTATAAACATTAACCAATATGAGCATTTTTGAAACAATTTTGTACTGATTATACATCATCTAGTATGACATATCCACATCATATTTTGGTGTAGTGTTACCAGAACACAATTCTGGAAAGAAAAAATGAATACAGCCTTGTTCATTTCATCTCAGTACATTTTTGTAGAAGTGCACATGTCACCCTTTCTCCTAAAGTGAAAATTGCAGAATATTATTTTTCTCCTTTCAGTTCAGTTACCACAGTGAAGTTGTTTAGCTGGAAAGTATAGCATTTGCTGCCTTGGGTGTCTTCTGCTAGCGTGCACAGCAAAACATAACTCAAAAAAGTATTGTTGCCTGTTAAAAATTTAATTTTACCTTTTTTGTAATTCACAGTTCAAGTCTTAAGCATATTATCCTATTCTTTAAAAGACAACTTCTGATTAGTTTGGCTATACTTTTTCTGTTTCAAAAATGTAAACTCAAAAATTCATATTACAGATCTGCTTTAGGAATGAAATCTCATTGGAAAATCCTGTCAGTTAATTTCGAGATTCACAATATTTCTGTAAATGATATACTTAAAATAAAGAATTGGAGGTGAGATTGACTAAATAGTGTTTGTTTTATAAACTCCCTTGAATTTGTTTTAGTCAAGTTATTTACTTATGCAACAAATTATGATTTGTTTGTAGTTATGTTATATACCGGTACTGTACCTTAAGTCTGTCCCTGTCAAGATAAAGCCATCAAATCAGCACATAAGCTACATCCGTTTTACGGGCCAGATATGCAGTGCTTGTCTCTCTGCCCTGTATCATACTTATTATACTGTATGCAGTACAGGTTTGTCACTTTTATGTTCTTACCTTAACTTGTATAAACTAAAGTAGCTAAGAAAAAGGAAAATAATTAGATGAAAATGTGATACATTCGGTGCCATTTTCAACACAGGAAAACTCTTCTTTAATTCTAATCCTACATGGGCATAAAAGGACCATGCACTTGGTAGACCGACCGGATGAGGGGACAAAGAGCATAACTCAGACACAGGCGTCCTTCTGTTATGCCTCTTGCCTGGAAAGTCACCCTGGTATTTGCATAACAGCTTTAGCAACATAAAAACATAAAACTTAATGAAGCACTGAGCACATTTTATAAGAGATTGTACCCTGAGTGTCTTTCATACAAAATTCTTTTTTTTTAATGAATTGGACCTGGTTTTCAAGTAAGATTAGTTTGGATCAGGGTTCTCAAATGTTAATATTTGTTGACTCTTTTGGTTTGTTTTCTGAAATAGTAAATAGAACTATTTTGTGTTTTGGACAGTTAAACAAGAATTTTGATTATTTTAGCCTGTTCTCTGGGAACTTTATTCTGATATTTCATAGCCCAAGGAAATGATGTTATGATCTTGAAATACTTACATTTGATAATACATTATATATATTAATTTTGATAATACATTATATACATTAATTTTCGTTGTGATGCTCGCACAGCAAAGAAAAATTAACATTTACAAAAACAATTATTTTGGAGAGTGTTACATTCATATTCACCTTACCTATGAAAAGTGCTGATGGTGAGAGGGGGTCAAAGATGATCCCGTGAGTTTTTTACATGGGACAGTGTTTCTACACAGCAGTGCTGCTGCTAAAAATGTTAAATGCCATATTTCAGTTTATGACAACACATTAAATAGCCTACGCCAAGTCACAAACTTCTTCGATAAAAGCGGTATGTGATCAGGCTATCAAACATTTCTGTGAAGCGGTGCGTAGCGTAATTATCTTTAATGTTGAATACTGACCAGTTTTCGACGGGATTTATTAGCCTCCTCTCATGAGACGTGGGGCCCTTCTCACTTCTCTTATTTTTAATTTCCTCGCTCCTCGGTCTCGGTCTCACCGGAAGTTGATTTGTCTGCGCCATCTTGAGTAGCGTCCTTATTTTTGTCGGAGGAGCGAGGAGTGATAATGGAGGAGCTATAATCGAGGAACCATCAGACCATCCTCCGATGAAATCCTCAGACACTCGCCCCGCCCGCTTACTGTGTATCTCTCACTGATTGGACGATGCAGTGCATGCACTGATCTGATGCTTCTTGACATGAGAGCAGTTTCCCAGCGGAGTGAAGAAAATACATGAACCTCACGGGAGTCACTACTCCTCAGTTTATACCGTGTTTTTTTTCAATTAATGTATCATTTAGTTACACATATGTGATATATCTGAACAACAAAGTGGTCAAAAATCATTTTATTCATTTTTTGGAAACATTTTCATGATCGCTTTTTTCGTTTTACATTTTCATTTATTGTCATTTCCATTCAGTCAGTCATTAAGTGCTATTTAAAATGTTAATTTGCTACATATCCACACAAACAAACAAAGTGTTCAATCCAATGAATGTTAATCTAACTGGGTTTTGATAGATAATATATATATCTATTTTTCTTCTCTGAATTATTTTATTTATTTTGTGCACTCTAATCAATATTAATCAAACTATTGTTCTTTTATACATTTTAAGAATGTTGTTTATCTTTTTTGAGAATTAGTTCTTATTTTATTTTATTTATTTGGGTCTACAACAGATGATACAAATGTTT
>NW_011359123.1:882074-884753 GCF_000735185.1 Notothenia coriiceps | reverse complement strand
TGTTTTTTCAGTGCATTCATGGGGTGGTATCAGAGAGTTACAAGGGTCTGTAAATGCAATGAAAACATTTATATTAAACATGTAATTTTTACTTTTGAATACTTCAGTACAAAGGATGTATTGATTAATTTAAGTGATATATGTGTACACATAGGCCTATACATCATTCATTAGTCAAAACAGGGCTACATTTGATTTAATTATAAAAGGTATAATATGTGGTAAACTGAAGAGCCGTTTGGGAGCCAAAAGAGCCGGCTCTTCTTGGTGAGCCGAGCCAAATGATCCGGCTCACCAAGAAGAGCAGGAATTCCCATCACTAGTGTGTCCGTCAGGAAACACGCTGTGTACAATAGTTCCAGCAAACATCCACTGATAAACTCCGATGTTAACAACCTCATGATAACCTCATATGTTTTAACTTAGGATCATACCTGTGTTTAGTCTAGAAAAAGGTAAATGTGTGCATTTTATTATAAAGTTGTGTATATTTACCGATATTTACAGACTGTTGCAAAAACTAAGAAGCTTATAAACATCAGGTTTAAAACTAAAAGAGCTTTGCAAAAAAGTAACACAATGAAATATGTTTGGAGTTTTATTTGAGTTATTAATTTACATTTTTTGTCTAAGAGATGCCGATTTGAAACCGTTGTTACATACAGTTACGGCATTTCCTGTTTCTGCCGGAGAGACGGGAGGCCGTCCCAAAGCTTGCTGCTGTATTTACTCCCTCCATCTGACAGGAGGGAGCCTCGTCGAGCTGCGAGTGTGGCTACAGACGGAGTTCACTCCGTCACAGAGGGGTAGGGTCGAGGGAGTGATTTGGGATTGGGCCCTACGGTTGAACTGAAGCCAAACGGACTACAACTTCCGCGAAGCACCCGACTAAAAAAGAACTACTGCGCATGCCCAGACCAAACGGTCGCGCGGAGTTTGAGTTTTGCTTGAATGGCTGAAGACGGAGTGTTTTTAATATTTTAGCCATGTAGAAATGGCAGCACAGTTAACATTATCAGGGCCTTCGGATTCGGCTCTATCGTCTCTAACCGACGAGTCTGTGTCCAGTCGGACCAGCAACAGAAGTTTGAGAGTCGCAGAAAACGAGAGGAGAAAGAACGAGGCGGTGGACCCGTCTGTTCTGGCCCTGAAGTACTTCTCTGACGGTAGTGGACTCAACTCAACGGTCGATAGGAGATGATGCTTTTATTGTTACCGATCTACTCAAGATAAATACGTTAACCCTTGCCTTTTGAGTTCTAGTATGATGCATACAAATAGTCCGGGATAACAAGTTACTTTCTTGTTGCTTTTTGGGTGTAACTTTACTGAAAGCTTGCATAGCTACTTATTAGCTCCCAAATCAGTGGAGAAGGGAGGCTAACCAAAACAAAGTTAGCCTCAGCATTGAGGAGGCAACGTTGGTTATTTACAGACACGGACAACAACATTATTATTAAAATCCAGTGGTTTAATGTAATATAATTTACTTGAGTACTGTACATAAGTATTCATTTGAGGTACTTGTACTTTACTTGAGTATTTCAATGTTATGCTAACGCATATTTATACTCTGCTGCCTTGTTCTTTTACTGGAGTACAATTTTGAAATCAGGACTTTTACTTGTAGTGGATTGTTTTTAAGACCATAGTATTTGTACTTTTAAAGGATCTGAGTACTTCTTGAAAATACTGTTAAAAGCTTGATAGCAGAGGAGAAACTCGGTGTTTGGTGATGTAATCTGTTGTATACTTAATATGAGACCCAAACTTTTGTTAGGGGTTTGCTTCCAAATAAGACTTATCTGACCTAATTATTATTGCACTATACAATGTTACTGCAATTTATAACTAAGATCTTGAGATAAGAATATTGACAATATTCTTCAGATCCACAGTGTAAATGATGCACAGGAGTATCTTAATTATTAATACTTAGACTTTTGAATTAATTAGGCATGTACTTTTAAAACTAAAACAGACAACTAGAAATTAAAACACAATGTTACTTGTGACTCCTGTTTCTATAACATTGTACCAGAGTGGCTTACACAATTTGTTCGTGCAAGACAGCATTCAGATAGTTTGCTCCATTTTTTTTTGTTGAATAATTGGAATACATATTTCCTGCCTTTTCACAAAAACACATCAATGTGATTATTAATGTTAAAATTGTTCCAGGATTTGTTTCTAGATGACATCAACACTACAGACTGTTTTATGTAATGCTCAACAGTCAATTAAGAAACCATCACATTCCAAAATATTATGTGATGGATTTTATGCTCTGCTAAACTGTTATATCTAGCCGTTTTCATTTTCTAGTAGGGATGTAACGATATACCGAATATCGCGGTAAATAAACGTCCCAATACCGTCGTGAGGCTGACAAAATCTACCGCGATTTTACGGTATTATGCCGTGTGTGCATGCACCTCGCGGGAACGCGCACAGAGTAAAGCAAAAGCTCCCAGACATGTATTGATCTGTATGGCAAAGTACGGTTTGGAAACTATATCATTTCCTTTTGGAGGGCATGCATACCACGACCTAACACCAGAGCCTCGCTGCGGGAAACGTTGGCGCTGTTCCGAGTTTGTTCTAATCTGTCAAAATGACAGACTGCTTTCAGATTTGTCTGTCATTGTTAAAAAAAATCCGTCATAGACGAAGAAAATA
>NW_011359123.1:878582-882003 GCF_000735185.1 Notothenia coriiceps | reverse complement strand
AATCCATCACATAATATTTTGGAATGTGATGGTTTCTTAATTGACTGTTGAGCATTACATAAAACAGTCTGTAGTGTTGATGTCATCTAGAAACAAATCCTGGAACAATTTTACATCTGAGACTGACCAAAGGTCACACAGNATTGATTACTAGAAAATAGGGATGTAACGATACCAAGAACTCACGGTACGATAATATCGCGATAACAAGTCCACGGTACGGTATTTATCGCGATATTGATTCAATATCGCGATAAATACCGTACCGTGGACTTGTTATCGCGATATTATCGTACCGTGAGTTCTTGGTATCGTTACATCCCTATTTTCTAGTAATCAATTAAAATTACCGATTTTCTCAGATAAATACTTGTCTTGTATGTTTGAAACTGTTGTGATTATTTTTTAAATATTCTTGCTTACACACACTCTGATGGGATGTTTTTCCTACATCCTGTAGTTGAAGCAGGTACTCCTATCCAGGGTAACGATGAGGTGGAGAGGAACCTGGTCCTGGTGGAGCAGGTGGCCTACAGAAATGGACTTTCACCAGAGGCCATCTCTATTATGCTGGAGTTTGCCATGAGCCTCCGCATGGGTAAGACATTCACTTTGCAGCAGATAAGGTTTATTGTAAACGCCAATTGTTAACCATAACCTGAAGTTATGGCACACAATTTGATTTTCCCAAAAGTATAGGTACACCTGTGCAAAAGAGATTATTGTACAAGTGTTACTGTCAGTAATAAGATGTGCTTCTTTTAACTGACTTGTTTCTGTGAATTTATTTGTGTAGGACATAGCCTTTGTCCCCGGGTGCTGAAGTGTCTTATACCCGTCACCGTGGTGCCACAGGAGGCTGTTGTTCGCGGTGTGTCCTGGCTCGGAGTTGGCAAAATACCTGTCAGCACACAAGTAAGTGCAATTGGATTTGTCTAGATTCTTGTCACCATTTTGCTGTATGAGTAATTTAGAAGTATGTTGGTCGAACATACACACCTTTACCCTCAAAGAATAACATCAATTTTACAATTACTAAGGTTATGCCATGAACTGTCTTTAATAAAAAAGGATGTGATTTAAAACTATTGCTCTCGTGTGTCTTTCTAACAATATAACAATTTTGTCAATTGAAAAAAGAGGTTCTGCTAAAAAGAAAATGATAATTTGAGATAAGAGAGTTACATTTAATGTATGTTAATAATGTATGTATCGTTCTTGAGTTGCACCCCAGTTAACCCATTTGTATGTTTACGTTGCATTTACTACTTACAGGTTCTTTTCATAAAGTGGGTGTTAACCGTCTTTGACATGATTGATGCAAAAGACCAGCTTCGAGCTATCTATGGCTTCATCTTCAGCTACGTCTCAGAGGAAAATCTGGTATGTGTGATGATTATGCTTTTTATAGTCAGATGGCACCAAAGGGAAATTGTACACGTGCACACACATCTCTGAGCCCCGAATTTAGGTTCACTAATCTTATTTGTCATGGTGATTTTTAAACAAATTTGAAATGACAAGCGCATCACTGTTTATGAATACTCTTCCTTGTTCAGGAAACATAAATAAAGGTTCGTTTCTGCCTGACTAGATAGATAATGCGTTTATCAGGCTAAGGCCGACATTACAATCATCATTTGTGATGAATGTAATGTCCTGTTTGTTCAAAACTGAACTACTGTCTTCTTACCAGTGTAAGTAAATGAATGCTGCACTGTAATCATTATGTGATATTGTTTCCACTGAAGAACTTCTAAGATGTAAAGTTGATATTTTGTCACATTATTTCAGTGTCCTTACATCTGCCATCTGCTGTACCTTTTGACCACAAAGCAAGCTGGTAAGTCTCACATGTTCACACCTGAAGAGTCTGTACTGCTATTGTTTCACAAGTACTCTGCTATTTCCTCTTTTCTGTATCACTGTATTGTAAAAAATAATGTTTTTTTTCTCTTGTAGTGCGAGTCGTCAGAGTGAGGAAGCTACTGGAGCTACAGTCTAAACTGGTAAACACTCTGCTGATATAATGCCATCTAAAGCTATTTATAAAAAAGCTACATATTTATTAGCTAACTAAGGAGGAAACTATGTTCATAAGATATCCCAGGAATTGTCTTTTGCTCAGTACAAACAGTTACCCTTTCAATAGAGTTGGTTATTGTTAGATTCCACATTATCAAGAACCATCAATCAAATATAAAAATGTCAAGTACAAAGATGTGCCATATTGAGTGTGTTGATATCGTTTCCTCAGGGAAGGCAGCCGTTCCTGCTGAACCTACTGTCCCTTTACAAGGTGTTTTGCCCTGAACTGGTGACGCTCTCCATCCCATCACGATCTAAGGTTTGTACACGATGGAACAAGCATGTGATGCTCATTATGTGCGTATAATAACGTGTGCGGCCATCATCCCTAAAGCCCCAATGAAACTGTATGTTTTCTGTTATCTTACAGAGTGTGTTTAAGAACCACAATATGCCCTGGAAATCAGCTTTTTTTGCCGTCCAGAAGAGGAACGGTTCCCAGGTTGCCTCCAGCATCACCCTGGCCTCCGCATCGAAAGATGGGACCAACCGCAGGAAACGGGTATGGGAGCCTTTCCACATTGTCAGATGCAATCACTCCTGCTACACTACAGTTACTGCTAGGGATGGGTATCGTTAAGGTTTTAACGGTACTACTACTTTTATCGATACCGCTTATCGGTCCGGTCTTTTAACGGTACTCTTATCGGTTCTTTTGGAGAAAAAAATAAGATAAACAAAATTAACATTGCTTTTTATTTAAATTAAATACATAATATTTCACATCAAAAGAAACAACAATGTTTTAACAAATCGTATTAAATAATCTGATGACAGAACTGTAAACAGAATAGCTGAAACTTTAACAAAATAACTAACTCTTTTACCTCTAATCATTAACCCATGTTTGAATAATTAACTCTTAACTCTGGGTGTTGCTGCTAGCATACATAACACCTGACGTGGAAACGTTACTCGTGGATGGGGCTACAGAGCTACTAGAAAGACAGTCGAACCCGGTGCATTCCTCCGTCTGGATGTGGTGCACTTTTGCTAAATGTTTAGACAAATTGCTCGTGTTACCGCCCTTACATGCTAAACTCTTATTGCACTTTTGGTAACGAGGATTGTCCACATCGAGACGGGTAAAGTTTAACCACACCTCGGAGCGCGTTCTCTCCGCTATCTCCTCCGTGTGTGTTGCTGCATATAGCAGCTGCGTGTGTGTAAACTGCCCCGCCCCCTCGCAAGCAGGCGGGGGACAGAGAGATCTCTCGCCTGGATTGGAAAGATCAAAAATACTAAAAAGACGCATTTTGCAGTCTTTTTGCGTATTAGAAACAGAGTTGGCGACACTAAAACTGCAATATAATGTTTGTGTAGCAATAATACA
>NW_011359123.1:863104-876819 GCF_000735185.1 Notothenia coriiceps | reverse complement strand
ACCAGCTGCCCGCTCAGATGGGCTCTCTGCTGGGCTCCCGTCTGGCTCTGCAGTACCTGGACTGTGTTCAGGATGAGTCTGCTCTGCTACGCCTCAACTTCTGGCTCGGCTACGCTCTCCACGAAGGTAAGGGGGAGCGGGGATGTGGGAGGGCGGGCTGGGGTTAGCGAGCAACTACCAGACTTGTTGGGACGTCTTCTCTCAGGAAGATTCGTCCAAAGCCAAGCTAACCTCGAGTTGAACCAAAACGCATTACCTAGATGACAAAAGGATTCTGTCAGAGGGTGGTTTAAAAGAGTTTAAACAGAGACTGGGGTGCTTTACGAAGTGAATGCACGTCAAGTATGTATTCCTCTGATGTTTATTTCAATCCCCTTGTCTTTTTCCATACTAAAAACTAGGGATGCTCCGATGGGCCGCCGATCGATATCGGCCGATATTCACTCTCTGCCGATCGATCAGTGCTCTATATAAAGGCCGATTGTGAGAGCCGATCACATGACGTAAAATACATGACACTTTTCTCTGTGCGCGGCAAAACAAGCCAAAATGGCTTCACCGGTCTGGCAGTATTTTAAGGTGTCCGAAAATGACAATAAAATAGCGGTATGCAACGTGTGTGAAGCAGAAATCCTGCAGCTCCACCCGCTGTGACGGAGCGGTGAGCGGAGCAAAACACACACTAAGAGTTAGACCTAACACGCATTGCTATTTTATCTACCTCTTGAACTAGCTAAACTAGTTATAAATATATTAATTCTTCACTGTCGGGTCACTCATTACTGGATCAGTGAGCTGTGTGAGTTACTGACAGGCTGTCAGGAGAGAGAGAGAGGAAAAGAGAGAGAGGCTCCCGTCATTTCTCCTGTGTTATTATCCAAAGTTAATGTAAACTTGAATAATGTACTTCATTTGAATGTAATAATTATGTTGGTTGTTGTTTGTGGAAGCGCCAGTGAATGAGCCCCATTAACTGAGCCCAATTAACTTGGGTTTTAAACATCACTTTAAATGTAAGATCCCCATAGGCCCCGCCCACTCGATCGGATCGGCCGATACTGATTCCGGTGATCGGCTCCAAAATTGGCGATCGAGCATCCCTACTAAAAACACTTTATCTTGCTGTCTTTGTTTAGAATTTTTGTTCTGTGGCGATGGAGCCTCCCAGAATTCAGAAGAATCTATGCAGTTTTTGGACAAGTTGCTGTTCACAGAACACTTTCTCCAGGTGAGTCTCACATTTTAGGGCCTGATAGTTACCCCACACCTGTCATTCAATATTCATTATCCTGCACCCTCATGAAGCTGACGCTGCACTGTAAAACATCAAGCAATGATTTCACAATGTTTCACCGTCACATTTCCACCAGGAGGGGTTTTCCAGTTCCGAGGCTTTTCTCTACAAATTTCTCAATGTTTGGGATGGTTCCCTCCTCCGCCCACAGATCCTCGGCCTACTAAGCAACATTCCGGTTGTTCCAAGTTCTCGTGAGTTTTCCATGTGATCTTCTTCACATTATTGCCTGGTTTCCACACTGTTTTGTTGTCCCTAATTATGTTTAGAATACAGAGTCCATGAACTAGTGTTCAATGCAAGGAAGTTGGATAATGGAAACCTTAGTGCAGTGCAGCATACTTACCTAGCTATGTGAAAATGAAGTGTTGGTGAACTATTCTGTGTCTAATGTCAAAACACAATCCTGCATTGCCCTCCACTTGAATAAAAGATTCTACGTTGGCAAGGCCATGATATTTGTGCCATTTCTTAGGAATTGCATTGAGTTATAGCAGCTGGTACAACTGTAACCTTGTATCTCCCTGTTTCAGAAATGGGACGGCTTCTGTTCGAGCCCCTCAAGCAGCTCTTCTTCACATCATCCGTGTTTTTCAAGGTGGGTTTTCCTCCCTGAGGCACAACAAGTGTATACTCCTGCTACTGTGCTAGAAATATCTAAGCCTGTAAATCAAATGGAAAAGACACTGTTTGTCTTGTATTTTTCATGATGGGTCCTTTATTAGCCTGTGGTAAAACAACTGTAAGCTTAATGCTGTTCCTCTCCATGTGTGTGCAGTGTGGACTGATCGAGTGTTTGAACAACATGCTGTTGAAGTGGCTGATCTGGCACTCGGTGTACGCTCTGGAAGACGACTTGGACATCAGCCTCAACAGCCACACCTCCATGTGAGTCTCATATCTACTTCCCGCTTCTTATTTATGCCCCGAGCATAAACAAGTAATAGACATAAAACACTTTGTGTATTTACTTCAGAGCATTAGGGTTATAGCTTGTTTAGCCTCTACTGGAGAGCCAAGAAATGCATTATCACACCTAATCCGTCCTCACAGATGCTATACAACTATTGAGGTTAGTTTTATTTACTGTGGTTTAGTGTAATAAAAGCAAAACACTCCTTTTTGTAGGTGTTCAGGTTTATGTACCCATTTTTGTCTAGACAAGCATTATGTCACATTTTCTACTCTACCAGATAAAATCACGACTGAAACTATGGCTGTGCGATCATGGCAAAAATCATAATATCGATTATTTTGGTCAATAATTGATATCACGATTATTAAAAACGATTATCCATTTATTGAAAAAGAAATGTGAACAGTATGTTTTTAACAGTTGATTACCCTGAACTTTAAGTATAATTCAACTAAAAAAACAATAAAAAGAAACAATTAAAAAAATAATCGTTTTATTTAGATTACGTTGTTTTCATAATCGTTGCAAGCCAAAATCGTAATCGAGATTAAAATACGATTAATTGCACAGCCCTTCTGCCATTTCCAAACTCACCTCTGGTATTTTGCCAGAGTACGACTCACTGATTAGAGGTAGGAATAATTAATGGTGTATATCCGAACACTTTCCCAACATCACTCTTGATTCAGTGTGTCCTTTGTATTGTAATACTTGATTTGGGAGCTTTCTCCTGTTCTCACAGAGAACTGAGTCACTGATTAAATGTAAGTGTAGAGTTCCAAGGGTAAATCAGCTGACTGCCAGCACAGCTTTCACTTCATTCTGCTCAAATTGCATGTCTGACTCTCTGCTCTGCCCTCTGTCACAGCAACATGACTCTGTCGGGGTTCAAGGATTCAGTGATGGAGCTCGTTGACTTTGTGGGTCGGCTTGCCTCTATTGGCCTGCAGCTAGAAGGATGCCACTCTCTCCTCCTCAGCTTCATCCTCGACTTCTATACCATGGTACATGAACAGATGCTGATGCTTTTACCTGCGGTGTGCCTTTTTTAAAGCCACAATGCAACCGGTGTTTGTGCTTAAGTGGTACCATTTTAAAACTAGGATGTTTGAGTTTCACTGTCCAGAAAGATGTATATGCAGAGTTTGACACGAGATGCCCGTTTTCACGTGAACCTGTTTAAGGGGCAGAGATGTTGCAGGGGAATAAACTGTAGTTCCTGCTTTATGTGCAACACCAACATAGCAATCATTTGGAAAAAGGATGCCAAGAGTGTGTTTTTAAACTATATTTCTCTCCTCCCCCAGGTGTGTGACACGTTTCTGAAGTATGGGCTCCCCCTTGTGATGATGCCCCCACCTGGAGTTTTTTACCCAGCGCTGTTTGCTACTGACCCCGTTAGCGTGGACAGACTGGCCTTCATCATGTACAGGTGGAGACTCTTTCACACACAGTTCCCGGTTCATTACTACGATAACTTCTTACGCACCTCCTAATAATTCTCCCTATTCAGACATTCACCACATACAGGAAAATGTTTTGTTACACATGCTATAAAAAGGTTAGAATAGATTGTGCAGCATATGGTGGCCAACTGCCATAAAATCCAAATCGTTTTTGTTTCGTGAATAACGAAATTGAAACCCGAATAGTACTCCAACGAACGGATATTCTGATTTTTGAATATTCGGGTACAGCCCTACTGTCAAACGGTCATAACCCCTTCAAAGCCTGTTCCTTTAATCTCACAGATGTATCAGTGTTATCCCTGAAGTGTTATTTGGCCTTGAGATTGGAAATTGGTTGTACAGATTCCCTAAACATCAATTCCCTCTCCCATTCAACCATGACCCCTCGCAGCAAATGTTCCTGAACATTTCAGGGATTGACTCCATATGCTAAAGAGACTTCCGCTACAACTTGCCCCGAAGCATACACTAGCAACCCCCTTAATATAGTATGGCATATGTTGATGCATGTTTTATGACGGAAAAGACCTGGAATCAAATGGATAAATTGTACGTATATCTTCATGCATGATTTATGATAACGAGAGTCTAAGAAGCAATGCACTTACGCCCTCTTCTCCCTTTTTATGTAGAACTCAAGCACCATTTGTAACTTCAGGCTTTAATAACACAAATCCTTACAGTGTCGGTTAATTGACTACACTCCAGGGCGGCTTCAGTAATTCTGTCAAAGCTGAGCGAAAAAATGCCATGGCAAAGTACAATTGGAGTATAATTGTATTTTCTATATTTTGACAGCCTATTGAGAACAAACTGTGTTGCATTAATATTCACAGAGGTCACTGGTTTTTCATGATTCTGTTTTTTTTGTTCAGGTACAAGGTGAACTTGACATCAGCCAAGAGTCAAGAAAATCTCACAGAGGTAAGAAAAACCTCCTATCTTCTTGCAATGTATGTCTGAAAATGAAACATGATGTGGTTTGTGGTACAGCAAGTTTTGGTCCATTGGACAATTTAGTCCTGAAGAAAAGCAGCACTTTGGTTGTATGGAAATATTTCGGGTTTAGGACGACAGATGTGCGGCAAAAGCAGGTGTTGAGCACGAACTGTCGTGGAAAAGTCGCTACATCCCGAGAAAACACCACAAACCTGTATCAGCTCTATGACGAGTGTACGGTCAGAAACGATGTGTTAAGTGAAAGTCCCGTAGCCCAGTCTAACGTTAGTCGTTTGCGGCTTTTACGCCGTATGAAAAGGTTTCACGAAGGCACCGTGAGATAACCAATTCCATAACGCACTACCTGTTTTAATGCATGTAAAGGTATTTTTATGTGTTTCTGTTGCACTTTGTCCTGGTCCACACTAGGACTGCACGATTTTGGGAAAAAATGTAATTGCGATTTTTCTGACAGATTTTGCGATTCGATTTGCGATATTTGTTTTTAAGCGACCCAACGGCAGTTTATTGTAAAATGCGGCCATATCTCCGGCTAGGAAGGTCGTATCAACGTGCTCCCGTCTCTAGCACCCCCGCAGCCCGAGCTACAAGTGAAAGAACTAAACTTACATGAAACTTTCCCGTTGGGTTGCTTTAAAGTCAAGCTTCAGTTTAAGATTCACCCTGTAATAGATGTAGAACATGTGATGGAGCATTACTAACCTGACTCAGACGGTTTGTTTCACCAAACCATCTAGGAACGCTCCATTGGAAGCCATTTGGAAAGGGCAGGCACTTTCAAAAATACTTGGCAGGTGATTGGATCAATCTGTCTATCACCTTCTTATCATGGGCCACTTCTGATTGGTTAACAATGGCTGGTACATGTGGAGCACAGCACTTCTGATTGGTGTGGATGACTGACAAGCAAGAAGAGAAAAAAAAAGAATTGAAAAAAAAAATGNGCACTAAAGCGAAAAGAGTGCTACGGCACTTCGGCACCCATAAATCACGGTAGTAGATTATGTTATTTACTTTATCGGATCTGCTCAAATAGGATATCATATGAAAAGCTGGTGAGATTCCAACAGATTCCAATGTTATAGTATCATCACTGTGCGACCGAGACTCGCGGCAGCAAAAGCCAGCAAAGACAACCACCAATTCACTTTATGGAGCAAAACGGCTAATACGTCTTTTAACCTTTTGCTGTTTTCTGATCAAAAGTTGTGTTCAATGGCATTAATTAAAACGATAAAAAAACGCTGCTGAAGGTTAAATCAATGTCTCTGTCTCACTTTGCAATGATTACTGATAATCCATCATCATATGTACAGTGGGGAAAAAAAGTATTTAGTCAGCCACCAATTGTGCAAGTTTCTCCACTTAAAAAGATGAGAGAGGCCTGTAATTTTCACCTAGGTGATACCTCAACTATGGAGAGACAAAATGAGAGAAAAAAAAATCCAGAAAACCCACATCGTCTGATTTTAAAGAATTTATTTGCAAAATATGGTGGGAAAATAAGTATTTGGTCAATAACAAAAGTTATCTCAATTACTTTGTTATATACCCTTGTTGGCAATGACAGAGGTCAAACGTTTTCTCTGTAAGTCTTCACAAGGTTTTCACACACTGTGCTGGCATTTTGGCCCATTCCTCCAGCATGTACTAACTTAAGCAGGGGGGACACGTCTGGCACGGCAGGATTGGTCCCTGGCGCGTAGTGTGTTACTGATGGTTAGCCTTTGGTTACTTTGGTCCAGCTCTCTGCAGGTCATTGACTAGGTCCCCCCGTGTTGGTTCTGTGATTTTTGCTCACCGTTCTTGTGCATCATTTTGACCCACGGGGTGAGATCTTGCGTGGAGCCCCAGATCGAGGGAGATTATCAGTGGTGTTGTATGTCTTCCATTTTCTAATAATTGCTCCCACAGTTGATTTCTTCACACCAAGCTGCTTACCTATTGCAGATTCAGTCTTCCCAGCCTGGTGCAGGTCTACAATTTTGTTTCTGGTGTCCTTTGACAGCTCTTTGGTCTTGGCCATAGTGGAGTTTGGAGTATGACTGTTTGAGATTGTGGACAGGTGTCTTTTATACTGATAACGAGTTCAAACAGGTGACATTAATACAGTTAACAAGTGGAGGACAGAGGAGGCTCATAAAGAAGAAGTTACAGGTCTGTGAGAGCCAGAAATCTTGTTTGTTTGTAGGGGACCAAATACTTATTTTCCACCATAATTTGCAAATAAATTCTTTAAAAATCAGACAATGTGATTTTCTGGATTTTTTTCTTCTCATTTTGTCTCTCTTAGTTGAGGTATACCTAGCATGAAAATTACAGGCCTCTCTCATATTTTTAAGTGGGAGAACTTGCAAAATTGGTGGCTGACTAAATACTTTTTTGCCCCACTGTATGTCAATAAACTGAGTTTTCATATAGAGTGTATGAGAGCTGTAACCCAGCTTCCTGTTTTGGTTGTGCTGGCTGCGCATCACTCTCATTCACCAATGGTAATGTTTAGATGGATTTAGGATCTTCCCCTCGATTCTATTGGCTCTAACGGTTAAAAATAGGTGTCAATCACCAAAATCGGCCATGGGTTCCAGAGATATGGCAAATACACCCAAATTCTTTTTTCTAAATCTCTCTAAAAAGGTCCAATGTCACTTGTTTTGCATCAATCTTGATACAGGGTACTTATTATATGTTGTAGTTTGGATTCCTAAAGCTTTTAGTCTGCTATCCCATCATTCAAGGGTGGTTTTCACTATAAGTAATGTTTTTATAATTTTTTACTATGTTCAATATGAATTTACTTTAACATAAAAACATCTATATTGATTCTGACTCTTCTACACCCAACTCACAGGTTTATCATTGCTTTGAGAAAAAATATTATGAATTTACCCCTTTTTAGAAGTGAAGATATAGTCATTTGTTCTGGGAATGTCATTTTCGAGCCTGAAATCTGAAAAACAGGCTCAGGGCTTAACAGGTTAACAGAGGTTGCTTTGATCATAGAAAGCATCAGATGTCTCGGTTGTGACTGTGTCTTTTTCTGTTTCAGCATTCCAAGCCATGGAGCTGGTACCTGGAGTATTTGTTCAGCCAGGGTTATGACGGCCTTAAACTCTTTGTTCAGAGCAACATCAGGGCAGGGCAGGGCAACGGGCAGGGCAATGGCCAGGGCCAGGGCAACGGCCAGCACAACGGCCAGGGCAACGGCCAGGGCAACGGCCAGGGCAACGGCCAGCACAACGGCCAGGACAACGGCAACGGGCAGGGCAACGGGCAGGGCGACGGGCAGGGCAACGGGCAGGGCGACGGCGACGGCCTGTCCACATAGCAGAGGAAGATACTCAACTCAAAGGAGAGGAAGAACAACCACTCGCAACTTACCCATATTTTTTAAAAGACTTGTAAATATAATCTTCTCTTCAAACAAGCTACTTCTGGCAAAGTGTTTATGTACATATATGTATCTGTGTTTGTTTTGTATTTTTACTGACAATGCTGTCCAGTTGGTAATAATAGACTACAAAGCCCTGGCGGCCATTAGCCAGATGATGTGTCAGTACTAGGTTTGAAGTCAGTGTATACACATTAAACATGGAAGATGGTATGTTTGTTGCAAATAATATAACCTGAAAGGTTGGATCATTGGTAATATTCATATCCATAAATATCCACACTTTATGAAACTAGACAACTGGTGCATCTACATGAAGACAAGATGCTAAAGAGTAACACGACTTTAAATTATTATTTTTCCATTTTCTTTCTTCGTGTTACAAACAGTCATTCTTTGTTCAATGTCGGCACTGATCTTTAACCAGCAAAGGATTATTGTTTTAGCTTGTTTTTTTATATTTTATTCTTGTACAGCTTGTCGTGTGCTAAACCTGACTCTTGCACCTTGTTGAAAATAAACAAGTGTAATACTTTTACTTTAGAAGCTAATAAAATCTGTTGTCTCTTAACATTAATATTGCAGCATTTCACAGTTTACAAATGTCTTGGTCTTGTGTCCTCATGTAAAACCTAAATTGTTGCTCTTTTGAAAGGCATCAGTTGCTTGAGTGTGTGTAACATAGGTAAGTATTCTTATGTATTCTTCGGTCAGACGCGCTGCCACCTGGAAACAGCATTTTGTTTTAATTAAGAAACCCACCTGGATGGTTAAAGGTTCCTCGGCTACTTGCGATAACTCTGATTTGAAATCAGTTTGCCAGGTACACAAAGTGATTTGCAATGTGGCAAAAATAAAAAACAAAAGTCACTAAAGGTCTGCAACCAATCAATACCTCCGTTAATCCACTATCTATTAGTTTTTTGATTAATTAATTGATGTGTTTATGTTATGTAAGAAAGTGACATTTAATATATTTTTTAAAGAGCCCATAGTTACATCTTTAAATGTTGGTTTCATTCAAGCAACCCACCTTCAAGCTATTTCAGATGATTCCATTCCAATCTCAAAAAGGGTAAGTTAAATTATGTCCTTTTTTATAATCTTACAGAAATCCTCCACACTAGAAAGGGTTAATATTTCTTACGTCTGTATGCTTCATACCACAGTAAGAACATGCCCAAAGAATACACTCTAGGTTAATTTATCCTTATAGGCTTGAAGTTTCCAGAGGTGTCAAAAAAAATGTGTTTCAAAATGTGCTCTCAACCCTGAGCTGAATCTCATCCCCACATTTTTTTTTTGATGCCCTCCCTCCCCTGAGCAGTGACTTCAGAGCCTCCCTCCTGCAGCGCTCATAACGCACCGGAGCCTCGGAAGTTTTCCGGATAGTATTTCATCCCGACCCTTTCTTTGTGGGGTGAAGATTATGTATTGAGATTCAAATGATCCCCTCTGATGGTGGCTGGTGTGAGTAAGCAGCTTGCTGATGTCAGACAGCCGCCGGTACCGCGCTGCTGCCGCTGCTCTCCTCACTTTCTCCAGTGCCTGCATCCACGGGAGTAGCTTATTTCAGCCTCTGCTCCAGCACATCCAACTGAGCTGAGCCAGTCCGACCCGAGCCAAATCCTCGCCCCGGGGAGAGAAAGGTAACATTGTTCATTTATGTGAGTGTTTTACTGCATGAAATATGTTTAGATAGGAGCCGGTTACTCTCACCATCAGTGAATGGAGTGTAACAATGTGCTTCTTTAACCGCCTTTGGCTCACTCCTGTGCATGTTGAGGCACACATTGGCTGTAGTTCGTATACTGTGTGCATCGTCCCGGTCACAGTTTGGTAGCAGCATCCGTGTGATGGATGGTGTTTGCCGGATGAGCTTCAGAATAACTACAGCCTGTGTGACACACTGTTTGTCTATCCACTAAGTGCGGACCAAATGAAGTACGAGTACCGACACTGATTTTATCTAAGTGTGCGCCCCTGTGCGCTTGTTTTATGGAGCCAAGATGAGGGGAGAAAAGCCTGCCCGATCATTCTCTGTAAGTTTCCCCCACAAAGTCAACATTTTTGGAGAAAAAGCGAACATTTTAGGTATTTTGTGCCACATTAGTTCGTGTGGGTGGAGACTGACGTGTGATGGCAGACTGAGGTGTTGAGCCGGATTTGAACTCTGGATGTCGCGAGTAATTATGGTTACAATTACACGGTGTGCGTCTTAAGCCCCGAGACTGTTTTTACGAAAGCCCCGGGACGAAGCAACACAGTGTGGGATAATTTGGGGATGTTATTGTAGGGCGGAGTAATCCTTTTTATCTGGATGTGACAGAAATAGTAGCATATATTTGAAATGTAAATGATAAAGTATAAAAAAGACATGATGTGAGCACTCTTAATGTGATTGACAGGTGTTAACACCTATTAAAGTTTGTGTATGTGTTTGTAAACTTGGCTGCCTATATTCAAAGCAATTGTGCTCATATTTTTTATCATACTACAAATATGTAGATGTCCCTCATGTTGACATTGGATACAAATATATTCTTAAATTATACTTGTGACTTGTACATTTGTCCGACGTTGACTTTATGTTCATTTTGAAGAATCACTCAATCACATGCACAGAAATGCCCTTCATAAAAAAGGTAATAATCTTGGGATTGGACATCAAAAGCATTTCTCTGTCTCCAGCACTAGTTTTGTATTTCTTTCATCTTTGATCATAAAAGCTTCGTAAATCTTGGTGTTCATGGCTCATTTCAGAATGGATTTGAAGATCTCCGGAAGCTTTAAATGGTTTATTTTGTTTGTGTTTTAAAGGTGACGAAGGTGAAATATCTTTCCTTTCCAAATGGGCATGGAGCGACATCCTGCCTCACATAGATTTTCCTCTGAAACGAATTCCGTGTTGTCATTGGGCAGGACGTTTCACTGTTATCATCCGGCATTTATTTAAAATAGCTCCAAGTCATTTTCATGGACTGTTATCCTGCAGTACCTACGCTAAAAGATAATTTCCCTCAGAATCCAAAAGCCTAGCACAGTATATCCACTTTTTCTTCAGGCATTCAATTTGATGTGATGATAGGATTGCATGTCTTTCAATCTCAAAGACCGCTGCAAAACATCTGAAAATGTAAAGAAAATAGGCATATTTTCCAAACATATGGGTTTAATAATGGCTAATATCATGTGTTGCTCTTTGTGACTAGTTTTGTTCGAAGGACGCTGTGTTTCTTGGGGCTTCACACTGTAGTGAGCTATAATTGTGAAAGAGGCTAAAAGGATTACAAGGATGTTCTATTGTCACTGCCTCTCAACATCTACATGCCTCCTGGTCATGTTTTATGTTATACATTTTCCACAATCTCCCTCCAGCTATGATTTGGAGAATACAGATTAAATCTCAAAACATCATCCAATTTCAATGTCCTTTTATTTATCCTTAAGAGGACAGTGTCACTGTCTCTCGTATCAGATAATGGAAAGGCTGTTTAACCTTATCATCTTATGTAGCTTACAGAGGAACTAAAATGACCTCTTTATTCACAACAACTGTGTTTTACATGTTTGATTTGAATTTCTTTTTTTTGTTTGTGTCATTTAACTAATTTAACTATTTATTAGTATTTTTATTTTTATTTCATTAAAGAGTAATGTTACACCATTTTTTTAATCGTTAGGCTGGTTTGGTCAAGTTTGCATTTGTGCAGATAATGGGCATTTGACCCATCCTCAACTTCAGCTTTCTTATTCAGCTATTTATACTGAAGTAACTAGTTAGACTTTTTATACTTTAGCTCTTTAATTTAACATGACCTTTTCAACGGTTTATTACGAACATAGCTAACATTTAAACCATTTATCCAATAATTTCAGCACTGTAGATAGCCACTCTTGCTGACAATTTGAAGGGTTTATCCATGGCTTTTAGATAACTTGAGACTTCTCTACTTCCTTTGCTAAGCTCCAGTACTTCTAGTAACTCTGGTATCCCTTTGGAATACAAGTATGCACAGTGTAGTGGCTATTTGTCAACAACAATAAAACTTCAAAAGGCCACTGAGGCACCAGGTATAGTGGATCTTACGCAGATCATGAGTTGGTAATGAGTCCATTGTCCAGACAAGGCATCAACGTTTTTGTGGTATTTATTAGCTTCACCTTGGCAAGAACAATAAAGCAAAAGGTGTTGAAATGTTTGCTGAACTCAGCCCTGATACTGGTAAAAAACCATAGACCTTCCCGGTGCCCTATCGGCTGCAGCTGTGCCCTGATTGACTTAAATAAACCCAGCGATTAATTAAGGACATTTGTCACATTGCCAACAGGGAAGGACTCAGTGCTGTACATTTGAGTAATGACGAAAGAGACACCATCGTCTTGTATCTACTGTTGTCTTACTAATAAGTACTAGTGCGCACGAAAGTCCTTTATTGTCGTAGGGCTGGATGCGGTCAGTGCAAGCACACCAACATTGTATTTCTTTTGAGAAGCAGTCGCTCTGATCGCACATTACCGTACGTCGATCCAACCATCCCAACATTCAAGAGATGTCGCAGAACTAATCCTCAGATACTTCTGGGCCCCGTCTGACATTGTCCCCCTAACTGTAAAACAGTCTAGTTGACAGAGGACTAATGTTTTTTTTTACCGCCACCTTGTTCTACTTTTTGCTCCGGCTCTGTAGGAATTGTGTCTAACCGAAGGGCGTCGGTGATGTACGTATTTTATCTACGCGATTAAGGTTTATGTACAAATCCTAAGAGTCTCTCCTCTACTTTTGTTTGGTACTCTTTTGCGAGGACCGGAACTTTGCAAAACTCATAATCCCTAGTTGGGAAGTGGTGATCGTTTTTGATACATCTGGATTCGGGTCTTTTGTTACGGTCTACAATGTAATTTTACAGATCTAACGGAAAAAAATAACCACCGAATAGAATAAAAAAAAAAAAAAAAAAAAGAAAAAAAAAAAATACGGGTTACTGAGGGTGACCCCCAAACGTTTGTCCCCATTTCTGTAGGTCTATAACATCTAGTCCCATTGTCACCAAATGCGGGGGCCAACACCAGGAAAATATGCTCACGACCCGAGCTATGTAGGTGCCCCGTGAGAAACCAGCTGGACCTCGGCGAAAGGCTAGAATAAATAAATCTCGGATATATGAAAAATCGACCTAACTACCTAAGTCAGTACCAGAACAAAATAGTCTCTGCTTCAACTTTTGCACTCACCGTCCGAGTCATTGCAGACGGTTGACACAGTGCTCCTTTATGACTTAAAATTGGAGATAGCCAAGATAACAAAGTTATTGAACCAAGACAAGATCTTATTTCTCTCGTAGACTCCAACAAATTGAAGGCACAATGTAACTTTGTTATTTCATTAAATTACCCATTAGACTAAACTTTACTACCGTTACCACCGTTCTCTGTTCAGCGTGGGCTACGCCAACATACTTACAGTAGTTTGATAATGAAAAAAAAACTATCATCTCCTGGGGATTCTCCTCTGTATACCTGTATGACACACACCCTTCGCTTAAAAGTCATAAAAAGTGTAAATCAAATTACATAAATAACAATAAAAACCACAAAACATCTAATGTAATTAATCGAGTATAAATAAATCAATTCAACACAAGGTCGATTTTACAAAATAAAACTTTCCACTACGCGAGTTAA
>NW_011359123.1:851156-862396 GCF_000735185.1 Notothenia coriiceps | reverse complement strand
TGACAGACACGCTGCATCTCTCTCTGGCTCAGACATGCTGCAGCGCTGTGCAGTGTGCACACAGTTCTGCCGGTAATGAATATTACATTTTGTGAGGAAACTTTTCCACCAATAATTCCAATAAGTATTCCAAAATATATTCACTTCAGGTTTACGACAGTGACTGTAATCAGATTACTTGTTTTTCAAATGTAACGCCAGCTGAATACAGTTAGCCTACTTGATTGTTGTATTCTGATTACGTAACGCCGTTACATGTATTCCGTTACAACCCAACCCTGCTTCGAGGCTACTGTCCCGCAGCGCCTGCCTCTCTGTTGGACTCTGTCGCAGCGGGGCAACTGCTGTGTTGCGGAGCGCATTAACCAGACTCTTCACAACGAAGGATCACTTCTTCTTCAAGGCAGGGAAGGTTTCGCAGTACGCAGTCTACTGTCCCGCAGCTGCTGCCTCTCTGTTGGACTCCGGTACTGCACCTTACTCACGAGACGTTGTAAAAAAAAAAAATGGGTCGGGGCCGAACGCAGTAACCACTCCGCCAACGTCGTGCGGGCCGGATGAGAATGTCTGGCGGGCCGGATGTGGCCCGCGGGCCGCCAGTTGGTGGTCACTGACCATGCTTTTGATTTTTGCTCTCTGCAGTGCTGATAAGGAACAAGTGTACACCTTAGGAGGGACAAAAAAGAAAACCCAATTTGAATTAATGTTGCTGAACCCTCATGGAAAATCAAACATTAGCTGTACAGTTTAACACTCAGTATTATACGTTAGAAAGTTTGGTCTATTTGCACAGGTGACCTCCGAACAAGTCTAGCCTCACAGACGTACTGTATATTGTTATAGATTTTTTTCGTTTCTGTTTCATCTCACCATGCTGAAGCCTTTCTGTGCTGAATATGTCTTTCTTTATTCATGATCCCATTTTTAAACAGGTCTTATGTTTACTTTAACACATTGCAGCAATAATTCATCATATTTCCAAGAACTAGAACAGTGGACCAACTCACCTCCAAAAAATAATATGTATGTTTAAATACAATGTAAAATAATTAACTTGATATACCTGGAGTTGTTGGACGAAGAAAAAACATTGAAGCCTTGAAGATATTTGACATAGCTGATTCACACAGTCAAGCAGAGTTCCTGACCTCATATTGTACAGTATTGTAATGATGATGAAGCCCCATTGCTTTATTATGATGAAATCAAATGGAAATCCCCACACTTGGCTCCCTTACTTTGTATTTCACCTTGAAATAATTACTCTTGCCCATATATTACCTAACTTAATGTTAAGTTTTCTACTGATTCTTCTACATTTGAATTATTCAGTCATAAGCCGAGATAAAGAATTGAGAACTTGCGTAATTCAGAAGCCAATGATATGTGGTTTCCTCTTAAAATGAAGTAGAAAAGCACATAATGACTGTCTACATTATTAACAGTCCAGAGACGCTAGTGTGGTTCCTCCTGTTGAAGCTTAATTAGGCACCAAGGAAATGCCTCTCTTTACTGAATGATAAAATAGGAGTTTGATTCCTCCTCAGACCATAAAGCTCCAGGTGTATCTGTCCCATTTCCAGCAGCTAGGGGAAGAATGATACAAATCTTGCATTTTTCTGTGTGTGTGTGTGTGTGTGTGTGTGTGTGTGTGTGTGTGTGTGTGTGTGTGTGTTGTATGTGCACTAAAAGCATAAACTAGCCTGGTCGATACCGCTCTAGACCCTGGGATCCGAGATCATTTCTCAAAGCTGTATATTTCCCATCCACGAGGCTAATGGCAGTCTCTTAGGCTTTATGATTTATCAAACAGAAAAGGTCACTACGGCAGCCTGCAATTAATTCTGTCTGCTTTTATTTGGTGCTGCTCAGTTGCTCGCTCAATTACTGACATATGTCCTTACATAGGATGTCTTCAGGATGGGTGCACAGGAAGAGGTGGAATTATTTTATGAAATAGTGCAGATATCTAGAGCAGCTGCTGATCCTTGTAGAAGGTGTATCTTTTTCTTATTTTATTTATTATACCAATGATAGCTAAGAGGTTGAATGTGGAGCTTCAGTTAAGTTTGTAATACTAGACAAAGGAAGGAAGAAACAAAATACTTGTGAACAAAGGGATTTGGTCACTTAAACTATATTTTTCACACCTAATAGTCCTAACCAAGGTTCCCATTTTGTTACATTGATTTGATTAGGTTAGTTTTGGTATGAAATTGCAACTATGCAAGCTTCCTATATGCATGGCATACCTTCATCCTGTTGTCATCACCTACCACCTTGTTAGTGTTTTTCCAAAAGATTTCTTTGGACATAACTTGAATTAGACATTTGGTCTCTTCCGGGGCTTTTACCATTAACTAAAACTGAAACTAACGCAGCTCTCCAACTATTTTGTATGTAGCCTGCATCTAGCTGCATACAGTTGAGACATTATACATGACTAACTGAAACTGAAACGACTGTTATACTAACACTTAACACATCAAATATATAACTAAAACTTTAAAAAACACTTTGTAAACTAACTTAAATGCAATTTTAAAACTATCTTATGACTACATTTTTGTCAGACCAAGGTTTGCCTCATAGGTCAATACGTTGGAAGGGAGGGAGGTTATTGATCTAGCACATCTGTCATTTTGGTTCAGATCAACCAGGAAGACTCAAACATGGAAGGGGTGAAATTGCCTT
This sequence comes from Notothenia coriiceps, assembly GCF_000735185.1. Taxonomy (NCBI): domain Eukaryota; kingdom Metazoa; phylum Chordata; class Actinopteri; order Perciformes; family Nototheniidae; genus Notothenia; species Notothenia coriiceps. Next base: position 859,702 of record NW_011359123.1, on the reverse strand, counting down.
TAGAGAGGTTATAAACCTTTTTGCAACTGAAGGCCCACTTCTGATTACCCCCCCCCCTAAATACATTTGAGAAAAAACACAACATGACAAAAAAGGAGCAAAAATAAACAGGTCTGTAAAATACGTGTTATGCCTCTGTCAGCTGTAATGATCAACATTAATTCTGCCTACCCTCACCTATCACTGCCTGCAATTATGAATCCAAATGTAATGTATTCCTTCTTTCCTCACCACACGCTTTGCAGCTTTTCCTGCCGCAGGGTTATCTCCCACATGCCTTTTTGTTTTAAAAGCAAATCAATTTTGTGTTACTGCATCTGACGTCTGCTGAGGGCTGCATTACTATGTGAATTCTTTAGCACACTTAGATTAAAACATAACTAGCTCTCTAAATAAAATATTACTCATTTAATCTGACCATTTGTCAGTACCTCCGAGGCCAGCCAGTGGGAGAAAAGAGCCAACAGTCAACAGACATGCTAGAGCAGTGGTAACCAATCTTTTCAAGCCCAAGATCACTTTTTATTCAAAAATGTAAACCGAGATCTACCAATCCGATATCTTCCAAAAAAAACACTTAGGAGTAAGACTATTCATCGTCATATTTATTTTTGCAATCAATTTATGTTACAACAGGCTCACTGTACGTGTAAAGATGCACACAAAGAAAGANATAAACCTGACCTGAAGGTGCATGTGTTTCAGCGCTACGTGTATTATGGTCCCCCTATATAATAGAGGATAAAGATTTCATTGAAAGTTTCCTGCTGTCTTCCAAAGGCCTAGCCAACATAAAAAGCTATCTATTTAAGATGTGCCTTCCAGCATGAAAGAACATTTAAAAGGTAATAATAATCCCAACAAAAAAAAACTGAACGACATAACTAGACTATTGAATGTTTTATAAAGATGATGCCTGTGAATGAAGTTTCTTGTGCAAGAGATACCTGACAAACACATATGTAGTGGTTTAGCGGGCAGGCAGACCTGAGTGCATTGCTTAGAATAATTGCTCTTCTCAAATAAAAAAACCCAATTCTCATATAGTGGAAAAGATGAGGTATCAAGATTCTGTCCGTTTTAGTTGGCCCGGACAGAAATCGTTGGGATCTAACCCTTAGAAATGTACACGATTTCATGTCTGGAAGGCAACATTTCAAATAGATACTGTATTAAAGTGCCAGCCATTTGGGAAGACAGCAGGAAGCTTTCAAGTGTAAAAGCTTAATTTCAATCCTGATTATATATAATAACCGCGCCATACATTACGCCATCCCCGCTGAAGAACATGCCACATTCCAGGTCAGTAGTTATTCAGCATGCGAACACCACTGTTAAAACTGAACCAGGATTAAAGCCACGATTACGTGGAACTGTGATCGGTTGGGGAGTTTCTCCTAGTGCCCCTCTAATTGCTAATAGCTGTAACGTGTCGACTCACTTAAACTGCCAATAGAAAGAACGATGCCCATATCTTTATTGGTCTTGTGGCTAATTACTTTTAATGTAGTGGCTATTTGCTCAAGACACAATAAAACTTCAAGCACAGCGCCACTGCAGACTAGCACCAAAAGGGAACTATAATGCGATCGTACAGCAATGGGCATGCATGCAGTGTAAGTGAGCAGTCCAAGGCTAATGCCAGCATCCACTCCTGTCAGAACAAAGCGCGATTCAAACGTTCTCTTTGGTGGTTACTCCTCTATGATATTCTTAAGCTTCCCCTTGGCGAAGAACAATACAGCAATGAAGCGATGTGAAATGCCTGCCTGGGGACAGCACCCTGCAAGGAACATCAACTTAGGTAAAAAAGGACCATTAAGACCGCTTCCGGTGGCCCTGCCAAACGACTAGCCCCTGCTGTTGCCCTGCATTGACTTAAATAACCCAGCTGCGTGCCCAAATTGACCCATCACCTTCAAAATAAAAGCATTTTAGCTGGAACACAACTTAACTTAAATAATATGGCTGTAAATTAATTAATTCTACAAAACAAAAAATAACAAATAAATACATTAAATAAATGTGAAAAATACTGAATCGCTTCCACACACAGTATGTCATATTCTCCTCTTAGGGGTCTCTATATCAAAACAAAAGATAGTTTGATGACATTGTGACAAGCACAGGATTGTGGGAGTTGTTGTCTTTGCCACCATTGCCATCATTTCAATCAGATTACCCATTAGAATTACTTTATTGTTCAATGTTAAGGAAGTTAAATCAACCTCAGATGTCTCTTTATCTCTAGAACAAACCAAGTTATTTGAACCAATAGAACCGATAGAGGTTAAAATTCAGTATTTCTCTGACACAGTTTGGCAGACGTTCTGAGCTGCCACTAACGTTTTCTCAACTTGTTTCTCTGATAAAATCAAGACAATGACTGAAATCCATCATCCAGTAAAAATATATAGCTCTAATAAATAAGATCGGAAGTGTATTGAAAAGATGTGGATTTATAAAAGTACATTTATAAAAGCACAACCGGGTAAATGTTACCTTGATTAAAATATGGATGTCTTTATGTTTGAAAATCAGTGGAGTCATTTGGGACAATATAATAACACAATAAAAAAAAGGCAATTCTAGACATTTTATATGTAACATCTGGCATTTGGGTTTTTCTGGGCTTAGGTCTATCATAGTTTTGCTAGTGTGAAAGGTTGATCCCTAATACTCAAAACTTCAAGGCCAGGAGCTGGTTTCTCTCATGGTTTGTTTTCATCTCCTCTGATGAATCCTAAACATGTATTTTGAGATTGCATTATTTATGGCATTATGTGGGGAAGCAATCTGTGTTAAAGATTGTCTCGGGCATGTTTTTCTTTTCCCCCTTTTTTTTTTTAATTCAGGAGAGTGATCTGAAAATGTCATCCCCTGTTAAAGTCTGCCCCGGGTCTTCAGTAACTCTATCAGAGCGTTAAGAATTAGCAACCTACCAACTGCTGCAGTGCCATTACGTATTCTCGCTGAGAAGAGTTTTCTTTATTTACAACCAAAAGGTGATGGTAGGTCGGATGCTGTTATTTTCTCGAAAGCACCGTGATCATGAATAATCATTCTGTTGTCATTATGTTCTTGCTACACAGAGAAAGGCAGTAATGAGTTTACATGTCGTGACCTCAGTGAAGGGAAACCGGTTACACTGTTACAGGAATTTAATTACAGATGACCTTAGATTTGACCTTCTCTTTCGCTTCTCCCATACCCGCTGACCTCCTCCATTGAGCTGGACTGTTATATCTGCTGCTCTAAATGTATTTATATATTTTTTAAAGCAATGTGTGAGCTAACGGAAATACCTCAAGATAAAGAGCATTTTATCCTCTAGCTATGTCCTTGAGCAAAGCACCGATCCCCTAAATGCTTCCTGGCACTGCAAAACTTCCCTCTGACACCTCTCCATAAAAAAAATGCATATTTGTGTATGTGTGTATTTGTATTGTGTATTTACATATATACTAACAGAATGAAAAACTGAATTTCTTATGTCAACATGCTCTAATGTGGGGCAGCTTGAAGACCTCGATTTGTTTTTCCATATTTCCTTGAATTGCTAGACTAAATATATGCAGCTTTTAAAACGAAAAATGTCTCTGTATTTGGAGGATGATTTCTGTTTGAGACTTGAGTCAAGACTGCTCGTCTGCTTGCAGTCGGCATAGCTGGAAATATCAGGACTCATTTCCCTCTCTTCAGAAAAAGCCATTTGTTGCTACTTACTCTCCGACAGCAGAAACAACTTTCTCTAAACTAAAAAGGGTTTATAATCCACTATGAGTCTTTAATGGGGTTAAGTCAAAGTTTCTCTGTTGTGTCGTTTCATCTTGCCTTGTTTGATGTTTTCATTTCTAACCATGCATGCAGAAAGCAGAGGACGTGTCAGACGATCTGATTGGATGAGTGAGGCGGTGTCTTTGATGCTTTATTAGTGCTGCTATCTTTTGTGGTTGAGCCCGACTAATGCTTGGGTTACTGGTAATCTCCTCCCTTTTCAAACTCAATTCTCACATCCATGTCTTCTCAGTTAAAGGATAATTGATTAACAAAACAAATACAAGACCTCAGCCAATAATGAATGATCCTCCTAATAGGTGTTGTCTGTTTACCCAAAGCTTCATATATCTTTGTCCCCTGAGCCTCTGATATCCATTGTTGTCCAAAATGATTAAAAACGCGCCAATGTGCCTCCATTACAAAGAACATGGACACTCATTTATTCTTTCATTTCATGTACTGTGCTGTTTTCCAACATCTATGAAAGCCATGGCTAAAAATAGTATGATCAAGAGACATAAAAACACATAATTGGGCTTTTCAAGGGTTTTAATTATATCAACAACACTTCTATTTTGACACGCTTATCCTTTATTTTTTAACTAGCTTAGACATTGTAAAGTTTTCTATTAAAATTCATGAATACATATTTAAAGAAATGTAAACCGATATTATGAAAACAACCAAGTCTCAGAATTATGTTCCTGCACACTCAATCAGGCAGATAACAGTCACAGTTTGAAACCTGTGGTACAACAACACATATCAAGTAAATCATAATGAATTGGCTTAAAAAATGTTTTTTAAATACTTTTTTTAAGTTATGGTTGTAAATTAAAGTAACTTAATGTTGACTTTTGGTTTCATAAAGGTAATACATACTAATCACCCAATTGTAAGTGAGTGTGTTTGTATGACCCCAACGTCTCCCACAACGGATACTTCCTTGGACTAGTTAGAAACATTTTTGTGATACACAAAAACATACTAATTGAAAATGCAGTGTCATTGTATGGGAATGTTATTTTTTATTGGAAAACCGCAGACTGTTTCTTGTGCTTCCTGTCCAACAAAAGGGCCACTGGCGACAACCAAACACCCCTGGTCCTGCAGAAATAAAAACATCTCCCTTTGCCCCGTCAAGAGGCTGTCCCTCCTGAGACCCAGATAGAAGGATAGTTGTTGTACACCTCGGAGCACCGTCATCCCGAGCTCTGTGGCCGCAGGACAGGTGTGCTCAGTCAAGCGGGCTGCAACAGGCCCATCATCTTCCTGCACCTCTCAATCATCCACGCTGCGCAGAGAGCTGGCAAAACGACAAATGGGGGAAGAATGGGGATAGAAAAGCAATTTGCTAACTCCATAAATTCCTGCGCCTGCGGTACCTATCCTTGGCCATTGTGACTGCAAGCTATTATTTAGAATCTGGTAACCGATGCTTTCCTATTAACATTAAATGGGTTGGTGTCTGTGGGTTGTCTCCCATGACACTTTTATGCTGGTTATTTACTGCCCGGCACTGCAGGTCCTTGCTCTCGGAGCGTTGCCCCGTGTGGCGACTTGTCCTTAATACGGTAGGCTGGGAGTGGGAGAGGCGCAGAGACCAGTTGCTTGATGATCAATTTGTTGAAGAGTAGAAGGAATAATGTCAGTGTGTTAAAAATAGTATAATTACATGACACAGAAATAGAAAGCATACAAGTATGTGAAGGATTTTTGTGTGCAGATGCGTGTGCTGCCTGTGTTTTCTCTCAATCTTCATGGACATCTTCTTTTGTCAGCTTTGTGTTTGGCAAAAGACTAGAAAAACACAGATGTACCTTCCCTCTTGCTTGCACTGCCTTTCTCTTTATACCTCCATGGTCTTTCCTTTGTTCTCTGCACAAGTACGAACGCTCCATGTTGCTGACTCACTGTAATAGGTTTGTGTTACTTAGTCCAAGCAACTTTGTTTCCCATTTATTTATTTTCAGCAAGCACCCAGAACAGACAGCTAGTGTACCGTGAGAAGGTATATTTGCTGAATTTAACAATATAATTGCTGACTGTACCTTTTTAAAGAAGGCAATGTAGGTCAATGGGTCAGTTCACCACTTTGGTCCAGAATAAAATATTTAAAAAAAGATTTGGTTGGCTCCTGTGACACAGAACATGAATCTTACTGATATTTGTGGTTTTAAGTGAAATGTCTCCACAACTATTGGATGGATTGTTAGAGATATTCATGTTAACCTTGTTGTCCAATACTTTGGTTTATGATACAAAGCCTAAAAAGCTAATGACATTCCCATATTCTCCGGCTGTACATTTTCTGTAGTGCAGCCTCAAAGTGTCACTACATGGCTGTAGTTTAGTTTCATATTTTCCTGCTGACGGAAGAGGAAAAGCCCACACTGTAAAATAAATCAAACATTTTTAACATTTTGTATGACTATCATATCAGGAAGCAGCAAGGTGATGTTATTTCTTAATCCTGTCGTACTCTGCGCCGGAGATGCTGGCTTTGGTTGTTTCCCCTTTTTATCTGTGTTTGTCAGCATGTGGGACAGGAGTTTGAGAAAATATTCACTGCCTGAACATTTTTGTTGGCACGCTGAATTTCCCCTTCTGACAGCAGCATCTCACAGCCGATGAATGATTAAACATGTGACAATTAGTTAGTGATAACTCATTTATGCTGTTTTCAAAGCTCAAATCCATTGTTTACAACATTCTTTATTGTTTATCATTGCAATGCTTTAATGGTCCATTGGAGCCTGAGATAATTGTGTATCACGTACAAACAAAGCTACATATAATCTGTTCAAATGGACTCTCATATATACAACTTTCCAGGATAGATGTTAGTTTGTAGAAGGCACTCTGGTCAATAACCTCCCATCAGCAGTCCTCTGCAGCCGCTCCACACTAATTGGAGTTCATGGCTGCTGCTCTGAGTTCAATATGCATCTTGTAGCTGCCTCGGAGTTTGTTTCCCCTTTTTGTAACTTTGTTTTCAAACCGCACATAAGCGCTGCCTTTCTGTTCCACTAAATCTTATTTTGTGAAGTGAACCGATAGCTTGTCTCGTGTGTCATGTCTGGTTAGGGCAACGCGTCGTCTGCTCTCCTCTGGTCACACTTCATCTTCTGCACATGTGCTAACATGCTCCAATTAAAGATGACATGTTCTGATGTTCTGATCAGCGCCGTGTCCTTTTTGACAGTGTGACCTCGGGTGTGTCCTCCACTGCTCTCTTACTCAACTCCATCTTTCCACCTGGGCTTGCTTCTTAAAATTCATGGAGCACATTGTTGATATTATGCAGCAGATGTGTTTTGTGTCTCGGGCTCACACCTCAGACAGAGCTCTGCTCTTTGTTTATCTCTATTTTTTTACATTCAAGAAATAGGATGGGCATATTTAGATGATTGCAGTAATTCACCTGGTTTTATATCATTTGAGGCACAAAATTGAGTATTTATGGCAATTTGAAATCCCCCCCCCCTGCCATACACAAGATGATGAACTCATTAGAAATGACTTCTCATCTTCCCCCTTGCCAGTTTAACCTTCAGGCTATGAAGGAGAAAAAACACTGCAAGAAAAAAAATTCTGGCAAGCCTTCAAAGCAGGTTTTATATATGTACAACACGTATTTTTTAATCAAACATTTTCTACATATCGTTTTCCGGTAGATTTTTGATGTTGTAGTCTGCGTAGATAAATATGATCATAATCTGCCTAAGTGGTACATTGTTGGAATATACACAGTGTGTGTATGCACGCCTTTGTTTTTGTTTCAGGAAAAAGTCTACTTTGACTTTTGTCCTCTTCTGTTTTCAGCCTTTGTGTTATTTTCACAGTTTTGAGCCATAATAGCATTTTTCTCCCATGCACCACTGCACACATTGCAGAAACGGCGAGTCCACTAATTACAGATTTAGAAACTTAGCAATTAATGCAGGCAACACAAGTTTTAACCATGGTATTTTAACAACCCAACATGTTGTGCATTGTCATAATCATGTGTGTGTGTAATTTTCTGTTTTATAGCACCTCTCCCATTCCTCACAGTGTGCCCCGCCACAGAAACCCCTTAAAAGTCAAGTGTAGGATGCCTTAAACCAGGGATCACCAACTACATTTGTCCAAGGGCCAAAATGTATCCAATAGACACTATCGCGGGCCAGCGATTTCTATATAGCCCAGAATTTTGAAGTTGTTGGCCGGGGGGGGAACCGCATAAAGCTTAGCAGACTCTTCACGCTAACGAAGGATCACTTCTAGGCAGGGTTGGGAGGGTTACTTTGTAAATGTAATCAGTCACTGAATACCGAATACATGCTCTGAAAGTAATCAGAATACAGTTACAGTTACGTGTCTTAAACGTATTCAGATTACTTTTGGAATACTTTATTTTTCCATAACAGATGGGTATGTTTTGGTGCACAGGAGACACTTATTTTACTGTTTTAATGGCTTATCAAGAGCACAAACACAACATCTTGGTGTCATTCTGGACAGCTCCCTCTCATCTGCACCCCACATAAAAACATCACCCGGAACTGCATTCTTGTATACTGTCTTGAAACCTTCTCCTTGAATCATGTTTTATGAATTGTAAAGGTGTCCGTTGGTGCTTGAGAAGGCGCCCCTAAATAGAATAAATTATCATCATTATATATATTATTATTATTATCTGAAACGAATGTAATAAGCTTTTAAAACTTTTTCCAGTCACTTGCCCCATGCATCCAGCAGCAGCAGGCCATTTATTGATCCCG
>NW_011359123.1:824424-851111 GCF_000735185.1 Notothenia coriiceps | reverse complement strand
CTGCGTGTAGAATGACTGACGGAGCCCGACCGGTTAGTGATTGATAGTCGGTCTAAAGTTTTCCGAATGTCTATTACACGTCAGTGTCGTCAGAGTAATTTCCGTCCGACTATCTCGTTGAACTCGTAACTTTTATATAACACGTAACTTGTCTCTTTGAATTATACCTAATGTAACTTGACATCCGATTACAGACATGTACACTTATAATGATTAACTTGACTCTTTGATTTATATCACGTAAGTTGTCTATGACATTTATAATTATCAAACATAACCTGTCTATACGGAATGGCATTTATACTTATAACAATGTAACGTGTCTATTTACACGTATTGACACAGAAAGAAACACACGTAGAAATGTGCATGTAACTCGGACAACATTGTATTACTAACGTATTTATTTATACTGCTACTTATCAGAATGAGGATTCACAAAAAAAACCTTCTATAGCCTAACCATCTAGAGCCAAATGTAAAACCTTATTTTTCACTAGAACCCGAACTTTTCCAACCCAATGGTGACTTGATTTCCTATAGATTAGACATTAAGTTTTATATATCAGAAATAATATAATCTGATTAGATATTATTATCAGACAGTTACAAAATGTAATGTGAAGAAAAAACAATACGAGTATGAAAATGGAAACGTTAGCAAACGAATTATTACGCATATAAAAAACATTAAGAACACAAACAAGAGGACGAGGGAAAGCCCTTGAGTATGACATAAATAAGCATAAAAATAATTATACTTCTATAATAAATTCTATTCTATTTCTACGCAAGAAATATCAACTTGTAAAATCAAATCTACACACGCACAAAAGGGTGTGCCAATTAAGTCTCCGAGTGTCCAGTGTAAGGTGGTAATAAAATTTTGTATCCACGAACGTGGTGGCACAAGTGCGCAACAAACATATCTCCCTCGAGACACCGACTTACGTAGCTTAATCCACATGTGTAAATAGTATCACACCTAGTCTCCGATTGACGGACGTGCAGTCCTAAGTATATTTTTGGTCTAGACTAAAATTTGATACAGACGCGAGCATTTCTACTATCTTCTCCAATTACGATAACTGACAAATGTAAGAAATCCCAAATCAATGTGATCTTGGCGGTTAGCGCAGCCCCACCACACCACACACGTTACATTGAAAAAAAGTTATTTATATTTCAGAGGCAGGCACAAACACGACTTACAAACAATAAACCTGGGATACAACAGTAACGTAGAATATCGACCTAAACGCCCTCCATGATATGTTTCTCAACCGCTACGATACACGATGAGAAAACACCTAGGACTACCGTCTGCTCAGAGCGAAAGTTTATCATTTTATCTCAAAGGACCAATCCGTGTCACAATTATTGACATTACTTCAACTTATGTCGAGATAAGTAGAAACAGTCAATAAAGTACCAAGTTAACACAATACATGACACCACACCACTCACAACATAGGATACACAAAGTAAACACACAGACTACACCACACAACAAACACACATACTCCACATACCAATAGGGACAACGAAACAACACACACAGACTCAGACCACAACACAGACTTACATCGCTAACACACACCAATCTTGTGAAAGTACTTCACTTCTACAAAAAGCAAGATATTCTGACGACACGGCGTCACTCAACAGCACCTCTACTTAAGTATCAGTTCCCTCTACTACGTGTGAGAGCAACACAGCTGTTCGTGCAAGATTGGCAACAGGGTAGTGTGGAGTGTAGGTTCAGTTTTTCACAACTAGGTAGACTCTCATCATGTTTGGACAGGGAAAGCTGCTTAAGCGGCAAAACTTAGATTCTTACAGCTACGACAGTAACATCCAGAGTTACTATGAGAAAAACTATAAGACCCTGGTCATTAGAAGGAGCACTCGACAATACACGGAACGTATGTACCACAAAGATAGAATATTATCACACTCGACACACGACATATAGAAGGACGGCAGCTGAGACGAAATACTTACATATTATTCCGAACGACTAGGCGTGACTACTACCAGTCGAAGTCGTCAATGGAGATGGATAGACCACGGGTAACTATTAACACTTGACGAGACGACACAGGACAGCATGTCGGACTGCCGAGACTTGCGATCAAGCTTCTTGGAATCACAAGGTTGTTCGAGGGACGGCCTCGCCTGTCTCGCACTGATCTTGACTTCTCAAAAGACACCTATAATAAATTCCTTACCAACTCGATCAATACATCATATACAACATGAAAACTACGTATTGCTATCAAATCGAGAGAAATAAAATCAAAAAAAGCTAGCCGCTCATAGCTGGTCTACCAGAATATTCGGTGAGCAAATATATCATATATCATTATTTAGTCACGGAGTGAGTTGCCAATAAAAGTCTAATAAATTAATGTATAGTACGTGCGCAATTTTCGTAATTGCGGTAAAATCAGCGTGACAAAAAACGATGCGCCATACAACGAATAACGTACTCAAAGTCTACGTGCTAAAATGGTACCTCGTGGTTGAGGTGCAACAACTGAAGTCTCTTGTCGTAGTCTGTGTATACCAATAATGTCGAGTTATATCAACTTAATGCTGTCGACGACGCTACACGAAACTATTTAGAGTGCACCACCCTGCAGACAAATTGGTGCCTGCCTACCTTTCGTAGCGTCATTCTCACGCGCCACAAACGTTTAACTACGATTTTCGTAGTAAGACCACGTGATACTGTCGTCGTAAGTTCGGAGTTCAAGTGGAGTTACGGAATTTCGCATGTCGTCCATCGGCACCTTGTGAAGCACAAGGAGATTGGGCTGAGCGACACGTTACTTGCGTTTGATTAGCGGAACTAGTTGACGGATACGTGTATGTGCTAACAAAAGTAGTGACTGAATAAGCCTTTTCTATCACCGCATCCTACGCCAGCAGAGTGGCCGTGACTAAGACAAAATATAACTGACATTGAGCAAAATACAACTAGATAAGAGTAAGTACACCACCTCATTACAGTAAACGTTACAATACTCGACAAAGTTCAGAACTGGAGTTGCAATAGCTCGCTCAACCTTCGAATGTAACTACTCTCAATTTAGTTGACACCATTTCAGGTCAGTTCAGAACAAGTACAGTTCGAGACTTCAGTTCACCGTCAGTCAGTACCATAAGATACTAATCGAGGTCAAAGGTGTACAAGACTTGACATGATAGTCATTTCCTAATACACAAATGACTTTACTCTAAGTTATACTACATAGTAATTATGTCTCAATGATTAAACTTCTAGATGACATCTAGAGACTTTACATGATATAAAGGATATACGATAACGAATTGAAATACCGTTTTTAACGTGAAAAGACAACCAGAACAAGCATGGTGGACTTTTTTTATTTGTACAAAACCAACGAATTCCGAATACATAACTCAGTAAATAAGTTACCATATGATTTTAGGTAACTTTTTTTAACCGAAGAGTACAAGAGTCCAGTTATAAATATACACTAATTGTTTACGCTAATTAAAGCTAAATTAATGTAATGTTTCGGAGATTAATTAAGCTAATTAAAAAATTAGCTCAACGGCCGGGATGTATATAAATAAAACATAACTCATTTTCATCTTCTTGAGTCCAAAACATGAACTCATTTTCATCTTCATGAGTCTAGAACATGAACTCATTTTAATTATCATGGTCTCACATCCTTATGAGACAATGTCATTTCAGGACGTAAGTTTTACAAGGAGTTCATTTTCAAAATCTTTTATAAAAAAAAAAATAGTAGTTTTAGATCAATTCATCGCTGTCATTTTCATCAGTAACAAGTCTAACCAGGTAAAGCTTATTAATATATACTTAACAAAATATACTAACTAAGTAATTTCACAAGAAGTTTCGACCATTTCCACGTCGACCAGACTTACTGAAACATATGACCGTCCCCATCGGAACACCTAAATAAGGTCCACCTTGATTCAGACTAATTGTGAACTAATAAAAGTGTAGTAAGCAGTGTAGACATTTCATTGATTTCCATAATGTTAGTACATCCCCTTCATCTTCATGTGGGACATGGAGACTTGACACACCTCATCTTCTTGTTCATCGTTTTGTAACTTTATGAATTTATTTCAGTTCATAGAGTTTTTACCACGGGTCATATCATGAACAACTCAAAATACTTGGAACAATGAAATGGTGGTACACGATATGTTCTATCTTTCTGATTCAGAAAACGTGCCGAACTTTTATGTAAAAGTTTTACGAAGTTGTCACGAACGGTTTAATATTTTAATATGACTGACGTGTGTTAATTTTATTTACGAAATATATATAAAGGATAATCTAAACTGAGAAACGCAAGACAATAATATATTGTGACGCTACGAAAATCAACAAGACCCTACCGGGGATTTTAGGAGACAATAAGGAGTAAAATTTCGGCTATAAAGGCACCCCACCCCCTCGGCCCCCGAGCCAGGAACAGTGGAAAAAGGATGTCTACCAAACGTAGGGTTTCGGAGTCAGTGGAATTAAGTACATATTTGTGTAGAGTCCAGTTATTGTGAAGTTTCGATTTACACGGTTATGGTACAAGTCAATACATAATGATAAAATTACAATACAACCAGTGTAGTTTCTACATGTATAACACTTACTAAAGAATTGAATGTCCATCCGATAAAAAATGTCACACACAACCTCAAAGATAATTTAATGATACTATAACAAAGAACAACCTCCAAAAATCTCTTCGTACTGATATCGGACTTAAGTATTGAAAATATGGATTTTTGTATTTTCGGTGTTATTATTAAGTGTTAATAAGAAAAATAAAATGGAAGGGCATAACGAAAGTGGGTGGTCTGAAAATACCACAAAATGCATGGATTGACCATCGAACAGTGTATGTCAGATAGATACCAGTGAGTCTCATTGGGAGGCTGTTTTTGAGTGGGTTGATATTAAAGGTTTTGAGAATAGAGGAGTGGAGAGTTTGGTTATAGAATGTATGTTAAGTATTTAATGGTTGGAATTTTTAATAAGGTGTCAGGAGGAAATGTTTGAGAGGGAATGGGTTTTTGATATAGGAGTGGGGTGTGTTTTGTAGGGGGAGTAAATAGGGCGGGAGTGATTAGTAAAGTAGGTAGTTTTTATGTTTTAGTGTTAATAATTTTTTGAATTTTATATAGGGTTATTGTGATAAGTCTTTATAGTGTAGGTTGTTGATTTTTTTAGGAGTTGGGGTTATGAATAGATTGCTAATGAAGATGACAATTGGTGTAGGTGTTGGTTTGAGGAGATTTAGGGGGAGGATGGGATTTAGGCTTAGATTAACGTTTTTTGTATTGTTTTGTTCTATACTTGGATTTAACTATTTTCATTTGTGAAAAGGCCGTTTCACATAAGTATGTGGAGCCAAAGTAGGCCTTCAGTTTAAGCGCACATGACACAATCAGTGGATACCTCTCTCTACTCACGAGTGACCAAAAGTCCTGATCTCTTGCTCTGGCCTTCAATTCAATGTTGCTTTGCATTCCAATGATCTCCATGTCAACACCCATAGGTAATGTAAACACCTCCTGCATTTTAGCTGACAGTTGTTCAATGTCAACGCTGAGGAAAGGGTTTGATACAAAACCAACTACTTGCCCCATGTCTTGTAGCTCCACAAATCGAGCACCAAATTCTGATGTCAGTTTGTTCAAATGGGCGCAGAATTGTTCAAGATGGATAGCCATTTTGTCTGTGAGGTTTTGTGACACCTTTTCAAGATTTGGGAAGTGTGTCAGCCTCGCATGTCTTAACTGAGTGGTCCACAAACTGAGCTTCACTTTGAATGCCTCCACTGCGCTAATCATGTGACCAAGCTCTCGGTCTTTCCCTTGCAATTCTCGGTTAAGGTCATTGAGTTTTGCAGTCAGATCGGTAAGGAACCCCAAGTCCAATAACCAAGTATCATCTGACAGCTGCTCATACTCCTCGTCCCTCGACTTCAGAAAACTGATGATCTCTGGCAGCAAATCCAGAAAACGCTGGAGGACCTTGCCCCGACTGAGCCACCTTACATCTGCGTGAAGGATCAAATCTCCATACACAGAGTCGAGCTCGTCCAATAAAGACTTAAATAAAATGCTGGAGTGCTTTTGCACGAATAGAGTTGACAATCTTAACAACAACATTCATTACATGTGACATGTCAATTGCTTTAGCTGCCAATGCCTGTTGATGTATAACACAGTGATAGTTTACAAATGGTGGAAAGTCTGGGTCTTTTCTGCACAGCGCAACAAATCCTGAACGAACACCGAGCATCGCTGGTGCCCCATCGGTTGTGAAGGACACTATTTTATGAATGGGAATCTTGTACTCATGAACATAGTCCTTGAATGCCTTGTACACATCCTCACCCCTGGTTCTTTCTTTCAATGGGATAAGGGCAAGAAAGGCCTCCTTGACAGTAAAATCCGTGAAAACCATTCGGACAAACACACCTAGCTGGGCTGTGTCTGTGGCATCGGTAGACTCGTCAAATTGAACTGAAAAGTATTCCGAGAGAGACAAGTCTTTTAATACTTGCTGGGATACATCTTCGGACAATGACTCGACTCTTCTGGCTACAGTAGGTGCACCAAGTGGTACACTTTTTATCCTTGCTTTTATGTCCTCTTTGTTTTTGAAATCCGCAAATAAGACGTCAGCTGTGACGCTCATTGGTTTTTTGTGCTGAGCCAAAATATGGCTAATCCGGAGGGACGTTTCTGTAGCTGCATGCTCTTTGCTGTAGGCGCGATGAAAAGCGACTGCTGTGCTTTTAGTCCTCTTTTCAGTTCATCAATTCTTTTGGTTCTTAATGCGCTGTTGAGTGGATATGAGTCTTTGAATTTACCATGGGTGCTCGCATGATGGCGCTCCAGGTTGCCCCGTTTCGCCAAGGCTACCGCCTGTTGGCATATGAGGCATATAGTCTTCTCTTTCGCTGATGTGAAAAGAAATTCATGCTCCCATTCCGGGTGGAAATAATACGTTTTTGATTTCTTTTTCGCCGGACCCTCAGCCATATCGATGTTGGTTTAATATTAGCAGAGCTTGGTACAGTTTAAGTTACTCCTCAAGATGACCGTTAAGATACGATTGTTAACCCCACCCACAATTGCATGCAGCAATTCATAGGTACGTCAACATATCTAATAACCAATTGGAGTTTGTAAAAATACCTGTGCGTGATTCAAATCAACAAACCAGAGCTAGGTCTAAAAAGATTGTTTAAACAACCAACCAACCAGAGCATGAACATTTTCTTTTTTTTTGGAAAATATTTTTTTTTTGGGAAATATTTTTTTTTGGAAAATATATATATTTTTTTAAATGCTAGGGATCGACAGTGAAGGCTTTGAAGATCGACCAGTCGATCACGATCGACCTGTTGGTTACCCCTGTGCTAGAGGCTAGCAACTTTGAGTGAAATGCTATGTCTGCATGCTAACACCTGGCTAACACGCTAGTGCTCATCATGTACAGCGAATGTGTGTACAGTTTTTCTTAGATTATTTTGTTGAATTCATTTTTTGTAATTTGGCCTTTAGTTACCCTTTAGTTGTCACTTAAAATACTGCACTAAAATAGACCTGCCTCTGATTGTTAAACAGGGAGTTGAGCTGCATGTAAGCGTGGCTACACAGGGGAAAGACCATCTACTGCTATCCTCTCAGTTTTAGCACTCAAAAGACCCCAACTGTAAGTAGAGCTTATATTTATTGCATACTCTGTATACATCGCAAGTTATTTTTTGCATTGTTTGTTAAATTTGATTGTTTTTCAGTTTGTTTGTTGTTGCTAAATGCTACTAGCTTAACTACTGTAAGATATTGGATAATCAGTCTAGAATGATCACATCTGTCACCTAGAAGGTTGTTAGCATTGTCATTAACAGATAGATAGACTTAGATAGATATATCTTTCTATAGTAAGTATGTATTGTATGATACACATGCACCCTGTTTTATTGAAATTCACACTACATTGTTCTTGTACACATAGCCTTCATTTTTTCGTCTTTGTTTTATGGTTTCACGTTTCATCAAAACATGTTTGGACCTAAGCTGTATATGCATACATACAGTTGCATAGACATGTGCACAACAGTTCAAGACAAAATGAATACATTTAATACAAATATAGAAAATGGCAATATGTTAATAGTTCTGGGACAACAAGAGTGATAGCTTTAAGGATAACGTATCCCTTTAGAATCACTTGACTTAAATAAACCTTCATATGTACAAAAGTCAAGTAAATTATCCGTCTGTTGCGGATTCCCCCCACAGCAAATACAACAGCCGTGCTGTTTCAGCTTCTTTTTCTTTCAGCTTCCCTTTGTTTCGCTAGTTCAGTTTTCTGAAGGCAAAGGCTTTCCATTCTAGATTAGGCGCCTTGCCTTGGGCAGTGTTTATTTTTGTGATGTCTGTGCTGTAGAAATAGCCTGCATGATGATGAAAAACCTGAAGTTATTTCAATATGTTTCATAAAGCTTGATTATAATCCTTCTTAATTAATGCCCCAATCATTTTCTGTGCCTTGTGGCTCTGTTTTGAACATAAATATTCTTACTTCAGCCCTTAAAGCCTCTCATCAATTTGTCTTGTGAGCTCCGCATTACTTAGTTCCTATGGAAACGGCTGTGCTAAGAGTTCAAACTTATTGCTATGCAGACCGATCCAATAGTCGGTGCAATGTTACAAGACTGCAGAACTCCTCATCATCGTTGACTGCGTTTCTTCATGTTAAATCCTACTGTCTGGCAGAGGGCAGCTGGTCACTGATATAGCGGCAGAGAGTTTTTTACTTGTGGCTTCCTTCCCAATGATCCAAGAGCTGTGGAATAAAACTCAGTCAACAACACTGTTTTAAATGTTCGATCATTTTGTACTGTCTTGACCTTTCAGAATCTCTCCAGTCATGTTAACCTATCCATGTGCCAGTAGATGTTACTGCCTTCCCTCTTAACATATTCAATCCTGACTCACACTCTGGAGATCCTTGTTTGCATCGCCAAATTTTCACCTAAAACCTTTTTGTGAGCATGTCAATGAGATCATCCTTCTTCTCCTCGGTGAGCTCTTACAAAGCTCTGCCTTTGACTGGTTCTTTGTGCACGTTCCATTGGCAGCTGTGTCAGTACCCGGGCAAGATGTATAGCAGGTCTATGTGAGGAAATGCTGATGGTGCCTGGTCTTTATTTTTAGAGTCAATCTCCTGTTGGTGCTCAGTCTTAGCGAGGAGGCAGTGAGTCATGTTAAATCCAATGAATGTGCACTACCAAACCCCCATGGTGTAATAGGAACCTCTCATCTCCTGACTATATTGCTTGGTGGTATTAAAACCTCTCTTTTTCTCTAAAGATACAATATGTTTCTTTGACCAATCCGGCAGACGGATTCTGTGGCGACTTTGATTTATTGTGTTTTGCCATTGCTGGCCGTGACTCTGGATAAGGACTAAATTATTTGGCTTCCTTTGGCTTTCTGCATCACAAATGAGTTGGAGCAGGATGTTCACTAAACACTTCACACACCCACTCAGGCGTCAGGCAGTGCCATCTGATTTCTTTAGTTTAGGCATATTTGTTGCTCACCAACCGAGTGGCTGAAAACATGCCTGTAGTGCCGGTGTACTTCATTACATTAAATATACACCAATATAGTACACTCAGGTAAATAACTTATATTATTAGACAAAGAATAAACATCTACATACACGTAACATTTTCTTAAGGGACATCTACATATAAATACATTTCAATTATTATATTTTAACAGTTTTGTTTTGATCAAACTTTATTATGGAATGCATTAAGAAAATACAATTTGAAGCTTAGAGCTACAGAATAATTTGAGAAGAAATCACATTTTATTTACTTTTAGTGCATTTGTTCTCAGTAGGTTAAATAATGGACTTCTCTATCGATTTAAAAACTGCCGCTTAAAGGTGGGGTAGGTAATTTTGGAGAAACCAGCTCGAGTGCGCACACACGAACACGCACATGACCAATGAGGGCACGAGATAAGTTTGTGCACAGATGGAAGGCTGACAGGCAGGTAGGCCATCCAGTTATTTTAGCCGGGCCGGCTAAAATGATTGGTCGTGCTTTTTACAGTACTGCGGCTTCCACAGATGACATTTTTTTATGGATTTGTTGTCAAAGCACTTAAGATATTCATTGCTATCGGGATGTTAAGAGCATTCCATGGAACATAACAAAAAGTGTATCTTGAGCCGGTTTCTCAAACTTACTTACCCCACCTTTAAATCACTAAAAAATGTTACTCCAATCCTCAAATCGCTGATCTTCTGTGAGACAATCAAAAGTTATAATGCAGCTTCTCATTTAGAAATCAAAAATGACTTAGGATAAAAATAAATCTCTGATTTCCTCCACAAAGATATCAAGGCTTTTCCGTCATCTTTCAGACGTGCTTTTATTAAACTCCTAATTAATCTGGGCTATAAATCTAGTTTTGTAATGACATCCTGTTTTATTCTATGTTTTTAATTACCCCCCAGTCACTTGTTCTGTTCTTTTAGTCTGTGTTTTATATTAAGCACTTTAAATAACCCTGTGATGAAATGTGCTGTACAAGGAAAGTTATCTCGTCTTGTGGGAGTAACTGTAGCAGTGAGAGGAAACCCAACAAAATGCTGAGTGTCCACGCAGTTATCCCTAGTTTTTCTGTGAGCTGATAAACTGCAACCTTATTCTTTTTAAGATGAAGTAATCTAGGTAATAACTCTCTGTCTAATGGACTGGAAGTGAATGCTTCAAAGAGTAATTTCTTCTCGGATCTCCATATGCAAAATGATTCAGAGAAATAAAATACATGAATTTTACATCGCTGCATAGATCAATCACTCATGTTCAATCAGCTGAGTAGCGTGCAGGGCTGCAGATTAGACAGATGGATAGATGACAGAGTGAAGTAGGTGCTGAGATATAAAGACACTGACCTCTTTAGCACCGGACTGTTTATCTACATCTGTCATGGCTGCCGTTGCTCTGCATGCAATTTGCCCCTTTTCTACGTCCTCTGATTGTGTCTTGCAGCTTTATCATCAAAACTTATCTCAGGAACTCAGACTGGCAGTCCTTATCCCTCTACTCTTTCATGCTTTTATTCAAAACACAAGAGATTTGGCTAGGCGTGTCTTTGAATTTCCTCTCAGGACCATATTAAAGAAATAGGCGAGAAGTCTGTCTTTTTATCATCTCGGTGATGAAGGGTTAGTTTGTGCCAGAGTGTACATCATCTAAATAGAGAGGAGAAGAAAGGAAGAGAAGACAAAGAATAGGAAAGACGGAGGGACAATCCTGGAGTTATGCTGCCCTTGAGATGAGAAAGTGTTGTTTCTGCATGTGGGACTGCATGCATCAGGTCTGGTTAGATTCACATATAACTGTGAGCGTATGTGTGCGAGTGTTTTCACTGACAGAGCTCATCTGCATCAGCGAGAAGCCGCGGGCATTCCAGGTGAAAGATAAAGTCTAAATGAGGACGTCCATGGGAGATGAAGATATTAATTATTATTACACTCGCCATACACTCCTACACACACACTCCTACACACACACACACACACACACACACACACACACACACACACACACACACACACACACACACACACACACACACACACACACACACACACACACACACACACACACACACACACACACACACACAGAGACTTTTAATTACATTTGGTTTATTTCTACACTACAGAGAGTACTGCTGGAAAACACAATTCCAATTTAGAGTCTATTAATTGGACATTTGGATCCATATTTCACAGTCTGGTGGATGGATGTTATTATGGAGAGTGAGGCAGTAAGCAGAAAAGGAAGTGTGTTGTTTGTATGTACTTACCCACCAGCAGAGGACTAAATTCTCCTGAAATATAGTACATTTAACCGCATGATGTGTTGGTTTATTGACAACCTTAAATGCTCACATTGACTTGGATATAATGAATGTGATTCCGAGAAGTAATATCCGCATCGAAACCCCTGTAGTGTGCTGTTGTTTGTCTTTGATAGGTAAAGATCTTTAGACAAGTGTAATTTATAATCGTTATGCATCTTGACAGATGTGGAGCAGTTTTTAAATATGGCGAAAATAGTGCAGTCTCGTGATCATGTTACAGTTATGCAGACCTGACTACATTACCATATGGCTTTAGGTGTTGCCTCTACCACACAATGACATAAAGGGGTTATATAGTCATGCATTGTCTTATTTACACTGACAAACAAAAAAAAACTACCGATGCTCAATACCCATTGTTTATGCAACTTTTGCCTTTCAAATTATAATTTCCCTTATTGTTGGAGGCTTTCTTATTCACAATTACACACTTCTTTTCCCCACTCTTTCTCCCAACCCCCCCACACAGCAGAGTATAAGGGATGGTCTTCGAATCTCCCCCCTGATTATAGCATTTTTATTTGAAATTAACATCTCTAGCAGTTTTAGCTCTGGCGACATTCAGAGGCAGCTCTCTCATTTGCAGATGATATTTTCCTTTTGGTTTCATCCAACCATGACCTCTGATATTTACATCTGAGAGTAGTGAAGATCAGCACTGCAGAGCCAGAAACCATCATTATGGCTCCTTGATACGATGAGGCTTTCCAGGGTGATATTCTCTATGGAGATGGTACATTTGGGAAGTCACTGGCGCTTTCTAATTATGAGCAGTCAAGTGCCATGCCTCCCTTTTGTTGGTGTTTCAACAGTGAGGTGACTCCAGTGAAGGCCCAGGACATGCTGGATATTGATAGTTAAAGCTATTAGGTGTCTGCAGCGGCGGCTATAGGCTAATGTTTTACCCTACACAGCAACATATTATGTGTTGTTGTTTTTTTTACCTGTGCACAAACCCTTTCTCTACTGCTGCAGCTCTACTGGGGAAGCTTTTTAGCAGCGCACCCATCTGGTTGTACTCGCTGTTCTTGCCCAATCGGCATTCAACTCACCATCTCCTGAACCCCTCCTGCTGCACTCAGCACAATTAGTTTTCCATAAAACTAGAACGCCACTTCACTGTGTCTCTCTCATTCCTCCCTGAGATAATTAAAACTGATACACCTCCAAAAGGTGCTCAAAATACTCATGTCTTGTTGTGTACATTTCCAAAACACTCCCTTCTGTTATTTTTTCCGTCTTAAGCTGTGTGTGAAATGGTGTCTCCAGCAGGATTCACTTCACTTCAGAGAACAGCAGCATGGGGGACTCATCCTGTCAGTAGAAAACGAGCCATGTGTTTGATAATTTCTTTTGATTCACCACTGTGAAATCAGAGCTTTCACCGAGCAGCCTGTTTTCTCGTACAGTCCGTGTGTGTCCTTATACGACCTGCTGTCTGTCCTCTCACCTGACTTTATACAATCCAGTCAACTGTGTGCAAGTGCACTTTCGGAAAAACAGCAGATATTTCATAAAGCTGCAGGAATGGAGACGCAGTGGTGTCGGTTATCTAGGCTTCTTTGCTTTGTGTGTATGAAAAGTTACCATTATAGTTATCAGTAAATGTTGTAATTTGAAAAAAGACACTAGACAATGGTTAATCACATTCTACTGTCCATGTTATTCACTTGTACTACATGTTGTTCATGGGATCAGGGATTGTTACGCAACAGGTGCGGCAGCCCCTCAAAACATCTGCATTAATAAGTTCATACATTTATGTGGGAATTCTGATGGTTATTGTTGTGATAAAACAAACTTTATTTTGGGTTAAAAAGGAACAATGTTTTTTTTTTCTGGACTGATAATACTAGAAACGAGAACAGAAACCCGAATATACTAAACAGCAGAGAATAGGTACAAGCTTTGAAAGGGCTGAGAGCGGCTTGTAGTAATATAAATAATGAAAGGAAATATAAATAATGTTTCTCTCTTATTGCCTGCAAGATTGTCTGGGTGTATTTCAAAGTAGATACAGGCATTTTGGCCATAAACAAACATCATAATCTGAACTCTGTACATCGCTGACTTTTACACAACTCTGTATCTCCCAAGTGAAGCTGAAGTAAAATATTGAAGGGGATTTAGAGGCTTCTATGCTCCTTTTGCCACTAAAACTGTGACCAGGAGAAGTGACTCAGAGATTGATTGATAGAAACTTTGCTTTTAAATAATCAACATCGAATATCACCTACGTTATCTTTAATTTAACTACTTTTATTTCCCATAACTTTTGATGGATCAACGGTCGATGGTAACCTTTTGTCTTGTTGTATTTCAACCAAGACACCAAAACACTTTTCATGCACACAAACACTCACTTGCCTGCATTCACACCTCTGTCTGACAGCCGCAAATGGCGAGGGCAGCGTGACTGCCGCCTTATAAAATGTTAAGGTCATCCTTCATACTGCTGTGTGATTATATATCATATACTCATAACCTGTATGGCCTTTTACTTTTTCAAATCAATCCCAGAAAGTAAATTGATGACAGCTTCAGAGAGCATCAGGTCAGGGTCATGTTAAAGTCAACAACACAAGGAAGAAGTATCACATCACATACGACAACATGTGATTTACTTGTTTTCTGTCTGTATGCGTTATCATTTAGCCTATAATTTCAGTATTTGTGGCTGCTCTCAACTTTAGATTGACTTTCAGAAAACTTTTGGGTCAGTCATTGATAATTGAGCTTTTGCCGAGTTTATTATCACCAGGTTGTCCCACATATTTTCTGTACAATCAGAATAACTTTCTGAATTGGCCATAATATTGCCATTACCCATAATGTTTTTTGAAATGAATACTATTACAATGTTTCTTACTTCTATAGTTATTTCAACGCATCAAATATCAGGCTCATTAGATTTCTGCATTCAGCTCAAAAGTGACAATTATTATCTTCTAATTATTGTAAGAATATTCTTTGGCAAAACTATCCAGAGACAGAAAAACAACAAATAAGAAACACCAATATGAATGACAGTAAATCACTTCGGAAGAAAATGTTGAGGTCACTGTGATGTATAATTACTTTTAAATCAGTTAGGCTCAAAATACCATATATGTTAAAAGCAAGATAAAGTCTTCTAGAGTCATTTGGAGTCAACACAGTTTGAATTTTTAAGATAATACATATATTAAAAAACGTATCTGGTGATTGAGAAATAAACGCTATGAGGTGACATTTCACTTCCAGGTCAAATGAAACAGGTGATGCTCTGCATTCAGATGACCTCCCAAGAGGCTCAGAGTGCACAGCTGTGATCACTAAGACTGTGAGAGTCTCTATTGACGTCTCTGATGAAGTTACACCACTCCTCCTTCTGCTCAAATCATTTGTAACACTCACAATCATTTCCTCCATCGCTCACAAATCTAAGTCTGCTCTCGATTGCGTGCCTGCTGTCAAAGTTTGACTTACTGTCTGAGTAGCGCTCTGATTTGTTGTGTGCTCTCTTAAATGTTTTGTCATCAATAGACCTGCATACTTTTTATGATCTTGTACCTTTTCATTGAAGATATGACATGTGAAGGCAGAGCATTAACTGAATAGAGGTTGTTTTTGGTTTTGTTCAGTGTCAGGCAAAGTAATGCATCACCCATCCTTTCACCCAAAGGAGGCGGAGTGGGGGTTGAGATTAAATCCAAAGGGCAACACATGGGCAGCAGATAAAATGAAAACTGCTGGGGAATGATGTTATTTTAGCTATTTGTATTCCCTGTGAATACAGTGGCAGACAGAATTGACAAATTCTTTGAGGTGTAGTTATGAAAGATTGAGTTCTGGGATGCACACACACACACACACACACACACACACACACACACACACACACACACACACACACACACACACACACACACACACACACACACACACACACACACACACACACACATACACATACACATACACACACACACACACGCGCGCAAAAAAAGCACCCCAGTCTTAAACGGTTGACTTTCTGTCATTTTTTTGTGGGAATGCTGACACGGCATTCCAACTATCTATTATGCTACGCACGAAATTCTTTATTATTCCGCCGGGTTATTTTGCGCTGCTTCTTCTGCCACATCAAAAAAAACATCAAAACGTTCAGCTCGGTCAGGAATCGATGGCTATTACTTTTCTCATTCATAACTTTCATAATTCCAGAGATACATCCCATAATTCATCACATTTTTAACATTGAAGTCAATGGAGAAATTCTTCAGACTTCAACAAATCTTCATGCCACTTCAACTGCTAACTGTTCCTTCATACTTTCACTCAGAAACCTCATTCCAACTTTAAAATGTTACACATCTTTCTGACATTATTCGTGTAACACAACGTTTAAATCTGATTCGTACTTTTAGAGATATTAATCATTGTTCAGACCTTGGTAAAGAGGCCTTCTTCAGATTGTAACATTAGTGTGTATTGAGCAGCTCGTTAAGGTGTGTGATCTCAAAGCTAGAGTGGAGGACAGCTTGAAATTCACCTTCATATTTTCTTTTAAAACTGCCATAATTCCCAAACCCTACACTCCTGAGACATCATTTGTCATGACAAATGTAGGAAAACATCTCGTAGCTTGAAAAAAGATTAAGCAAAAATAATTAAACAAAATGCCTCTTGAGGGCAAGGGCATAGTAATTGAACAAAGTACGTTACAACATGTCTCCTAACTTAAACCCTATTAGTAAATTCAGTCTTCATTCCTTTCCCCACCACAGCACGCCGCGCACTACCTTTAGTTAATCTCGAACCGAAAACGGCCACTATTACTTAACCGAAGTACAACAAAAGTACACTTCAGATGCTCAAGTTCCTTGACATGCTTCACGCTTTGAAATTTCACAGTTATCTGTTACGGTTCTTCAACAAAACGTTCACATGTAAGAGGTTTATCTCTCATTCAGAACAATGCAAATGCTCTCCTCTCACTGATTACTGCACATCACCATGGAAACCTTTGATTTCTGGACACGTCCTTAGCTCAAATATAAACACCTGTGTCATGGAACACGATGATGTCATAACTCCAACTGACATGCTCAGAGCAGCAGATTTAAGATAATGGTTAATGGACCTGCCTTCAACATGTCTAGCTGCCATAGTGAGTTTTCCTCAAAAGCTGTTGCCATGGCAACGCATCCCTCGCCGTAAAACACGATGTTGCTATAACTCCGATGAAAATGGTCAAAAAGTGCTCAAACTTCACATGTGTGCTAACAGTCCAGCCGTGAAGACATTTATTTGACAGTTTTAAGATTTCTTCAAATGCCGTTGCCTTGGAAAGCAACACAATGCCCACTATGAAACACGGTTTTCTCACAACTTCAGTTCAAATGCTCGAAATGGCATAAAACTTCACAGGTTTGGTAACGATGCAGCCATCAACGCATCTACGCATATTATGGGGTGTCATCAAATGCCGTTGCCATGGCGACAGATAATTCAATATCAAGTTAGTTCAAATGTTTGCAGTTCAAATATTATGCTGCTTTTCCAAGTCTTTTTACTTTCTTTTCTTCTCTCATCACACATTCAAGCCCCCAGTGTTCATGTATAATTTCAATCTAAATTCTTCACTTTCTTCTTACACATTACATTTCAGCATAGCAATTCAGCGTCAGCTTTTCAGCATAAAGCATTCCCACTAGCAATTTCTTCAGGAATTGTATTCTCTAGTTTATTATGTTATCAAGATTGTCCGTCTGTCTCGAACGCAAAATCTCAGGAACACATTTTTTAACTGTAAACCTGGGTAGTCAAAGGTTCAAGGAGACTTTTACCTCATGTCCATCCTATTATTGTGAACGTGAAATCTCATGTACATCTTGAGAGAATTAAATGCATATGGCACAAACGTCCAACTTGTGTCAAGGGTGAACTGATTAAAATATGAAGGGCAAAGGTCTGGTTCAGTGTGACCTCACAAACTTTTGGCCCTAATTCAAAAATGATTATGCTTATTATAACAGATTCACACTAATGTCTAAACAGAAAAAGTGAAGTGATGACATCTGGATAGACATGGATGTAAACTGCAAATTGACTAGTCTGTGGAGGCCTTCAACCTCAAGGCTGTAATACTATTTTAATTTGGTTCAAATAATGTATATATTGGTCATTTAGTTGTTTCATGTACTGTTATGAGAAGAGGCCGGGGTTGCGGTGGTTACTATCAAATTAAAATAGTTTATATTTGTGCCTTAGAGCTGATTACTGATGAAGGCTACCCCTCATCCTGAAAATTCCCGGGCTTTTTCTGTAATCACATACATGTTGCTGACAACCACTTTATTATTAAGGCTAGGTCTTTCCAATCAACCTTAGCATGGATACAACTGTGTTTCCACGGTAACAGCAGGGCCTAAAACCTTTTTTTTTGTATCCTCAGATCTTATCAACATAATTTCAACCCACACTTGTTTTTGTTCTTCCACGCTGAGTCTGGGAGAGGCAGATGTATGTTGGGTGCGAGCTGTGGAGTGGGGGGGGATGAAGGAGCAGGAGGAGGATGATATGAGGTCTTGAGTTGGGTGTGAGTGCCCTTATCAAAGTCTTGTCACGTTTCTTTAGTGGGGAAGCACTGGAGATGAAGCTAAAATTGTGTTGAGTGCTCCCCATGTGGCCTTTTCATTCTCCCCCCCTCCTATTTCCTCCTCTCAGTGGTCTGTGAGTAATGAGCCTAAGGCAAGGCTGGCTAATTAGACCTGACATCACACCACAACTCGTTCTCCAAGGCTCCTCTGGACACTTTTTGACCCATGTAGATATTCATAGACACAAACACGCATATGCAAAAGCTGACACTCACACATATGTGCCCGGCTTTTCATGTTTCCCATGAGCCTGTCAGGCCCCATGCTGCACGGAGGCCCGCTCTCATCTGAGTGTTAAACCATTCTGCACCCCCCGCGCTCTCCTCCTTTATCTGTCTTTACTTCTAACATCCATGAAGACACCCAAAGAGAGGGTCCTGGGTGGGGATGAGGAGGGTTAATGTCAGAAGCAGCATGGCATTTTGTATTGCTGGGGTGTACTCGGAAAGTTTTGACAGCATGTTGTCTGAAGAGTATTTAGAAGGGGCCACACTCGTAGGTGGTTTGAAAAGCCGGCTTTCAGGAAGAGGGCTGAGAACTGATAACATTTAAATATTGACATACATGAAGCTAGCTTTTTCAGAGAGTCTATTTTGAAAGTAACAAAGATGTTACAGTCTTTTGTTTGTATGAAAAGTGTTTGAAGTGTAAGGCAGGGGAAAGGAAAGCTTTCAGACCACTGTTTACTTTCTCTGCATGGCTGGAAAGTCCCTGTGCAAAGTAGTGGTGGATTTCAAATTGTCGGTTTTTAGAAAAATGACAGAGATGGTCAAGCAGCGGCGTGTGGATGGAGGGCGTTCCAGACAGAGAACACTGATGCCCGTTGGGGAACACATTTGTATGTAAATCCTCTGGAAGTGAGAAGTGCCACTGTTGGTCTGTCTGTCGCTCTACAGCTTTGGTCAATACTCAATAACTTCAACAACTATCTGATGGATATGGAAAATATATTGTACAGACTTTCATGGTTCTTAGATGATGCATCCCAATGACTTTGTTGACCCCCTGACCTTTCTGAAAGTGACACTATAATGACATAATGTATATGTATGACCTGGAAATGTAACCACTGACTATTTGTTTCAACCATCTGTGTTTTGGTATTATAACTTTTTGAGGTGCGTCATGTCTCTTACCTAAGACTAGAGTGACTAACAATTTGTAGAAGTGTTTGATTTTGGCGCTACAGGTGGTAGTTTCACACTGTTCTAAGCAGCAATGGAGTCTAAAAAGAAGAAGAATTTGCTGCGAGCTACAAATAACCCGCACCAATTTTCTCTGGGATTGTCTTAATTATACACTTAAAAAAAGGATGATGTCAAAATGGTTTAAAAAATCACATACAACATATCTCAAAGTAGTTTTAATAGCAGAGTACTCAAAGCTTCTCTTCTTTATATAACAATATAATAAGCCAACATAATTGCCTAGGTTTTGTGATTCTGTGTCATGACACAGCAATCTTGATATCTCAGCTGCACTTTCTTTACAAGTATCATCAAACGAAAACTTTGTTCGTTCTGCTTCGACTAAATCAGATTTTACATTTGAAATCCTGGTTTATACTTTTTCTGTAATTTTGAAGATTTTCCTGGATCAAGTATAAAACTCTCTGTTAGACTGGGATGTTTGCGTTTTTGAAGTTATTTTCTCAGTAATGCTTTGAGTTTTCATAAAAGCGGTTGTTTTGGAGTGTGCTTTCTCGGTAAGCTGCCATGTCTAAGCTGAGCATTATCAGACGCTGAGGCATTTTCCTGTACATTCTGCATGACACAAAGACCCGTCTCTGTAATATCTGTGACCTCCGTTCTGCAGACTGCCAATTGCTGTGTATTATATCTATTGATCTGTAAAGCTGAGAGTAAATCACTGGCATGAATGAACCACTCTGAAATGTCTTCTCAGCATCGAATCTAAAATGCGCAACAACTGGAAGAATATGTGACTTTACTGCAGGCGCTACATGAGGTTACAGCTAATGGAGAGTGAAGAGCAAATGGGTCAGAGAGTGAGTGTGTGAGAGTGTGTGCGTGAGGTTTCCTGTTGACTTTGTGCAGGATAATTGATCTGTAGTGACGAGCAGGAATGCTGTCCATTCTTTCATCAGAAAAGGGTATCTAATGACTGTGGCAACGGCCATCACACTGCCATTGATTGCTGCTATGCTGCCTTCAAAGCACCAATTGAGACAACGAGTGGGGGGGCGGCTGCTGTGAAAAAGACACCTAAGGCAACATTTGCAGCATCAATACGCCTGGTGGCATGAAAAGAGGGAGGCATGTTGAGACAGTGAAAGAGAGAAACGAGTGGGGGTGACTTTTCTGCTCCAAATGGTAAAGGTGCATCTCCTGTGGCCTGTATCTGTGCGAGAGGCCGGCACCTGATTGAATAATCGCTTGTTTGTTGCTGCTGGCTAGCTGAGTAGTGGAAAATGTGGCAGTTTACCCGTGTTTGCATATTTGCATGATGCATCTCCTGCGAGTGGTAGTGTTTTCTTCATTGTGCTTCCTTGGACATAGCGTCTTTGTGTGTGTGAGAGCTTGGCTCGCTGTGTGAAGACTCACTATACTCTGAAGGATTTCCAAGCACAGCGCAGCCGTGGTCATCTCTATAGCAACTCTGTGTTCCTGTCAGGACTACACGATATGCTGAATATAATTAAATTGTGGCATGTAGGAGGGAGGAAATTAAAGTATTTTTAAATTAAACTAAATGTTCTAATTACATCTTACGCTCTTAAATACAACAGGGATTTAATTAGAGGGAGAGGCGTCCCAGTCTTTGCCATCCAGAGGGAAATGCTCTGTAGAACTTGAAAGCAATTTACTCCTGCTCTTCCTTCATTCCTCAACCCTGAAACGCCTCTGATAGCGCAATGAAATTAATGTTTGGAATAAATGTTGGTGGGATTTAATAAAGGCAATCACCGTACCCTTTCCTTTCTCTTTATCCATTTCTCTCTTTTACACACGCTTTCCTTTTATACCTCTTTACACAAACGCACATGCACCTTTCTCTCTTTGATCAAAACCGTTACATTAGGTTTGTTGACGCCTGCTTCACTTCACAGATTAGTCTCTCTGCTTTGTGAGTATGACAAGGCATTGTTCGGCATTTTTTGGGCCTGGGGTGAAGATGAGTTTGGAGTTCAATTTTCATAAGCGCCAAACCTTGACATCTCGGAGCTGTGAATGAGCAATAGCAGCCTGTGGGGAGTTTCCAGGCATGGGGGGGGCAGCTGTCTGCTCGGTGCAGAGCTGTATATTTACCAAAGATTCTCACTAGACGGTTTATTGGGACCTTTGAAGTGAGATATGGTGGCTCATCAAATATGAATGTCGTGCCCCTGCTGCAGTAGAATTGCATTTGTCATTAGGAAATTGAAATTAATTTACAGCCTGCTCATTTGCTCGGCTGAGATGTGACACTGGGATTTGCTCCAGGAGAACTGATCAGTTGGCAAACATCTTGAACACGGAAGAGAAAGGAAACAAAAGATGCTACGCACATGGCTGCAGGGCTTAACAAAAATAAACCACAGCGAAAAAATATGTTCATGTTATCTTAACGAAATTACTTGACTGAATATTCCTCTCCCAGCTGGAGCTATCAGGCTGAGTTCATTTAAGTTACCTTGCATTTAATTTCACAAGGACAAATTGAATATACAAATGCATCATCACCATGTAATAGCAGCAGGGAAATTAAATCCTAGCGAGGTTAATATAATGCAGTTTCTTATGAAACAAAACACAAGCTGAAGACTCAAAATTACATGCTTGGTCTTCATGCTAATATTTAATCGTATTTCCATGATTATAAAACCAACCAGTACTCAGATATTCAGTGCTATAACACTTTATTTTCTCCTTTTGCTTGCATAACTTTTAACACGTTTCCTAAGGTGTTACTCCAGAATAATAAGTACCTTCTGCATCTTTTTTTCTTTGCACAAAGGCCAGATGACTAGTAACAATGCTCTGTCATGGCATTATGGCTATGTGTCGAAACAGTCCGTTGCGATAGTAAGAAACTCAATTAACTCTGACTGTTGATATACACAATACCGCTTTATTTATAGAGCACTTTAAACCTCCAGACCAAAGTGCTGTACAGTCAAATAAACAAAACATACAAAAAATAACTCAGCTCACACACCATAAAACAAGTACAAGTAAAAACAATTGTTGACAATTTAAAAGCAATAAAAGCAACGCTAAGGAGAAGAGGTGGGTTTTAAGAAGTGATTTAAAAACAGGCAGTGTGGAGGCCTGCCTGATGTGCATGGGCAGATAGTTCCACAGTGTGGGAGCCGCTACAGAGAAGCGACGGCCCCCTCTGAGCTTTGACTTGGTTCTGGGGCAGTTGATCAGCTGACCTGAGAGGGCGGTTGGGCGTGTAAGGGTGTAGCAGCTCAGAAAGATATGGTGGGGTCATGCCATTTAGGGATTTAAAAGTAAATAAAAGGATTTTGAAATGAATCCTAAAATGTATTGGCAGCCAGTGGAGCGAAGACAAAATGGGGGAAATGTGTTCATATTTCCGTGTGCCAGTTAAAAGCCTTGCTGCGGCATTTTGCACCAGCTGCAGACGAGCAAGGGAGGACCCACTGACCCCCATGTAAAGAGAGTTACAGTAATCCAGCCGAGTGGTGACAAAGGCGTGGATTACTGTCTCAAACTGCTTTCTGGAGAGAAAAGGTTTTATTTTGGATAGCTGCCTAAGGTGATAAATGCTCGTTTTTACCACCGATTTAAATCTGACTCAAGTTTAAGTTCACGGTCCATTTTAATGCCAAGGTTCGTAATGGTGGGCTTGGTGTACTGAGCCAAGGAACCCAGGTCTACAGAAGTGGTGCCAGTGGTGCCACCAAAAACCATTACTTCAGTTTTCCTTCATTCAGTTTTAGGAAGTTACACACCATTCAGGCCTTTATGTACTCTAGGCGCTTTAGCAGTGGGCTAATTGAGTAACCCCCCTTCTTTTTTAGTGGGACATAAATCTGGCTATCATCAGCATAGCAGTGGAATGCGATGCCGTGCTTTCTAAATATGGACCCAAGAGGGAGCAAATAGAGGGAAAATAGCAGGGAGCCTAATACTGAGCCCTTTGGGACCCCATACAGGAGTGGAGCAGAGGATGACTCGGAGTCACCAAGGCTCACAGAGAAAGTTCTGTCCTTCAGATATGACCTGAACCATTCCAGGGCTTTCCCCTCAATGCCCACCCAGTGCTCCAAGCGAGAGATCAGGATGTCATGGTCGACTGTATCGAAGACAGCAGTTAATTCAATAAGTAGAACGCAGTCCCCAGAGTCAGTAGATAAAAGGATGTCATTAAAAACTCTTAAAAGCGCTGTTTCAGTGCCGTGCATAGTTTTAAAACCGGATTGGAAAACTTCCAGTATATTGTTCTCTTCCAGAAAAAAACATAATTTGACAATCTTCTCCAGGATTTTTGACATAAAAGGCATTTTGGAAGTGGGCCTAAAATTAGCCAGAACTGTGGGATCCAGACTGGGGTTTTTAATACGAGGTTGCACTACTGCATGCTTCAGGTTTTCAGGGACCTTCCCTGAGAGCAGACTGCTGTTTATAACTGCCAGCACAGATGGTCCAACAGTGGGGAAAACCTCTTTAAAAAGACAGGGTCTTTTGGAGATCCAGAGGGCTTTAACTTGGAGACAATCTCCTGTACAAAAGACAAAACTACAGGCTCAAAATTATGTAATTGTTGGTAGCAAAATAACTAAACAAAAGTCACTCTCGATCCTCCTTTCTATCTAAAAAACAACATATTAAATGTTATCAGGACAAGATATTGACCAGATAATATGTGTGATATCTTTGAAAACCTTCTTACGTTTTTTTTGGTTCGGTTTGCTTGTTAGTTTGTTTGTCTTTTTGTCAGCAAGATTACACTAAAATGACTTGATCAAAGGAACAACCCATAACATTTCGAAGCAGATCTGAATCACAGTGCAGAGACACACAAGCCCTTTTAGTTATTTGTGTGATATTTTCCTGAGGAATTTTATTTTAAGGGGATTGTGCATTGGACTTTTGATATCATATTTCATTTTTGCCCTGCCACAGGCAGCTTTGACAAGTTATGGTTCTCCTTTAAAGTCTTGTTCCTGACCAATTTAACCTCCTCTCCCTCAGGAAATGTATGGACATTCACTGCGCTATCAAAGAAAACTGCAAAGAAATGTGCTTCATGGTCTGTCATTGGTTGCCATTCAGTATTATCCTTCAAAAAGTGGCTATTTGTGAATAAACTGACACATCTTGACCTTTATCCCATCTTGCCCCTAAAGAATCAAGATGTTCTCCACAGGGTTGCAAGGATAGCCTGCAAGGCCAGCTAATTCGTCAGATGCTGTAACTGTGATGACTAAAAAAAATCGCCTTGAATGTTCTGGTTTTCTTTCCCCCCACTTTCCCTTTTATAACACATGCTATGGCACCAGGCACCAGCTAATGAGCAATTCACTTTCCTGTGTGCAGTGTGCCGCAAGAACATAACAACAGCAGACAAAAGAAAGAGTGGGGAAAAGAGAGAAGATGCTGCCCGAAGCTGTGAAAATGTAAGTTAAGTGCTGACCTTGGTGGCCTAATGGCTCTGAATAGTGTTTGAATGTTACTGTGGTCCAGAGAAGGGCAGCTCCTGCTCAAGGGTAATGGGTGAAGCAGTGCTGTGAAGTTGTAAAGAGGAGGCAAGGCGCTCCGTCAGGCTCTGTTTGATGGATTAGGAGGGATGGAGCTGATCCTTGTGGGTGTGCTATCCTTCCCCATGAGAGGTACTGCAGCCTTGGAGAGAAGCTGAAAATAGCTTTTTTTTCTTTAAATGTTGTTTATTGGCAAGCTTGAATTGTTCTTGACGTCTTTTTGTTTCCTGTAAGTGATTTGGACGACGTCTTGCAGTAGAAAAATATTTTATGATTTTGACAAATGTTGACAAAGTATCCATGTACCTTTTGTTACCCTTAGCAGCCAGACATTAAAGGGGACCTATCAGGTAAAATGCACTTTTTGATGTATTTTATACATAAATATGTGTCCCCGGTGTGTCAGGGAACTCACAAAGTGTCAGAAAACAAAACCCGAGCTGATCCAGATTTGCGTCCGATATGATGTTATATCGGAAATGTGGACCCACGACACTATCAGAAAGTTGCTATCAGAAACAAAGCCCGACGTGTTCTGGACGTAATATGGTCTTTGTTTACATTAGCAAGCATCACTAACACTCAGAGCTAACATACTGGAGAGAGTATGTGTAAAAAAGCAGGAAATAAAAAAAGGAACTCACCTTGTGGTAAACCCGCAAGAGAAAAAATTGAGCTCCATACTGTTTCAGAAATAATCCTTGATGTGTTTGGAACATGATATGGCATTTAATCACGGCAGCATTTATTTTTTATCTCCGGTAGAATTCTGAGCAGGCACAAGCTCCCCTCTTTTTTTTTCTTCAAGCTAAGGACCCCGAACCTGCAGTTCTCTAACAGGGCTGAAACAGAGGGATATGAGGGATGTCTACAATGCATAATCTGTTTGGTATTTTGAACAAAAATCATAGACATGTTTTTTATATATTTTTATATATCTGAGACCCATAATATATGCCTAAAAATAGCATACTAGGAGACCTTTAAAGCTATGCCTACCTTTTATGCTTCATTTGTATAGTATCTTAAATACAAAATCTGCATTTCAAAGTACTTCACAGTAGACAATTGACATCTCATAAAATATTCACACAAAATTGATATCATATAGAATACAGTTACCAGTAAAATACATGAAAATAGACATAAAATGACCATAGGATACACATTGAATGTAAATATATTGAAATGTACGATAATATAATAGTCCATTAAAAGGACGATAGTGCACATTTATTTTGCTTTGCTATTGGAATGATGATAACCAATGTGTCTGGTGAACATAGCACTTAAAGGTCCCATGTCATAGCCATTTCTACTGATCATAATTCCATTGTTGAGGTGTACTAGAATAGATTTACATTGTTTGAGCTCCTGCCCCCCCCCCC